>NC_137775.1:113481497-114081497 GCF_963455305.1 Plecotus auritus | reverse complement strand
GGCAGCAAGCCTACCAAGTGGCAGCGGCAGCAGCAGCAGGCACAGTGGGGTCAAGATGAGCAGGAGCAGCAGGCAGGAGCGGCAGGCAGCATTGGACTGCTGGTTTCGGCCCAATCCCCACAGGTCATGCTGAGGGACCCCACTAGTGCACAAATCTGTGCACTGGGACTCTAGTTATATAATAAACTAGTTTTTCCAAATGTGTGTTAAAAAATTGACAAATTAGTTAGTTTATCTGTTTTACTTATGTAGACACATTTATATAATTAAAATTATCTGTGAAAAGTTTAATTTCACAGAAAAGTTTTCTATATTATTACTGTAATTTAAAATTTATACTGAGTAGATGTAGTAAATGTGTGCATTCACCAGTCACTGCGAGCAAACAAATGCGCACGGCTGGGCGTGGCTTAGCGTGGAACATGGCCAGCACACATTAAAACTGCTGCAGAAAGTCACACCACACAACCACAGAACCAATTACTGTGTGCAAAGAGGCGTGATCATGTGCTACTCATTCATGGAACATTTACGAGTGGTGACTCTTGAATTTAAATATGTAGACTATAGTTGTAGATATGTAATATTTATTTATGTCGATGAAATTACTACAATGTTTTTCCAAATATAAAGCCTACTGACTAAAATTTGTTTAAAATAACAGTGACTTGCCTGGCCAGCATGGCTCATTGGTTGAGCATCAGCCTATGTACCTGGAGGTCACAGTTCGATTCCCGGTCAGGGCATATGTCCAGGTTGCAAGCTCAATCCCCAGTGTGGGACATGCAGGAGGCAACCAATCAGTGGTTCTCTCTCATCATTGATGTTTCTATCTCTCTCTCCCTCTCCCTTCCTCACTGAGATCAATAAAAATACATATTAAAAATTACAGTTAATTAATGACAAAAATAACCTATTAATTTAATTATAAGGAAATCTTGGTTAAAAGCATTTTAAAATTAACAGGGTGTTATTTTTCATATATGACATATGGACCAGAAATGTTGTCTGTTAAATTCAAATCCCATTAAATTGAATTCCACAAAATTGAGGGTTTACTGTAATCTGCCTATTCAGATTTTATGTTTCATCTTGATTCAGTCTTGGAAGATTGTGTTTCTAGGAATTTACCCATATCATCTAGATTGTCCAATTTATTGGCATATAATTGCTTGTAGTAGTTTTTATAATACTTTGTATTTCTGTGGTGTCAGTCATCACTTCTCCTTTTTCACTTCTGATTTTAGTTATTTGGCTCTTCTCTCTTCTTTCTTTGATGTGTCTGATTAAAGGTTTATCAACCCTTTTCATCTTTTCAAAGAACTAGCTCTGGTTTCACTGACCTTTTGTACTTTTTTTTAGACTCTTTTTTTTAAAAGAATAGTTTATTGATATTAGAGAGAGTGGGAGAAGAGAAAAATGTCAATGTGACAGTGTAACATTGATTGGCTGCCTCCTGCACGCCCCCTAATGGGGATTGAGCCCACATCCAAGGCACGTGCCCTAACCAGGAATCAAACTAGCAACCTTTTGGTGCAAGCGACAATGCCCAAGCACCTGAGTCACACCAGCCAGGGCTTATTTGTTTTTACTCTGATCTTTATTATTTCCTTCCTTCCACTCACTTTGGGATTTGTTTGTTGTTCCTTTTCTATTTTCTTTAGTAGAAGTTTTGATTGTTAATTTGATATTTTTCTTCTTTCTTAAGGTAGGCATATACTGCTATAAATTACACTGTTAGGACTGCTTTTGCTCTGTCACATTGATATTGGGTCATTTTGTTTTCACTATCATTTGTTTCAAAGTATCCTTTGATTTCTTAGTTGTCCTATTTGTAACCCCTTCAATTGTTTAGAAGCATGTTATTTAGCCTCCGTGTGTGTGTGTGTGTGTGTGTGTGTGTGTGTTTTGTAATTGATTTCTAGTTTCATATCATTGTGGTTGGAGAACATTCCTATATGATATCATTCTTCTTAAAATTACTGAGACATGTTTTGTGGCCTAACATGGTCTATCCTGAAAAACATTCCATGTGCACTTGAAAAAAATGTATATTCAGCAGCTTTAGGGTGAAATGCTTTAAAATATCAATTAAATCCACCTGTTCTGATTGTCACTTAAGGAAGCAATTTCATTTTTTATTTTCTGTCTGGAAGATCTATGCATTATGGAGTGTTAAAATCTTCTACTATGACTGTATTACTATTATGTCCATCAATATTTGATTTATATATTTGGGTGCATAAATGTTTATAAGGGTTATATCCTCTTGTAGAATTAATTCCTTTAGCATTATGAACTGTCCTTTTTATCTCTTATAGACTTTGTTTTAAAGTCTACTTTGTCTAATATAAGTATTGCTATCCAGCTTTTTTTCCCAGTTCCATTTTCATGAAATATCTTTTTCCCTCCCTTTGCTTTTCTTCTGTGAATGTATTTCAATTTTAGGTGGGTCTCTTGTAGACAGCAGATGTAGCTGTCTTGTTTTTCTATCCTTTCAGCTTTTAATTGGAGCATTTAGTCCATTTACACTTAAAGTGATTTTTGATAAGTACTTAGTTATTGCCAGTTTATTACTAAAACTAGAGGCTCGGTGCATGAAATTCGTGCATGGGGGTGGGGGTGTGTGTCCCTCAGCCCAGCCTGCACCCTCTTCAATCTGGGACCCTTGAGGGATGTCTGGCTGCCTGTTTAGGCCTAAAGGGGCAGTCGGACATCCCTATCACAATCCAGGACTGCCGACTCCCAACTGCTCCCCTGCCAGCCCGATTGCCCCTAACTGCCCTCCCCTGCTGGCCCAGTTACCCCTAACTTCCCTTCTTGCCAGCCTGGTCGCTGCTAACTGCCTTCCCCTGCCAGCCTGGTTTCCCTCCAACTGCCCTTTCCTGTAGGCCTGGTCCCCCCCAACTGCCCTCCCCTGTAGGCCTGGTTGCCCCCAACTGCCCTCCCCTGTAGGCCTGGTCACCCCTAACTGCCCTTCCCTGCAGGCCATCTTGTAGCGGCCATCTTGTGTCCACATGGGGTTGGCCGTCTTTGACCACATGGGGGTGGCCATCTTGTGTGTTGGAGTGATGGTCAATTTGCATATTACCTCTGTATTATATAGGATTATGCTCCTTCCCTCTCCCTTCTTCTTAAATAAGTTTTCTTAATATTTCTTGTAATACTGGTATGGTGGTGATGGACCTCTTTAGTTTTTTGTTGTTGTTTTTTGTTGTTTTTTTTTCTTATCTGGGTAGCTCATTATCTCTCCTTCAATTTTAAACTTTTTTATTTTATTTTTTAAAATATATTTTTGTTGATTGCAAAGAGGAAGGGAGAGGGAGAATGAGATAGAAACATCAATGGTTAGAGAGAATTGTTGATTGCCTGCCTCCTATACACCTCACAGTAGGGATTGAGCCCACAACATGGGCATGTGCCCCAACTGAGAGTTGAACCCTGACCTCCTGGTTCACACGTCAGCACTCCACCACTGAGCCACACCAGCCAGGTTCTCCTTCAATTTTAAATGTTAGCCTTGCTGAGTATTCTTGGTTGTGGGTCCTTGCTTTTCATTACTTTGAATAAATATTTTTTGCCAATCCCTCTGGACTAAAATGTTTCTGTTGAGATATCAAGTCTTATGGGATTTGCCTTATAGGTAACTAACTGCCTTTTTATTGATGATTTTAAGATTCTCTCATTGCCTCTAACCTTTGCCATTTTACTTATGATGTCTCATGCTTGGGCCTCTTTGGGTTCATCTTGTCTTTGACTCTATGCACTTCCTGGACTTCTATGTCTTTTTCCTTCATTAGCTTAAGGAAGTTTTCAGTCATTATTTTTTTAAATAGGTTCTCATTTTCTTGTTCTCTCTCTTTTCCTTCTGGTACCCCTATGATGCAAATGTTTTTTTCACTTGATATTGTCCCAGAAATTCCATAAATTATTCTTTTTTCTTTTTTGCTGTTTCTTTTTTCCCCTGTATTTATTTAATATATTATTATTATTTTTAATTTTATTGGGGTGACATTAGTCAACATGAACATATGGGTTTCATGTGTGGATTACTAATTTACAAAATCTGTATAGAGGACCATGTGCCCACCACCCAAAGTCAAATCTTCTCCTGTCACCCCATATTAGGACCTCTTTCTCTCCCCCTCCCTCTGGCAACCACCACACTGCTGTTTGTGTTCATAAGTTTCAGTTTTATATTCCACATATTAGTGAAATCATTTACTTCTTAGCTTTTTCTGTTTGACTTATTTCACTTTGCATAATGTTTCAATTGGGATTTTTTCTGCTACTTTGTTTTACACATAGTGATTTGATCCTCTGCTGCATCTAATCTGTTGTTGATTTCTACTGTGTATTTTCCATTTTAGTTATTGTATTCTTCATTTCTGACTGGATTTGTTTACAGTTTCTATGTTTTTTATTTATGCTTACTATCTCATTGTTGAAGTTTTCACTAAGTTCCCCGAGCATCCTTATAACCATTGTTTTGTTCTCTATATCTGGTAGATTGCTTGCCTCTGTTTTATTTAGTTTATTTTTTCCCCTGGAGTCTTCTTCTGATCTTTCATTTGGGACATGTTTCTTTGTTTCCCCATTTGGCCGCTTCTCTGTGTTTGCGTCTATGCATTAGGTAGATCTGAATGGCATCATGTACTAGGTGACCTGTGGGTTCCAGTGGTGTAGTGTCCCAGATCACATGGACCAGGTGCTCCAGGAGTGGTTTTTGTTGGCCTGTGTGTGCCCCCCTGTTGTAATTTAACCTTGTGTGCTGTTGGTATGTCAGTGTGTGGATGAGCTTGACCCTCAGGCTGAGTGGCTGTGAGGTCTGGCCACAACCAAAGCTTATAAGCTGTTGTGTGAGGAATCACTGCATGGAGTGGAATTCATGCCAGCAGGCCCTGCAACCTCTCTTTGGGTTGACCACTTGTAGAGCTGGAGCTCTGTTGTAATCCGAAGCTGGCCACCCCGTGAGTTGGTTTGAGGGTCTTTTAGAAGGAACTCCAGTATAGGTCAGGGTCAGCTGCTGCTTGTGACCAGTCCAAGGCTACCTGTTAGGAGCTACAAAGCAATCAACATTTGGTAGCTGCTTGTGCCAGACATGGACGCTCATGGGAGAAGTCACACCGTGAACCGAGGCTGGCTACCTCCAGTACCAGTCCTGGGCCCATTCAGCAGGAGGCACAGGGTATCCCAAGGTCTGCCATCACCGGCTGGCTGCTCAGAAGTCTTAACCACTAAAAGAGTCTCAGGCAGTTCATGAGTTGAGTGAGACAGGGTCTCAGGGGGTCACCAGGGTTTGGCGAGTGATGTTCACCCAGTTCATGCAGATTCAGAATTGGTGCCAGTGCTGTGTCCAGGGCCACTAAGCAAAAGATACATGGCACATCAAGGCCAGTTGCTGCCTGCCTGGCATCTGTGAACCTTTGAGAGATTTTCAGAAAGACTGGCACACAGGCAAAGGCAGGCTCTCTGACACCGAAGGAACCATTAGGGGCAGAAATAGAATATTGGAAACTAAGTATGAGAAATATTAATCAGCTCTGTTAACCATGATTGTTCTTTTCTGGTTAGAGAAAGCACATGTTTACCTTGCTGGGAGTTGTGTGTGTGTGTGTGTGTGTGTGTGTGTGTGTGTGTGTGTGTGTGTGTGTGGTGGAGCCAGTATTCCACAATACTCTAGTATGTTTAGTTTCTTGATTTTGTTTGTTTTTTGTTTGTTGTTTTGCCCTTAAAAATACAATTTCCACATTAATATTGAACAGTTTCCTCTGGTGATAAGACCCTCCTTGAAAGAATGAGCAGACCTTACAGAGCTGAAAATATAGAACACAGGTCAACATCATGCATACAAAATAATACCTCAGAAATGAGACAAGTCATAAGAAAATGCTGTAAATAGAAAGATATGACTTCATTAAAGACTATTGGAAGTATTCATTTTGCAGAAATTTAGCTCTCCATAATTCTTTTATTTCTTTCACAAATTGGATAATTAATGTGAGTTAGTCATAATCCTCTATGGTTACATTCTCTGTGATTTTTTAATATTGTAACTCTATGGGCTCATTTCTCATTTTTCTCCATACCTCATTTAAGGCTTGAAGTCAGTGGGAATTACCCCAGGCAAGATGAATTAGAGACTATCTGCCTAATCACTTAAGGCAGACTGTCAATTTTTAAAATTCTTAAGTACATCTACACAGTCATTTGAAAATATGGGTTTTCATAAAAATCCACATCTTACATTTGTAATATATATGGGAAAAAATCTCTTTTATTAAAACTTAAAGCCTCACAGGATCATAGAATTTTTAAAATGTATCTTTACTTTATCTTTACTGTTGAAAGTATTACAGATGCCCCCATTTACCCCTCTAACCTGCACCTGTCCCTTTCACCCAGACTTACTGCATTGTTGTGTGTGTCCATGGGTTATGCTTATATGCATATAAGTTTGTTGGTTAATCTCTTCCGAGTCCCCTCCCTTCCCTCTGAGATTCATCTGTCTATTCTGTGCTTCCGTGTACCTGGATCTATTTTGTTCATCAGTTTATTTTGTTCATTAGATTTCACATATAAGTGAGATCATGTGATACTTGTCTTACTTTGACTGGCTTATTTCACTTAGCATAATATTCTCCAGGACTCTCCATGCTATCTGAAAGGGTAAGAGATCCTTCTTTTTACTGCCGCATAATATTACACTGTGTAAGTGTACTACAACTTTTTTATTCTCTCATCTAACAATGGGCACTTGGGCTGTTTCCAGATCTTAGCTATTATAAATAGCAGTGCTATGAACATAGGGGTACATATATACTTTCTGACTGATCTTTCAGGATTCTTAGAATTTTAAAACTATAAGAATCTTATAAATTAATAATTTATTATTCATTTATTCAAAAATTGTCTATTGAGAACTCTATGGGCCAAAAAATGTAACCTATTTGTTAAGTCACTTCAACTTTGTGAGCCCCAGTCCCTTGGTCAGTTGAGTGAGTAAGGTGTGTAGGATGGAGTCTATGCACCTCCAATTGCAGTATTTCACAGTTCTGGGCTGGTAACTTCTCAAAAGTTACCTAGCTTTAGTGGCACAACCAACACTACATTCAGAAGCTAGAATTTCCTAGTGACTCCTGTCTTGTACTTGGCACTGTAACACATTAAGTTCCTAAGTTAAAAAATAATACGTTTTGCCCTAGCCAGTTTTGCTCAGTGGATAGAGCCTTGGCCTGAGGACTGAAGGATCCTGGATTTGATTCCAGTCAAGGGCACATTCCCTGGTTGTGGGCTTGATCCCCAATAAGGGATGTGCACGAGGCAGCCAATCAATGATTCTCTCTCATCATTGATGTTTCTATCTCTCACTCCCTCTCCTTTCCTCTCTGAAGTCAATAAAAATATTTAAAAAATAGTAATAGGCTTTTATTATATAGGATTGGTTTGATACACTTACATATTGCAATATGGTTACCACCTGTTGTGTTAGCTAACCACCATTGTGTCTCATTTCCTTTTTGTGGTGAGAACTTTTACAACTTACTTTCTTAGCAAGTTCCATATATGTGTGGAATAATCAGTTCTGCATATGTAAAACTGTAATGTTAGGGTCTACCCTATACAATTGGTTGTTGTAGAGATTTAAGAGTTTAGTTTAGGCCAGTGGTCAGCAAACCGCGGCTCGCGAGCCACATGCGGCTCTTTGGCCCCGTGAGTGTGGCTCTTTCACAAAATACCACGGCCTGGGCAAGTCTATTTTGAAGAAGTGGTGTTAGAAGAAGTTTAAGTTTAAAAAATTTGGCTCTCAAAAGAAATTTCAATCATTGTACTGTTGATATTTGGCTCTGTTGACTAATGAGTTTGCCGACCACTGGTTTAGACTGTTTAAAAGAGGCCTTAGTAGCTTTTGTTATTAATGTTTTATGCATTGAATATTTTTCCATTGTGCTAGTTACCAAGCCTAGAAATCATGCTGTCATTCTGAAACCCTCACATCTAACACTTAACATGTCTTTGCAGTTCTACCTCATCAATAACTTATTAATAAAAATTCTGTTTTATGTAGTTCTTACTGACTTTACACCCTGGTAGATTTTATTATATACAGTAAGTCCTCACTCAACATTGCAGTTAAGTTCTTGGAAAGTGTGACCTTTAAGCAAAAAGACAGATAAGGAAACCAGCGAAGTTTATTTTAGATTCTAGATTTTAATTTAGATGATTTAATGTTTATTTAGTACTTAGGATGTTCTAGCTACTTTACTATGACTTAGGGATATAAAAATGAAGACATGGTCATTGCTTTTAAATAACTTCCAGTCTTTTACAATAGAATCCTGCAGAAATAATGATGAAAACTTATATTCTAATTTTATTATGCTACCAACTTTATTAGCCTAGAAATTACATAAATAAATATTAGTGTGCCTTCTTTTTTGGATAAATACATCAGGAATTATAATCTATAATGTCAAATGCATGATTATTCTTTATACAGATTTTTAATAAATTATTATAAAACACTGGTCAGTATTCTTTAAAAATGCTACATGAGACATCAAACTAGATTTTTCCCCCAAAATTCTGATAATTATAACTACAGTAAAATTTAAGAATATCCTAACATCAAAAATCTTCAGTAAATTGATAATACTCAATAAAGAGTAGATTGTCTATGGATATACATACAGAGGGTAATCTGATTAGACCAGCATCATATTCTGCCTAAATTTTAAGCTGCAAAGCTATAGAACAGCCTACTAATTTCTAGACTTTAACTTGAAAACATATCTTTTAGAGATATATGTCTGTTATTTATTCACTCAATAAAGTAGCAAAGTGCCTTGCCTTTAAATACTATCTACCAATAGTAAATGCTAATTAACAAATAAGTAAACTGGAGAAACATCAGATGAAAAATCTTAGTGAGTGGTATTATTGGAGTAATGATTTCTTAAGAATTGTTTGTTGAGTAAAATAATATTATTTTCAAAGTTTTATAATCAGGAACATTCCTACCTCCACATATAGAAGAATTTGCAAAATTAATTTGAAAAATGTTACATCTTTAACCATTGAGTATAACTTGAGTTTGAAATATTTTACTTGCTGCAATATAAATTATTGTATTTCATTTCAATAAATGTATTTCATTTATTGTCTAATATGCAAAAATCAGCTTCCCTATACCTCTTATACCTTCATACACATCCTATTCATCAATATCAAATTCTCACTCTAAAATGCAGAAAATAAATGCTATATATTCAATCTTTAAAAGTTTGTCGTGGATCCTGGTCAGGAATTAAATACCATGAATTGTGTGGATGCAGAGTGATAATTTATCTCTCTGATTATAATTAGACTCTCTTTCACTTTTGGGGTCACAGTTATATCTTACATAACCCAGAGAAAGTGCTTCTTTTTAGGGCTGGATTAGGAATGAATACCATCAGCAAAAAGTTAAAATCATTTATATTTTGTTTGCAGTGATCCATCAAATCATGTCCTCTTGCAGTTTTATGCATGTTCATATGTGTCCCAAAGATAATTAATCATCTTGCATTAAGCACCATATGTTTAAACCACATACATAATAACATACTTCCTGCATTTGTATGTGCATGCTTGCTCCCTGTATTTCTTCTGAAGAGAAGTTATGATCCTAACCAAAAGTTCCAGGTGTATTCAAATTAGGGACGTTTTTGTTTAACACTGTATTTTCCACTCTGGGAAATACAAAAAAAGTGTTGCCGACAGCCACAGAAACAATGTTGTTTTCTTTGTTTAAAAAACTATGCTCTCCCAGGAGTTCATAGCAAAAGCACAGTTTTATAGCATTCCCAACACTACTGTCCATGTTAAGAGTAGATGGAAATATAACCTCTTCTAAAGAACAAAATAGCCAGTTTTCAAGGAAGCGTTCCCTTCTACATGCCTGGCCCTTTGTTTTATGGCTACATAGGAGCAGTTCCTGAAATTATCCCAGGAGGATCCTACTATTTTTAATTCCCCTCCAACAAGTCAACTAGCTCTGAAGTAGCGGGCCTTTGCACTGGCAGTGCTGCTGAGGAATTCCAGGCTCTGAGAATGGCCTGGAATCACACTTCGCAGGAGAAACAACTACAGACACTACAAAGGAGAAAGCTGAGATAGTCTCAGCTATCAAGCCGGTTTCAAGAGACTTGCCCCTCCCACTATTTTACATATGACAGCGCAGTCCAATTAAATAAATGGGAGATGATATTTCCATAAATATTTTGCAATCAGATAGATGGTACTTTTGAGTCTTTTCTTTCATCTCTGATATGTACCATTAGAAGGTCTTTCTGGAAATACAACTTAATAAGAAATCTAGGAGTGCTGAACGAACTTACCCATATTGGCAACAAATCAGAATGCAAATATTTTTTATCTGCATACAGGAAAGCTGAGTACTTTTAATCCCATTAGAAAATGCTGTGATTAATTGCAGGACCTCCCTGATTGTTCAGGTAACAGATGGACATGCCACAATGACATATTTCCCCTATTTATTTACAAACAATAGAGGATATTTATGTGGGCAGAAATTAAAACACTAGTGGAGTACTAATTCCCTAAGCTTAAATATGTTCACATTAACACAGATCCTTTATTATGTAAAGTAAACATCTTTAATATTGTGCCATGGCTTGGACATATAATCCATAATATTTTATAATTTCCTTTCTGTTGGGTTGATTTCTTCAGTAAGAATTATGTACCTGCAACATAATGAGGCAAATTTACTAGGGCACAAAAGGGTTTTTTTCATGTTTCAGGCAAAACTTGCTTCTAAGACACAAGAATCACACACATTATTTTTGGGACCATTTTCCTTGTCCTCTGTAGTGATTTTGTTGCCAGAAACCTTAAACCATTTGTATTATATGCAAAAGACCTGAAAACATTGAAATGACAATTGAAATAAAATGTGCCACTGTGGTTATAAATATTATAGGAGATTTGCCAATGTGATAAACTTTGGTAAATCATATCTGCAAATGAAAACCACTATTTATTTTGAGTGATAGCTGTGTTAGGTGAGAATTAGAAGTTGTATTATAGTCAAATACCTTAGAAAATATTCAAATGATTCCAAATGTACTTAATGAAAATACATTTGGAAAGTTGTTAACCAAAATATATATATATATACTAGAGGCCCAGTGCACGAAATTTGTGCACAGGGGCGGGGGGTGTCCCTCAGCCCAGCCTGCACCCTCTCCAATCTGGGTCCCCTCAAGGGATGTCTGACTGCCCGTTTAAGCCTGAACCCGGAGGGATTAGGCCTAATTGGGCAATCGGGCATCCCTCTCACAATCCAGGACTGCTGGCTCCCAACTGCTCACCTGCCTGCCTTCCTGATTGCCCCTAACCGCTTCCGCCTGCCAGCCTGATCACCCCCTAACCACTCCCCTGCCAGCCTGATTGATGCCTAACTGCTCACCTGCCAGCCTGTTTGCCCCTAACTTCCCTCCCCTGCAGGTCTGGTTACCCCTAACTGCCCTCCCCTGCAGGCCTGGTCGCCCCCAACTGCTCTCCCCTGCAGGCCTGAGTCCCTCCCAACTGCCTATCCCTGCAGGCCTGGTCGCCCCCAACTTCCCTCCTCTGCCGGCTTGGTCACCCCTAACTGCCCTCCCCTGCAGGCTTGATCGCCCCCAACTGCCCTCTCTTGTAGGCCTGGTCCCTCCCAACTGCCCTCCCGTGCTGGCCATCTTGTGGTGGCCATCTTGTGTCCACATGGGGGCAGGATCTTTGACCACATGGGGGCAGCATTCTGTGTGTTAGAGTGATGGTCAATCTGCATATTACTCTTTTATTAGATAGGATAGAGTCCTGGTGCACAGGTGGGGGCCAGCTGGTTTGCCCTGAAGGGTGTCCCAGATCAGGGTGGGGGTTCCCTTGGGGCATGGGGCAGCCTGGGCGAGGGGCCTGTGGTGGTTTTCAGGCCGGCCACACCCCCTGGTGACCCAAGCAGAGTCCCTGGTATCTGGGGTTTATTTATCTTCTACAATTGAAACTTTGTAGCCTGCAGCAGAGCCAAGCCTTCTGCTTGCTCCGTGGCGGCTGCCATTTTTGGGGGGATTTATGTATCTTCTATACTTGAAACTTTGTAGCCTTAAGCGGAGGCCTGGGCCGGCCAGGGTGTGCGGAAAGCTTGGCTTCCTCCATCATTGGGGGCAACCCTAGCCTCCTGCTCTTTCCAGCTCTGTGGCTGCCGCCATTTCTGTTTGGGTTTATGTATCTTCTATCACTGAAACTTTGTAGCCTTGAGTGGAGGCCTAGGCCGGCAAGGGCAGGCGGAAAGCTTGGCTTCCTCCATTGCTGGGGAAACCCAAGCCTCCCTCCTGCTCTTTGTGGCTGTAGCCATCTTGGTTGGGTTTATTTGCATATCCACTTCTGATTGGCTTGTAGGCGTGGCTTGTGAGTGTGGCTTGTGGGTGAAGCAGAGTGATGGTTAATTTGCATATTCCTCTTTTATTATATAGGACTAGAGGCCCGGTGCATGAAATTCGTGCATGGGGTGGGGGGTGTTCCTCAGCCCAGCCTGCACCTTCTCCAATCCAGGACTGCTGGCTCCCAACTGCTCCCTGCCTGCCTTCCTGATTGCCCCTAACTGCTTCTGCCTGCCAGCCTGATCACACCTTAACCACTCCCCTGCCAGCCTGATTGATGCCTAACTGCTCCCCTGCCAGCCTGATTGCCCCTAACTGCCCTCCCCTGCTGGTCTGGTCACCCCTAACTGTTCTCCCCTGCAGGCTTGGTCACCCCTAACTGCCCTCCCCTGCAGGCTTGATCACCCCCAACTGCCCTCCCTTGCAGGCCTGATCCCCCCCAACTGCTCTCCCTTTCTGGCCTGATCGCCCACAGCTGCCCTCCCTTGCAGGCCTGGTCCCTCCCAACTGCCCTCCCCTGGTGGCCTGATCACCCACCTCTGCCCTCCCTTGCAGGCCTGGCCCCTCCCAACTGCCCTCCCCTGTTGGCCATCTTGTGGTGGCCATCTTGTGTCCACATGGGGGCAGCCATCTTGTGTGTTGGAGTGATGGTCAATTTGCATATTACTCTTTTATTAGATAGTATATCAAGGGTATTGTCCACAAAATCCTTGACTTACAGAGTTATCCTATATAATAAAACCCTAATATGCAAATCGTCCAAACTGCAGAACGACAGGTCACTATGATGCTCACTAACCACCAAGGGGCAGACACTCAATTCAGGAGCTGCCTCCTAGTGGTCAGTGAGCTCCCACAGGGGGAACACCACTCAGCCAGAAGCGGGGCTCACAGCTGGCAAGAGCAGCGGTGGTGGGGAGCCTCTCCCACCTCCGTGGCAGTGCTAAGGACCCCTCAGAGGATGTCTGACTGCCAACTTAGGCCACAGACATCCCCCAAGAGGTCCCGGAGGGTGCAGGCCAGGCTGAGGCGCCCCCCCCCCGCCCCAGTGCATGAATGTTGTGCACCAGGCCTCTAGTATTAAAATAAACTACATTAATCATTTCACTACACATCCTCTTTCCATTTGAAACTCTGTGTTATGAAGGCATGCCACAAGAAATGCGAGGAATAAAACAAATTGCACAACCCAAGGAAAAGTTCCAAAGATTACAAACTTACAGCTTGCAGGATAATTTCTCATCCATGTTTAATTAGCCCTTATTATGTTGGTTAACATAGTATAGTTTTGGTATTGTTTGCTTGGATAGACTACATATGACCATGTCCTAAACCTGGCACCTGTAAATGCCGCCTTATAGAGCTAAAGGGATTTTGCAGATAAAATCAAATTAAGTATCTTGATAGGGAGGTTATCCTGGATTATCCATGTGGACTCCATGTAATCACAAGTTTCCATCTAAGAGCGACACTGGAGGGGTCCGGACCAGTGAGAAGGGAATGTGGTGACAGAAGCAGAGAGACAGAGATTTGAAAATGCTTCTCTGCTGGCTTCGAATATGCAAGAAGGGGACCATGGCTCAAATGATGCAGGTGTGCTCTGGGATCTGTAAGGGCAAGAAACTTAATTCTATCCAGAGGAGCTTGCTCTGCCAACCCATTGTGGACTTTTGAACTCCAGATAGTAAGAGAATAAATGTGTGTTATTTTAAGCTACTAAATTTGTGCTTATTTGTTTAAGCATCCATAAGAAGCCTATAGTACCTGCAGTTAATAATTAGAAGACTTCATATAAAATTGAAGATAGGTATATTTTTTTCCTCCACTTAAAAACTGGATGACATGGCAACAGTTGGAGTATGACTACTTCCTTGGAGCAACCACTGGTTATAACTGATCCCTTTAGAAGTCACATGCGCTCTAGTTTACCAAGGAATTGCTGAGATCCTACTAGTATTTCTTTCCTTTTTTCTTTTTCCCCTTAAATTTGGCATCAGGTAGATATTTGATTTTGTGACCTCTTACAATAGGGGCTTGAATTTTACATTTTACTTAACATTCCTTTTACACTTCCTGAAATTCCATTCCCTTTTCCTTGGTCATCTCCACCATCCACCTATTTTTGCTTTACTTTAAACTTTCAACTTGCAGGTTGTTTGGGAATCTTCATGATTCCCAACTTACATCACGAGCCCTAATCTCCTTTTTATCAATATTTACAACCACATTTAGGGCATATTTTCCTTAAATTTACTGTTTCCAAAAGTGAGCCAGTTCTCTGATTCTGCAAGCCCCTTGGTCTCCCCATATATTTTTTTTAATTGTTTTTCTCTATTTTATTCTTATCACTCCTTGTTTAGGCCCCAATTGTCTTGTGCCTGAACTATGTAGTATCCTATTAATCAGTAGCCTGACAATCAGTCTTCCCTCACCCAAATTTATTCTCCACATTTCTGCCAGATTCACATTCTAAAACTCAAATGCAATCATCTAGTTCTCATCTGTGACAAAACCTTAAACAACCACCCGCACCTCTAGGTTAAATTTAGAATTTTGACTTTCACAATGAATGTAAGGTTGAACCTGGCTCTACTCTAACTCTTCACACTCTTTTTGCATCACTTCTATTCAACTCTCAGCCACATCAAAGGACTATTTTCCTAGGGATATGTCTTATATGTTTCCACTGACTTGAATTTTCTCTCCCTCTTTTGATTTATTTATTTATTTATTTATTTATTTATTTATTTATTTATTTATTTATTTTAGCTTTTGCCTAAATAACATTCTACTTAGATAGAATTCTCCTCATTTTCAAAGCACAACTTCAGTGCCACTTCCTCAGAATTTCTTTTTTCTATTTTCCCATAACACTCTTTACATGTCTCCAAAATAGTAAGCAGTACTGTTTTTATACATCCCACTCTACCAAGAGTACATTGTAAATCAAATGTCTTGAGGGCACAAATAATGCTTCATTCATTTTGGCTGGCACCCTCTTAAAGCTTGCCTCCTAAAATCAGTGTTTAAGAGGTAAAAAAGAAAGAGTTCTTACCATTTGCAACAGCATGGATAGAACTAGAGAGCATTATGCTAAGTGAAATAAGTCAGTCAGAGAAAGATAAATATCACATGATCTCACTCATTTATGGAATATAATGAACAACACAAACTGATGAACAAAAACAGATCCAGAGACAGAGAAACATCTATCAGACCATCAAACCTCAGAGGGAAAGTAGGGGAGGGTGGGGTAAGGGGGAGAGATCAACCAAAGGACTTGTATGCATGCATATAGGCCTAACCAATGGACACAGACAACAAGTGGGTGAGGGCATGAGTGGGGGGGTGGGGGAGCTAATGGGAGGATGAGGACAAGTATGTAATAACTTAATCAATAAATAAATTTTAGAAAAGAGGTAAACCTATGGAGCAAACACCTGAGTTTTCCTGTTTGCTTATACTGTCTATGCCTCAGTTTCTTTAATTTTAAAATAAGGAGCGCTGTAATAATATAGTACATAGTACACATCTACATTAACCTTTATGAAGTATTTACAGGAGTGCCTGCCACATATTAAGGGCTATAATGCATTAAAGTAAATAAATGTAAGCTGAGTTACATTGGATTATTATCACATATACAATTCAAGATTTTTAAGAATTCAGAGTAACTATGTTTAATAGTATCAAAAATGAAATAAGGTATGCATGCAAAAGTATGACATTATTCAGAAAAAGTAAACTAGTGCAAGACATTCTTGTCATGAGACAAGAAGAATAGAAATATAAGGGCATCTCTTATCTTTTTCCCCTGATGCTAGTTCTGAGCACACGGTTACCTCCAAAAAAATAAAATAATAAAATAATCCTTTGTCTGAATTAAGTCCATGGGGCCACAACGCAAAATGAGAAATTATCCTTTTAATTAGCTTCACTAAGTTTCAATTAAATTATTTTCTGAGAATTAATAATAATGGAAGAATTTTATAGGTCTTTCTTTGAAAAGAGACTTTTAAGTTCCTTTAAAAATCAAAACTATTACATGAAAAATTTTGACCAGAATAGAGAATTCTCTAGATAACCATAATTAAAAAAATAAAATTAAGAAATCTAATATTGGCATGATGCTTCTAAATCACTAATATCATCATAGGATTTGCCCAGTAGTCATTCTGGGCAAAGCCTTTTTAGACCAGAGTTGAAATTGAATCTGCAAAAGGAAGAATACATGAAGCACTTGTTTTGCAGTACTTACAGTTGGATGGATAAACCTTCAAGGATAAGGAATCATCAGGTTTGGGGAGACAGAGAATAGGAGAGGAGGCACCAGATCGAGGATCATGAATGGATTTTTGTTTGACTTTACTTTATACTCAAAGTGTGATCCAAGGCATGTTACCTAAACCTCTTTGAATCTCAGATTCCTTGTCTGAGGTTACACTAGATAACTTATAACTTTTAGCTCTAACCATCATTGTTTCTATGTATAATAAATAGTATGTACATCTATAATATTATAGTGATATTCTTACTAGTTTCAAAAATAAATATAACAGATGATATTTTGAAACGTGTTAATGAATCTCTTTACTCTTTCCAAGTAGATACTTGCCCTGTTGGGTTTACGGCATCCATTTCCTTCATAGGATTCTAGGATTTGTATGAAAATAGTATTCCATTTTCAAAATTCAAAATGAGATATTTTGCTAAGGCAACATACCAGCAAGCCGTGTTATTATCTTAAGACTGTGGTCGGCAAACCATGGCTAGCGAGCCACATACGGTTTGTCACTCTGTTGACTAATGAGTTTGCCGATCACTGGACTAGACTAAAATAGACTAAATGTTACCGTGTAGTTGGAAGCTGTGAGGATTAGGCAATTGTGGCATATTGTGTGCAAAGAGGTAAGGGGTAGTATATGACAGTGGTCAGCAAACTCAGTCAACAGAGCGGCAAACCGCGGCTCGCGAGCCACATGTGGCTCACGAGCCGTGGTTTGCCGACCACTGTCTTAAGAGAAGATTTACTAAATTCTCTCAGCTACCATTTATCACAATAAGGGCTGAGCCTGTGGACTTTCCCATACACAGTTCTCTCATAATACAAAAGAAGTGCTCATTTTGACTATAACATCTGGCTCTGATGCTTGCTGTTCTGAGATATAAGGTAGATGTGATGTAGAGCTTAGGAAAATCCCACCATTTGGACACCAGGGGAGTGAAGAGTTCATGACTTGGTATCTGTTCTTTCTTGGTTTCATCAGAAAATGCTTTCTCTTATTGCTGACTCAACATATCTACTACCTGGCCATAAATTCACAAAATGGATGGTTTTACCCTAGGCAGACTGGCCCATAATGCTTGGCTAGAGGGCTACCTTAATACCTACTTGCTGCTACATATTTTGGTAATCTCTCTGGGCAGGTATATTCAGCTTCCTCACAGGGCACACAGGTGCTTCTAGATCCTTTATACATCATAGGAAGAGCCACTAAGAAGTATTTTCTAAAGTTCTCTCTTCCTCTCATCCAACAATGCTGGGATACCTCTTTCCATGTGATGCACCTACCGTGTTTCCCCGAAAATAAGACAGTGTCTTATATTAATTTTTGCCCCCAAAGACACGCTAGGTCTTATTTTCAGGGGATGTCTTATTTTTCCATGAAGAAGAATACGGTACACATTTATTGTTAAATGAAAATAAAGGAAATTTATTACCTGTATACGGTACGGTAGTACGGTAGTTGTCAACACAAACCAGACAAACTGTGAATCCTACAGTATCAAGAATTTACTCATTTATTCAGTGACAATCATGTCATCATCTTCTGGAACATCATCATAACAATCCAATTCCTGAATTTCCTGGTGAATTTCTTGTGACTCCATTTCTTTCAGAATCAGTGGACCAAATCTCTCATGTTTAGCAATAGCACTGTCTTTAAATAAGTACTTCTTGTCAAGGTAGCCTGCTCGCAGTGCATTTGCAATGCAACTGTCAGTGATTTTCTCCCATGAATTCTTCACCCAAGTCACAACTTCTTGCAGTTTAGGTTTCACAAAGTTTCCACGCTGATTTCTCTCCATTCTATTTTCAATGTAGTCATTAATTTCCATGCGCAAATTGTCTTTGAATGACTTGTTTATTGCAATATCAAGAGTCTGGAGATAGGCCGTCATTCCTGCGGGAATCATTATCTGATCTATTTTTCTTTCGTGAAGAAATGTCTTCATGTCTTTAGTGCAGTGAGTGCTGGCTGCATCCCAGACTAGCAGACCTCTTTGGCTCCCTCGCATAACAAGCGGCAGCATTAAATCGACCTACTTCCTTATAACTGCTTGTGTGGCCCAGGCTTTTTCAGTTTCAAGAATGAAAACGCCCAAAACACTTTCAATCTTTTCCTTCTTGCCCTTAGAAATGATTAAAGGTGGGATTTTAGTGCCATCCAGACGAATTGCCAAAATACAGGAAACACGTGCACTTTCATAAGCAGTGGAGGGAATGTATGCTAAGGAAGCACCCCGCTGTTCAATTGTTGTTTGAGATGATTGGCCCATAAACACTGCAGTTTCATCCATAGCAATCATGTTGGAAAGATTGTATTTAGAGAAGTCAGCATCATCAATAAAGGACTTGAATGCAAGTGCTCGCTTAATAACTTGAGTATCTTCCAACCTAAACAATGTTGTAGATCTTCTTAAAGACAGTTCATTTTGCTGAAGGAAATTATCCAGCCAGTGTTGTGATGCTTTGAAGTCTTCGGGGGCTATGTCAAACTGTGGTGCCATTGCAAGGGCAAATTCTTGAATCTGAGCCCTATTCACAACCAAAGCCTTTGCTCTCCTGTCAACAACCCATTCACAGATCAGGTCTTCCAGCTTGAAAAATAATGGTTGCCGACCTGACCCACACTTGCTCTTTTTAGCATTTCCCTTGTCCACTTGTTCAATGATGTTACCATACTCTGCTCGCCATTTTCGGACCAATCAGATACTCAACATCTTCTCTTTGCAGAAAGCAGTAAGATTTTGGCCCCAAGAGTCTTCCACGATTCCTTTCTTGTACTCCATGAAGTAGCTTTTTCTTTTTGCGCTCATTTCTAGGGGTAAAAAAAAAGGAATTGGGGTATCAAGGTGGGGGGAGGGGGATCACTCAAAATGACACAGGGGGGACCAGAGAGGGGAATCAAAATGGCACAGGAGAATCAGAGGGGGATTACCATTTTAGTAACCCCTTTTGATGCTCCTGTGTCATTTTGATTGTCCCCTCTGATCCTCCTGTGTCATTTTGATTGTCCCCTCTGATCCTCCTGTGTCATTTTAAGTGACCCCCCTCCCCCCACCCCTGCGCCACTGAACACCTTCACCAGACATCCCCCCTACCCCTTTATTAGACATTTACCCCCTGGGTCCTGCCTGGGGACTGTCACTGGGCTTGCTGGGGCCTGGATCTGGGCTGGAGCAGGGTCTGCCACTGACTGAGAACCTTCAGTCATCATGAAGGCGGCCGCGAGCATCAGGTAGTGTCACCAGAGACAGACCAGCACTCACCACCTTCGCTGCGTCCCGTCCGCTCTAATCCTCCTATTCTTCTACACGCATCTGCGAAAGTCTCCTCCTCTCTCCCACCCCGCGCTCACTGCTCACTCCGACCTCTGCTCCGCCTCCACACAGCAGTGACGTCAGGACTCCGCGTAACGTCACTGGTTGCTAGACGCCAGTCGGGGCGGCCCTAGCGACCAGTTTATGGTAAATTAATTTTCATTCTGAGACAGAGCCTGGGGCCTTATTTTCGGGGGATGCCTTATATTTCACTCAGAAGGAAATGTGTAAGTAGGTCTTATTTTCAGAGGATGTTTTATTTTCGGGAAAACACGGTATCTATCTAGCTTTACCTTTACTTTATTTTTTTTTTCTTTCCTCTTCTCTCTAGTGAGGAGCTTACTTCAGTAATATCTTTCTTCTTCCTGACTAGTATCATGGATTAGGTTTAGTAGTGTACAGGGAGTTGAAGAAAAAAAAATAGCTTGCTAATAAGTACATACAGAGTTATTTTGAAAACATTACATACATTACACAAACTAGTGGCCATGACTTCAATTCTCTTTGAAATTTTAGCATACGCTATAAAGTGTATATTTCATACACACTTAAAAATTAAATCAGAGGAATGAAACAAGCATAGTGTATTTTGATTTCTGAAATATATCACCATTTCTCCCAATAAACATTTATTTTTTAAAATATATATATTTTTATTTTTTACAGAGAGGAAGGGAGAGGGATAGTTAGAAACATTGATGAGAGAGAAACATCGATCAGCTGCCTCCTGCATATCTCCTACTGGGGATGTGCCCACAACCAAGGTACATGCCCTTGACGGGAATTGAACCTGGGACCTTTCAGTCCACAGGCCGACGCTCTAGCCACTGAGCCAAACTGATTAGGGCTATACATTTATTTTTTAAAAGGCAGAGCAAGTAGGTTAGTTTTTTGTACATTATTAAGTTCAGTTTTTTGAATTATCATATGCAAAAACATACCAGTTATTATTTTATAAATTTGGAGAGAACTTACTCATAGTATACCACAGATCCTCTTTACTGTACATTCATTGAATCTATTAATAACACAGAAACACCATTAGTAATAATAATAGCTGCCATTTATTCAGCCCTTAATATAGACAAGAGAGTTGCTATGCTAAAAAGGCCAATTCAGAACTCTTTCTTCCTTCTCCCTGCTGAGTTGACCCAGGATGACAGGGACATGCCCTGTGAGGTGGGTCTAGCCAGGTAGCTCCTTTCTTACCAGCAACTAGCATTTATTGGATAAGAAGTCAGACCAGATTCCTTTCGTAGATACAATAATTAATCTCCTTTATAAACATTTACCAGTATAGGCAAACCTGAGAATACAGATACCAAGTTTAATCGGAAACGTAAAGAATAGATGGCCTTGCTTGGGTCTATAATCTACACCACATATAAGACTGCAACTATTAATAAAGTATAACATTGATTCTCATTTCCCTATTGTATGTAATCTCCTCAGAAACTCTGTGAAGAGGCAGGTAAGAAGATTAAAAGGGCAAAATTTTACTATTTTTGATCCTGTTATAATACCATCAAAATACTTTTGAAATATTACCCTAAATTCTAAAAGTACAGCAGGACTATTGAAAGTGACATGATAAATTTCAATTAAATTTAAAGTATCAACTTCAACTTCAATATATCAATATAGAAATATTAAAATTAGGAATAATGCCAACTGACTTGAAAATAGCCTGGAGATTTTAGTTGAATCTAAGATAGAACTGAGCCAAATGCTTGTCAATTCAATCAGTACAATATTTAATGGATAGAAATATGGTACCTTAGAAATAAGGTAAATGTCTCCACTGTTACCCTTAAAAATCTTCATTTAATTTTGTACTTTAAATTTTAAGCATATCGTTCACTAAAAGCAATATAATAGAACCCCATTTCTCAAACTGTATTTGTTCCGGAAGGCTATTCGAAAACCAAATCATTTTTCCATTAGAAATAATGTAAGTTGAATTAATCTGTTCCAGACCCCCAAATGATTCCCTGTTTTACCTTTTCTTATATACAGTACATGTCTATTGTACTGTTTAATCCTATCTAATAAAAGAGTAATATGCAAATTGACCATCACTCCAACACACAAGATGGCCGCCCCCATGTGGTCAAAGATGGCCGCCCCCATGTGGCACAAGATGGCCTGCAGGGGAGGGCAGTTGTGGGTGATCAGGCCAGCAGGGGAGGGTAGTTGGGAGGGACCAGGCTGGCAAGGGAGGGCAGTTGGGGGCGATCAGGCCAGTAGGAGAGGGCATTTGGGGGGGACCAGGCCAGCAGGGGAGGGCAGTTGGGAGGGACCAGGCCGGCAAGGGAGGGCAGTTAGGGGTGACCAGGCCTGCAGGAGAGGGCAGTTAGAGGCAATCGGGCCAACAGGGGAGCAGTTAGACATTAATCAGTCTGACAGGGGAGTGGTTAGGGGGTGATTAAGCTGGCAGGCAGAAGCAGTTAGGGGCAATCAGGCAGGCAGGCAGGTGAGCGGTTGGGAGCCAGCAGTCCTGGATTGTGAGAGGAATGTCCGACTGCACATTTAGGCAGGATCTCTGTGGGATCGGGCCTAAATGGGCAGTCGGACATCCCTCAAGGGGTCCCAAAATGGAGAGGGTGCAAGCTGCACTGAGGGACATCCCCCTATGCACAAATTTCATGCACCGGGCCTCTAGTCTATAAATAAACACTTTAAAACAAAAAGAAGATGAAATGTAAATTTAACAAAAAGGAAAGGAAATATACAGTAAAAAATAAAAATTTAAGAATTATAAGCAGCAACAAAAGCAAAAAAACAAACAAGAAATATTCACAGCACAATATCCTGAGATTTTAACAGTGGTAAACTGACTCATATTCAAGCATTCTCTTCTTCGATTGTCACCTAAGAGATGTATGATCTTACGGGTATCAGCATGAAAGTGTTGTCAGGTTGAGAAGCAAATTGTTTGAGATGGGAGACGTTCAAGAAATGAGGTTCCACTGTACATGAAAAAAAGGCTTACTTAGATTATAACAGCTTAGAAATCAATTCATGAGTATTTAGTGAGGGAATTAGGACCATTTCTCCTACAGGAAAAAGAGATTTGAGAACATCAAGGCAAAAATTTGAATGGAAGCCATTTAAAAACGATTTAGTTAATGTAACTCCCAAAGATCAGTGGGTAGCTGTTTAATCAAGCAGAATTTTTTTAACATAAAGAATGTTATAATTGGAGACCCTAAAAATAGAGTGAGCAATTGCTAAGTTGGGATTTCTCTGCAACTCTCTTATATAGTGGCTCTCAGGAGAATAAAATTATGCTTATATATATGACATTAGTTTATTATATACTAGAGTCCCGGTGCACAAAATTTATGCATGGGGGTATTCCCTCAGCCCAGCCTGCACCCTCTCCAATCCAGGACCCCTCGGGGGATGTCTGACTGCTGATTTAGGCCCAATCACAGGAATTGGGCCTAAACCGGCAGTTAGACATCCCTCTCACAATCCGGGACCACTGGCTCCTAACTGCTCACCTGACTGCCTGCCTGATTACCCCTAACCGCCTCTGCCTCCTGGCCTGGTCACCCCCAACTTCCCCACCCCCTGCCAGCCTGGTCGCCCCCAACTGCCCCACCTGCTGTCCTGGTCGACACCAACTGCCCCCCTGCTGGCCTGGTTGCCCCAAGCAGCCTGCTGTTCAGTCATTTGGTCATCCCTTACTAACCCCCCTGCTGGCCTTGTTGCCCCACGCAGCCTGCTGTTCGGTCGTTACTGTTACTGTGGTGGCATCCTGGACAATTTGCATATTCCTCTATTATTAGTATAGATTTTACTGACACAAGAATGTGTAGAACATAATTTGCAAGTGACCACAGATAGATCATTAGATTTGTAAATTCTATATAGCCAATTAATTTTCATAACTTTTTTTGTATTTGCCAAACAGTTGTATTCATAATCAACCCATGGTTGCAATTGTTGAATAGATGTAGTTCCAACTAACTAATATCGTTTACATTAATAAATAAGAAAAAAATGAAACAATAAACACATGTTCATTCAGATCTATTCATTATTTCACAACTTCACTTATTCATCAATGATGTGAATGACAACTTAGCTACATTGGATCATCATCTTAGAATACTAGAAAAATATTTCCTTAACTTCTTTGTGCTATTCACAAAGTAATAGCTATATATATGTCACATCTTAAATTTAATCACAGTTTTGCCATTTTCTTCATTACTTTCTCAAAACTATAAAACACATAAAACAATAAACCAAGCACTGATTAGTAGTGTTTACCTATTTCCAAGGTGTAAATACTCTGACCATAGCCAATTTTAACGTACAACATAAAATCATATCACAGAAAGAAATGTGTAATAGCACTATGCTTTATTATTTTTTAAATTTTATTTTTCCATGAAAATACAATTTTTTATTAGTTTCAGGTGTACAACATAGTTGACTATTACATAACTTAGGAAGTGATTCCCCTGATCATGCTAGTACTCAGCTGGCACCATCAGAGTTATGACAATATTATTGACTATATTCCCTATGTTGTACTTCACATCACCATGACTATTTTGTAACAACCAATTTGTTCTTAATCCCTTCATATGTTCCACTCCCCTCCTCCCAATCAGCCTCCAATCTGGCAACCTTCAGTTTGTTCTCTCTATCTATTAGTCTTTTTTTGTTTGTGTATTTTGTTCTTTAGATTCCACAAATAAGTGAAATACTATGGCTTGTGCTTTCCTCTGTCTGACTTATTTCCCTGAGGATAAGCCCTCTAGGTTCAACAATGTTGTTGAAAATGGTTAGATTTCATTCTTCTCCACTCCTCTGACAAGCACTTGAGTAGCATCTATATCTTGGCTATTGTAAGTAATACTGCAGTGAACATATGGGTACATATATTTTTTGAATAAGTGTCTTTAATTTTTAAATATATATACCAATAAGAGAATTGCTGGGCATAAGGTACTTCTATTTTTTATCCTTTAAAGACCATCAATACTGTTTTTGAAAAAAATTGCAATGTCACCAATAGTGCATCAGGGTTCCTTTTTCTCCACTTTCTTGCCAACACTTGTTCTTCATTGTTTTATTTATGACTAGAGGCCCAATGCACAAATTCGTGCAAGGGGCTCAGCCCCCATTGCCACCATGGCTGCCTCTGCCTCGGCCCCCACCGCTACGGCTTCATCCGGAAGGTCCTCAGGAAGGATGTCCAGAAGGATGTCTAATCTAATTAACATATTACGCTTTTATTATTATAGCTAGCCATTCTAAATGGTGTGAGATACCTCATCGTAGTTTTAATTTCATGACTTTGATGATTAGTGACATTGAGTATATTTTCATATATCGATTGGCCATCCCTATGTCCTCCTTGGAGAAGTGTCTATTCAGGTCATCTGCCCATTTTTAATATATATATATATATATATATATATATATATATATATATATATATATATATTTGGTGTTGAGTTGTATGAGTTTTTTATAAATTTTGGATATTAACTTCTTATCAGATGTATCATTGATGAATATCTTCCCCCATTCAGTAGCTTGTCTTTTCACTTTGTTTATGATTTCCTTTGCTACAGAAAAACTTTTCAATTTGATGTAGTCTCATTTGTTTATTTGTTCTTGTATTTCCCTTGCCCAAGAAGATGTATCAGTAAAATATCACTAAAAGAAATGTCAGAGAGTTTAGTGCCTATGTTTTCTTCTAGTTTTATGGGTTTAGTGTTATATTTGTCTTTAATCCATTTTAAATGTATTCTTCTATATGGTATAAGATGGTAGTCTGGTTGAACTTCTTATCTTATTGTTAAAAGTATTACAGATGTACCCTTTTGCCCTCCCACTGCCCCTCCACCCTGCTCCTGACCCCTCCTCAAGCCTTCACTGCACTTCACTGTCCATGGGTTATGCATATTGCATATGAGTTTGTTTTTTTTTGGTTAATTGTATCCCACCTCCTCCCATCTTCCCTCTGAAATTCATCTTTTGCATGCTTCAGTGTTTCTGGATCCACTTCGTTCATCAGTTTATTTTCTTCATTAGATTCCACATAGATAATGTTATACTTGGGCTTATCTGACTGACTTATACAACTTAACAAAAGGAAGACAAACAATCCATTTTTTAAAATGGGCAAATGAACTAAATAGGCATTTCTCCAAGGAGGACATACAGATGGCCAAGAAACAAGAAAAACATGTTCAAAATCACTAATCATCAGAGAGATGCAAATAAAAACAACAAGAAATATCACCTCTGCCCTGCCAGAATGGCTACTATCAACAAATCAACAAATGACAAATGCTGGTGAGGATGTGGACAAAATAATTTAATTTTTTTGCATATATCTGTCCAGTTTTCTCAACATCATTTATTGAATAGACTAGAGGCCCAGTGCATGAAAATTCATGCACTGAAGGGGGGCGTCCCTCAGCCTGGCCTGCCCCCTCTCACAGTCTCTGAACCCTCAGGGGAGGGAGGTGACCTGGCGATCAGGGGAGGGCAACGCCCCATCACACCTCTGCTGCTGCTACTGCCAGCAGCACAAGCCTTGGCTGGCCCTGGTTACCTGAGCCTCAGGCAGCCCTGGGAGGCTGGGCAGCTGCCATCCGAGGCTTGCCTGTACCTCGGGCCGGCCCTGGATGGCTGGCGGCCTGAGGGGACTGGGGAACTCCCAACACAGGCGCAGAGAGGCCAGGCCTGCCTGGGGGTGAGCCCGGGCACTCCATGCGCCTGCCACCCCAGCGGGGCTGAGGGGACAGGGCACCGCCATCTTGTGGCTGTGGGCACCACCATCTTTGAGGGTGTGGCAGTCAATTAGCATATTCCCTCCTTATTGGCTGTGGGTGTGATGGTGTGAGGGTCAATTAGCATATTCCCTCTTTATTAGATAGGATGACTATTTTTACCCTATTGTATATTCTTGCCAACTTTGTCAAATATTCATTGACCATATAAGCATGGGCTTATTTCTGGGCTCTCAATTCTGATTCATTGATCTGTATGCGTGTGTTTCTAGGTCAGTACCAGGCTGTTTTCATAACAATAGACTTACAGTCTTGTTTGATATCAGGTAGAGTGATATCTCCAACTTTCTTCTTCTTTCGCAATATTGCTGAGGCTATTCAGGATCTTTTGTGTTTTCATGTATATTTTAGGATTATTTGTTCTAGTCCTGTAATGCCATTGGTATTTGATAGGGATCATATTGAATCTATAGATTACTTTGGATAGTGTGGATAATATAAGATGTTAATTCTTAATATCCATAAAAATGCTATGTGCCTTCATTTCTCTGTATCTTCTTTAATTCTATTTTTCAATGTCTTATAATTTTTAGAGTATAGGTTTTTTTTACCTCCTTGGTTGAATTTATTCCTTGGTATTTTATTTTGTTTTTGATTCAATTGTAAATGGAATTGTTTTTTCTTAGTTTCTCTTTCTGATAGTATTGGTGCACTGTTTGCTTAATTTCCCTTTCTGAAACTTTGTTATTGTTGTGTAAATATGCAACTAATTTCTGGATATTAATTTTTATTCTTCTCTTTTACCACATTTATTTATTAATGCATCATTTTTTAGTGGAATCTTTAGGGTTCTATCTATATAGTATTATGTCATCTACAAATAAAGACAGTTGTACTTCTCCTTTCCCATTTGGATGCCTTTTATTTCTTCTTGTCTGGTTGCTATGGCTAGGACTTCCAATATATGTTAAATAAGAGTGGTGAAAGTGGACATCCCTGTCTTGATACTATTTAAGGAAAAGTTTTTTAGCTATTCACCATTGAGTATGATGTCTGTTATGGGATTGTCATATATGACTTTATTACTTTGAGGTGTGTGAAATATTCCAACTTTGTTGAGAGTTTTTGTCATAAATGGCTTCTTTTTTATCAATGCTTTTCTGTACCTATTGATATAATCATGGGATTTTTATCTGTTATTTTGTTTATGTAGTATATCATATTAATTGATTTCCTAATATTGAACCAACATTGCTTCCCTCTTAATCATGGTGTATGATTTTTTTGTATTAATATTTTGTTGAGGATTTTTGCATCTATGTTCATCAGGGATATTAGCCAATAGTTTTCTTTCTTTGTAGGGTCTTTTTCTGGTTTTGAAATTATGGTAATATTGACCTCATAATATAAGCTTGGGAGTATCCATCCTCTTGAATTTTTTGAAATATTTTGAGAAGGATAAGTGTTAGTTCTTCTTTGAATGTTTCATAACATCCAGTTTAAGACTTTAGTTTATTGGGAAATTTTTTTTGATTACTGCTCCAATTTTGTTGGTTGTAATTGATCTGCTTAGATTTCCTATTTCTTTCTGATTCTGTTTTGAATGATTGAAGATTTCTAAGAATTTATTTCTCCTAAATTGTCTGTATTCTCAACATATAGGTGCTTGTTACTTAGCCTTCAAGTGTTCATATATGTTTTTGTAATTAATTTTTAATTTCATATCATTGTGGTTGGAGAAGATTCTTGACATGATTTCAGTCTTAAAGTAACTGAGACTTTTTTTTTGTGGCCTAATATATGGTCTATCCTAAGAAAATGTTCCATGTGCACTTGAAAAAATGTATATTTGGCTGCTTTGGATTAAAATGCTTTCAAAATATTAATTAAATCTACCCACTCTAATGTGTCATATAAGGCTGCTATTTCATTTTTTGTTTTCTGTCTGGAAGATCTATACATTGATGTCAATGGAGTGTTAAAAAAAATCCTCTACTTTCAATGTATTACTTTCAATATCTCAATGCCCATCAGTATTTGTTTTATATACTTAGGATCTCCTATGTTGGGTGCATAAATGTGTACAAGGTTTAAATCCTCTTGTTGGATTGAGTCATATATTTTTATGTAATGTCCTTCTTTGTCTCTTACTATAGCCTTTGTTTTAAAGTCTATTTTGTCTGATATAAGTATCGCTACACCACCTTTTTTAAATTTTTATTTTCAAAAGTTATCTTTTCATATCCCTTTACTTTTAGTATATCTGTGTCTTTTGATTTGAAGTGGGTTTCTTATAGACAAAATATATATGGTCTTGTTTTCGTATCCATTCTACTACTTTATGGATTTTGATTAGAGCATTTAATTAATTTATATTTAAATTGATTTTGATAGGTGCATAGTTATTTATTTTATCATTCATATTTATGTTTCTTTTTTTCCTCCCTTCTTCTTAAAGAAGTCCTTTTAAAAGCTCTTGTAATAATTGTTTGGTGGTGATGAACTCCTTTAACTTTTTTTGGTCTGGATAGTTCTTTATCTCTCCTTCAATTTTAAATGATAGCCTTGCTGGGTAGAGTAATTCTGGTTGTAGGTCCTTATTTTTCATCACTCTGAATATTTTGTGACAATGCCTTCTGGCCTGAAAAGTTTCAGTTGATAATACAATCTTAGAGGAGCTCCATTTGTAGGTAACTATCTTTCTCGCTGTTTTAAAAAATCTCTCTTTGTCTTTAATCTTTGCCTTTTTAATTATGATGTGTCTTGGTGTGAGCCTCTTTGGGTTCATCTTGCACATGCTGTTATACTTCATATTGTCCCAGAAGTTCCTTAAACTATACACCTTTCTTTTTCTTTTTTCCTCTTTAGATTAGGGGATTTCTACCATCTTGTCTTCCAAATTGCTCATTTGATTCTCTGCTTCATGCCATCTGCTGTTGATTCATTGTAGTGTATTATTCATTTCAATTATTTTCTTCTTCTTTTTTGACCTGTTCTTTTTTATTTCTTCTATGTATTTTTTAATTGATTTTAAAGAAGAAGGGAGAGGAAGAGAGACTTAGAAACATCAATGATGAGAGGGAATCATTGATTGGCTAGCTCCTGCACTCCCCACACTGGAGATCGAGCCTGCAACCCAGGCATATGCCCTGACCAGAAATTGAACTGGTGACCTCCTATTTCATAGGTCAACACTCAACCACTTAGCCATGCTGGCTGGGCTCTATGACCTTTTGTATGCTTACTATCTCTTTGTTGAAAGTCTCACTAAGTTCTTTGAGCATCATTTTAACAAGTGTTTTAAATTCAAGTGGATTGTTTGCCTTTATTTTATTTTTTTGGAGGGAGGGGGTATTTCTCATTTTCTTTCAATTGAGAAATGTTTCTTTGAATTTCTATTTTGTCTGTTCTCTGTGTTAGTTTCTATGTAGTAAGTAGATCTGCCCATGTCTCCCAATCATGGTAGGGTGGTATATGAAGTTGCTGTCCTCTGGTGCAATCTCTCTGATCACTTGAGCTAGGTGCTCCAGGAGTGTTCCTTGTGTGGATTGTGTGTGCCTTCCTGTAGCAGTTAAGCTTTAATTGCTATTCGCATGTCAATTTTTGAGACTGACTCTCAGACTGGCTGGCTGTATTTGCCACTGTCACAGAATATGAGCTACTGTTTGAGGGCTGACTCCTTGGAGTAGATTTTATCCCAACAGGATCTGGTGCCTGCTGTTACCTCCCTTTGAGTGTACTACTTATGGAGCTTATTAAGCTATGCAGTGTTATGGTTTGAATCCAGCCACCTAGTGTTACAGACCTGGTGTTATAGTTCTGGGGCCTCTGGGGGGCAGATTCTGGTGCAGGTCAATGACCTTTCCTGTGACAGGCCTGGGGCTACTTGACAGGAAGCTATCTGTTGTTTGGTAGTTGCTTGTACCAATATGGAAGGGATTTAGGTGTGATTTGAGGTTTTCTGCCCACAGCACTTAGCCTAGGGTAGGTCAGCAAAAGGCTCCAGTCACCCTGAGAACTTCCACTGACTATCAGTTGTCTGTAATACTCTGCCACTGGAAGAGCCTTGAACACTACGTTAGATGTGTGAGGTAGGGTCTCAGGAAGTCCACAGGTGGGGTGAGTTGTGTTCACCAGGTTAATATAGATTCAGATTTAGCACCAGAGTTTACTTTGAGGTCACTCAAAAACACTGTCAGAGTACAGTGAGGATAGCAACCATCCACCTGGTGCCTGTGCTTCTTTACGGTGACATAGTGTTTCAGGGCATCATGAGGGTGGAGCTAGTAGAGTTCACCAGGCTAATGCAGATTGAGATTATGCCATATGGGAGGCAGCTCTCAATACAGGAAAGGTAACACCATGTCTATCGAAGATGCAGGAAGATTACCCTCATCCTGAAGTCACATAATTCCGTTTCTCCCTGTGTGTCTCTGTTACCCACAATTCTTGACCAGAAATTCTTGACCAGAATTTCTCAAGTGTTTTTTGTTTTGTTTTGTTGTGTTTTGTTTCTAGAAAGACTTCAATGTGGGCCCAGGCAGGTTGTCTGACAGAGCCTCTGGCTGTGGGCAAGTTGTATAGGGCAACATCTCAGGGAATGGTCAGGGTGGAGCTACTAGAGTTCACCAGCTAAAGCAAGTTAAGATATGACCTTCTGTGTGGAGGGTTTTACACAGCAAAGGTGGTAGGAAGATAGCCATCACCTGTAGCCATACAACTCATTTTCTACCCGTGTGTCTCTGGCACTCCCCACAATCACCTGCTTTATCATAATTCCTTGAGAGTTTTTCAAGAAAGACTGTAACAAGGGCTCAGGCTGGTTCCACCAAGAGAGCCTTGGGCTGTGCCTGAGTAGGGTAGGACCAGGTCTCAAGGAGTACTCAGGTTGGAGCAAGTGATGTTTACCAGGATAACGATGTATGGGGAGAGGGTTTAATACAGGAAAGATGGTGCTGTGGGCCATGCAGGAGTAGGGCTCAGCACAGGGATATTAGCCCTCCAGCCCTCTCCCAGAAGCCATACAACTCTGTCTTTCTCTGTATGTGTCTGAAACCGCCTAAGCCAACATCCCTCCTTGGAGCCTAGGGTGAATGCCTGCAAGCAAGAACTTGTGCACTGGCCCTTTAAGAGGATGCCTAGGTTGTCAGAGCCTTTTGTCTCACCTAGGCAGACTGAATTCCTCTGATTTTTAGAGCCAGATGTTACATGAGCTCCTCTTCCTGTCACTGGTTTTCTAAGCTGGTGCTGATATCCTTTGCTATTCAGGGGGCCCTCTGCAGCTGAGATATTTCTCTAGATTCGCATCCACCGTATGTAGCTGCAGGGCCCGCCCTTTTTAAGTCTCCACCCCTGCTGCTAGTCCCCACCTCACTTTTTGTTTATATGCTTAGTTATAGGACTTCTGTTCAGCTAGTCTTCAAATGGTTATCCAGGTCGATTTAGTTGTAATTTTGATGTGGTCATGTGAGAATGTGCGTGCAGCTTCCACTTACTTACACATCCAAACTCCCATTATACAATATTTTTATCATATTTTATTGTATTTATTATTATTATTACTATTACTGTCTAAAGTTTTACATATGTCTCCTTTTTCCCCAATTGAGCACCCCCCAGCCATTCCCACCCCAGGTAAGCCCCCACCGCCCTGTGTCTGTGTCCACTGGTTATGCTAACATGCATGCATACAAGTCTTTTGGTTGCATTTTAACAAGACATGCAAATAAACTGAAGAGCATATGTACTAGTAAATGTAGTAAAATAATTAGGATGTGATGACTTTTGAGTATTTGCTACTTTTATTTTTAACTTATTTAACCATGAGTTAATATGATTTAAGTTTTAATGAGAATATATTTAACAACTGGCTTGCAAAACTACTGAATATTTAACTATCAGCTCTTATAAGCCAGAGCAAGAGACTTCAGCATGCCACTGGGATTGTGGCACTCTGTGTACATAAACATTTAGCCATATACATACTAAAACACAGACTTCAATAGAAAACACTGCAAATCACATTGAGAAGAAGCAATTTACCTATTTCTGAGTGAGAAAAACTAGTTAAAAATGTAGCACATTTTATATTTGAAAATCCCTATTATTGGATTTATCCACTAGCCTTATTAATTAATTCATATTATTTGTTTTGTTTGTTTTTATCCCACACACATCATGACATCAAAGAATTTTAAGTGTAAGGTTTAGGAAAAGATTCTATGTACATCCTTACATATTTTAAATATTGTAAAAGAAAAGATATGAAAACTTCTCTATACCCTAGAGTACCATTGCCAAAGAAAAGACTACCTTAAATATTCAATATTCAATTTAAGAAAAGTCACATTCATAAGTTCAGTAAACCCATTTATACTGTTCCAAACAAAATACAAAAAAAAAAAAAAAAAAGACAAAGAGAAATAACCTGCCCAATTAATAAATAGTAATAGCATTCCATTTTCTTATTTGGGGGTTTTCTTTGCCCCAAATATTAAAATGTGATTTAACCAACAATATCTAGTTTTAATTAAGGCCCTGCATTTTTTTATTTTTCATTTCCTGTAACTAGGGTATATAGATTTGAAATGTGACTGAAGCTGTGATAAATCCAAAAAAAGATTTATAAACCTGTCCTGGGCATAAATGTAAACTTGGTCATATGCATTTTGGTGATATGCGGAACAACTATGTTTACTTTTAAACTAGATATTTGGTGTAATGTAGACTTAGACAGATACACAAAAATTCAGATCAGATCATATAGATTTGTGCAACAGACTACAAAAAATACATGAGAATTAAATTAATAATGCCTATTCTAAGTATTTGATAAGTTGTATTTAAGATTATTTATTTACTGAATATATTTACTTATATGTTCATAATAAAATAAGTTATTTATTTTTAAAAGAGCTAATTATGACTTTATAATATGAAAATGCTATTTTTTTTCAAATGGTACTAAAATTCCAATTTTATTGTCTTACTTTGGAATCATTCTACCACTAGCTTCAGCATAACATCTAATAATTTAGGGAAATAATACTGAAAGTTCACAAGAAGCCAAAATTAAATTAACTTTAACCTTATGTTTACATGAAATCTACTTTTCTTATATTTTTATATCTGCATTTCCATCTTTTTTAAAAAACAAATATATCAAAAAAATATGGAAACTTGAAGAATTAACTTACACTTATATACTTTCATTCTAATAGGTCAGATATTTCAGTTTGTGTTTTCCCCAGCTACCTTTAGTTTTTTTCTATTATATTTACTCATCTATACTGGATTTTGAAAATTTTGACAGCTATTAAAAAGATTAGTTAATACCCTTATTAAGATCTAAGAAGTCATTGAAATACAAAGAAAAAATAGAATTATTTTCATTTCTACTCAATTTATTGAGAAACATGAAATTTCGGTTGATATTTATATCTTAAGTAGTATTTTGCCTATTTATCCCTGTTATTTGTTTGTTTGTGTATAATAGTATTTTGAACTTCTTCAACTTGTTGGTTTTAAAGCTTGTTTCTTTGAGAATATCTGAAGGACTAATTGCTTAGATCTGTTAAGTGTGGAACCATATTGCACATTTCTTATAAATGTTAAGAGTCACTGCCATTTCTCTCCTAGCAAATAAACTTTATATGTAGTTTCAAATTATATTACTTGTCCATAAGATAATTTGTCACATATATTAATTTTTAGATGAATTGATTAACAAAAGCTCCCTTTTTAGAAACGTGAACTCTTAAATAATCTAAAAATAAATACGCATAAACATGTACATATACATTATGCATCTGTAAATGTATATATATTTATACATATATATATACATACACTCATATATATGCATACAGACACATACACAAGTGTCTAGTATTTGAAGTACATTTAAGTTAATTCCTAATTCTTAAAAGATTTTCACTCCTTGAAGAGTATTTTTATATCCTATTTTATTCTCCACTATTATTAGAATTTGATGCATGAGCCCCTTAAGTATTGCTTTCAACTTTTTAAGAACCTTTGGTTCTCCAGATTTGAGTTACCTTATTACACAATTTATTGAAGGCTAATAATTATTAGGACATGTGGTAGGCACTTATCACATGTAACATCACACTACTGACTCTATGTACAAGCTACAATAGGGCAAATGGTACAATTAGAGGCACATTCTTTGGTGCATAACAATAGAAGCCTAGTGACACTGCAAGATTAAGAAAAGGCTAAAACATCTTTAAAAGTACTCATTACCACCAGTCAAAATGTGCATATTTGACCTTTATAGTAATCAGAGAATCTCAGCTTTTGCAGTAGGCGGCTAAATAATCGTTATTTTTCATACACAGTTTTCCTTGAAGTGACCTAAGGTTAACATGGTTGATCCTGAAGTAGGCACAGACATCGAAATCAACTCATCAGCAGTCACAGTGAAAGGCCACTATCTTCAATGCCTAGGTTACAATAACAGGATAAAAAGAGTGTTGTGGATTTTTCTCTGCAAGAGACTTAAATGTTGGACTTAAATGTTGGCTACTCTGTACTTTTGGAAGGTTACAAGGTTACTTGGAAAGGTCTCCCTGAGGTGCAGAGTCACTCTGTGGTATAATTATACAGATTACATCAAAAAGAATTGCTTAGTTTATTACTTTGTTGTCTTATTATATTAAAGCCTCTTGCTAAATGCAGAAATGTCTTACTCTTGATCTTTCTTCTTCCCTATATGTCTACTATTAACCCTACTTATTTTAATTTTACTATAGTAACAGCTATAATGAAGAATATCAAAACTAAATTAAATGTTATCTTCAAATAAGATAAAATCTACACAATACCTAGAGCTGATATAGCAATGTGAACATTTGGGGTGGAGGGAGGGTTCTTTATCATGTGGAATAAATTAAAATGCTCCCTCAATAACCCTCTCTCAAATGTTATCCCTGAAGATCTAGAAATCTGTAACTAGAATAGTTGTATTTCTTGAATAATGGGCACTTAAAATCAAATAAAACTAATTTGCAGTTGGATAGCTCATCATTCTCCAATTTTTGTAGTAAAACATCATACCAAGAAACTATAAGATAATTGTCATAGATATTATTTCCCTGGTGGTTTTGTAACAGGATAATGTTCCTTGTAGAAACAAAATAATTTAACAATCATCAAAATTAGAGCAGGGGAATATAAGATTTTAGGAAGGGTAGCCAAAGAGATTATTTTTAAGACATAAAGCCCAAAGTTTTCCAATATCTGTGGGTTGGTTGGCACTTAAAATCAGTCATTTGTAATTCTCCCTAATGCATACAATATAAATCAATATGTACCCAGAAAAGCTGGCTACTCTCTGTACTTCAAAGTCATTGCATTTGCTATGAGATCTAGAAAGCGCTTCAGGATTTATTATGGCATGTGGAATATATAAGCAATAAGGCATGACAGGGAGTGTGGTTATCATAAGACAAGCACACCCTTGGGTCATCACAAAGCAGGAGGTGCAGTGGTGCGCCTCTCATTCCCTCCGTGCTGTGATTTCAATACAATAAGCACACTCCGTGCCATTACCTGACTGCTTTTATAAAAAGCCATTTTGGGGAAGGAAACTTTATATTTCTTAAAAATTTTGCTTAAAGAATAAAAAGTTGGCAGTTTACAACATTAACAGTAGCTTCAGCTAAGGCAGGTAGGTTATGTGTACTAATCTGCCCCCTTTAACAACTGCCAGGGCCAATCATAGTCATCACTTTAAGACAGAACCCATTCAGCGATTTTGTGTTCAAATGACTCAACCTTAGGGGGAGGGTAGAGGGAAGTGTGCTATTATCACAAAAAAATATAATATCTAGGAACAACTGTTAAAAGAAACAAATTGTGTTAAGTTATTTTTTTTCCAAAGTTATAGGCTAAGAAAAGATTAACCAAAGTTAAGACTTGATTTACCAAAATACAGCCTAAAATAGTTGACAGACCAAACATTGGGCAGTAAAGTTACTGGTATTCATATTTTCCCCATTTAGTTTCCCACCCAAATTCAGGTGACAGCTCAATTTAGGGTGCTAGATTTTATACCAAATCTTATCATTGTCATTAAGATTACAGCCTAAAGGCCTTATTTTCTTACAAGTGTACAGATTCTTGTCTTAATGACTAATCTGTTTTGCTTTATTCATCACTCTGCCACCTAAAGACAGACCTAATCTCAGGTAATAACCCTCATCTATCCTCCAAACAATAATGATATTATGGCAAACATTTAAAACATTTATTTTCATAAAAATTTTGTGTGAAAGATAATAAGTGCATATTATCATTCCCATTTTATAGAAGGATAAAATAAGGCATAGAAAAAATAAATTATGTGGATAATTCAGTTAACCCCAAAGCTGATACCCTAATGCTAAAAATGAATACATTTTTTAAAAAAGCATTTACAGGAAGTTATGATGGAAAAATATCTTAACCTCTTTTAGCTTTAGTTTCCTCCTCTGTGAAATAATAGAGTTAAGGTAACTAGTTTACATAGTGCATCTTAAACCTGCCATTTAGAAAAAATTTCTTGTATTGTAGTATTAACTATCATGGTAGTGTTAACTTCAAACAATTGGCTCCATTATCAGACACTAAATATTCAGATATTAGTTTGGAAAACACAGAGCATGTTGTTAATGAGAAAAGAAAACAGGTGAGAGCATAAATCATTCATTGAAAAATGAGAGCAATCTGACTTTGACACCTGTTACATTATTGTTGTTTTATCTGATTTGACAGATGAAGTGGTAACTGGTTTCATTTTTATCATTTAATGATTAGAAAAGATGACCTACTTCAAAAATAATCTGGTTTAGGAGATATGTCTACAGAATTGCAGCCCCATAGTAAAACCCCAAATGAATTTCAGGATGATTTATAGGAAAATGCAAATGCAACTCTATTGATAAAATAACTGGGAAGGCATACTCTATCATTAAATATCAATTATTATATTTTATATTTATTTTGAAAGAAACTCATACCAAACAGAATGAGTTGGTCAGCTCTTCATATTTTCACCAAGAACACTTAGATGTGATTTTTTGTTGCATTCAGAGGGAAGGATGACCTCTTTGCCAAGATTTGTCCTCATTATTCTGAAGGAGGAAAATAATTTTTTCTGCATATTTTGAAGAGGGAAATAGGGGCTCATCTCTATATTGGTCCACTTTGCTTTCTAGTTGGTCAATTAGTCATCACTGTTTGTGACCTATTTACTACACAAGTGTTCTGTCTACTGTGGGTGTCTTGGCATACACAGTGCGCAATTGTGGGCCGTGTAATTTTAGACCTGACTTCAAGGCATTGGCAAAACTTCACAAGGAGCTGTTAATTCTCCCCTGAGTCCCCACTAACACAACAAACATTCTCTTTTGAGTTATGTCCTCATTCTTAGGTTATAAAATATTTCTCCATTAATGTTTTTCAGAGAATTCCAAAACCTTTTAGAACACAATGTGTGCCCAATGCTAAGTGGTTCCGGATTTAGATCCTTCAACTCATCCTCTCGCCATTGCTAGGTTTTCCACATCACAGTTTTGTTTGTTTTTTTTTGTTTGTTTGTTTTTAAGCATAGCTTGGCACAGAACCATTCTGTGTATTCCTAGTTTCTCACACCAAGCCAAAGGCTGCCTTTGTTACACTTCCCAATTTCATGGATCTGTATTGTTACAGCTCTGAGTTGGAGATACTCCACCCCTTCATCAGGAGAGAGAGAAACAAAGAAGGGATCCAAACTCTGGAACAGGGAGACCCAAGAGGACAGCAGAGTAGGTGGAAGATATACTCACCTCTTCAAGAACCATATTGGAATTACACTACATTATGGAACAACCACCTGAATAACAGACTGAATACTAGCTGAACAGAAATCTTATAACCAAGGATTTTTTGAAGAAGACACATAGAAACTGATAGGGATGCAGAGACGTGAAAAGGGCTGGCCCCACACCCACATGCAACAGTTGAGAATTGGAGTGGATATCTCAGCTGCAAATGTCCCCACTGGGAAGAGAGGCCTTCCACCCACACTTGGCTCCCCAAACCAAAGACCGGTGCTATGAAGATAAGAGCTCATCACATCTGGCTGTAAAAACCAGTGGGCATTCCATGCATCAGAGAGAGACTTGAGTCTGCAAGAAACACAGGTGCCATCTTAAAGGGCAACTCACAAAATATCATTCATAGCCACTCACTCTGAGCTCTGGCAGAAGAACAGTGGCCCAGTGTAGACTGAAGCAAAAAAAAAAAAATTTTAAAAATGGGTTGTATGGTTTTAAGGAGGGGGCTACAGGGACAGCTGCTATTGTCCCTGTGTTGAGACCCTCTCCTACACCTGTCACAGACACTGTCTTTCCTGGGTTGAGCACTCCCCTCAATGCCACATCAGGCTGGGGAGATGTGTTAGCCCCATTCTCTGACTCCCTGTGGCCCCACCCTGCCAAGTTCATACCCTGCAAAGGAGTCTGCTGGCTTTTGGCTGCAATCAGCCTGGGCCCATGGTACGCACTTTCTTGGAAGGCACTCAAGGAAATCCATTTCTCCACACATGCCCAAACTGATGCCGCCATTTTTACGCAAAGCCCTCCCTCCACATGGCCAAAACCTAATCAGTTTTAGTCTGTTGACCTCTACTGGCTTCACCCAGACAAGTCCATGAAATCACACTCTACTACAAAGATCTTCAGGCCTCAGGGGTGTGGGGGCTCACCATGATGTACTCTGAGTGGCAAAAATCTATAAACCTGATGAACACCACTCACCTACCTCCTGGTAACGCATTGAAAATGTACCTCATGCAACTTGAGAATCACGAGAATCTGTTTCTATGACTGAGCTTAACAAGCAGTCAAAGGAGGAGGTGAATATTGGGGTGCTTTGGGCTTTTAGCTGACCTGCCCCTAGGCTCAGTGCTGGTGGTCACCTGCCTTGGTATGCAGCTTGGCCCAATCCCACACACACCAAGGCTCAACAGAGAATGTCACAAACTGTGGCTAGATTTGTAGCTCCTAATAGGGAGCCCAGGGAAGGTCACCAGATATTGACCTGCACCTTAGTCTCTCCCAAGAGGCCCCAGAAACAAACACCCAGTGTCTGGCTTCAGAGTATATCATAGAATGACCCGACTAACTCAAAAAGCAACACACCTAAAGGGAGATCTTGGCAGGCACCAGAACATGTTGGTGCAAATTTGTCTTCATCAGGATCAGCTGTCACACAGCAGCTCATATACTATGGCCGGGATCAATTTTCATAGTCAGCCAGCCTGAGAGCCAACCCCACCCATGGACAAACCAACAACAATGGATTCTAAACTACAACAGAAGTGCTCACCTAACCCACCCACACAAGGGACTTTCCTGGAGCACCTAGCTCAGGGGATTAAAAACTGCACCTGAATCCCACAGGCCACCTGTCCTATAAGTCCACCCTATCAAGACTTAAAGTCATTGCCATTCTTCCTAAACATATAAACAAATACAGAGAGCCAGCCAAAATGGGGAGACAAAGAAATATGCCCTAAATGAAAGAAAGAGAAATCCCCAGAAAAATAATAAATAAAATGGAGCCAAGCAATCAACTAGATATTGAATTCAAACTAATGGCTATAAGGAATTTAGTGAGAAATTCAACAAAAGGATAGCAAACATAAAAAAGGACTTAGAAACCATAACAAAAGCAGTCAGAAATGAAGAATACAATGTCTGAAATAAAGAAAACACTGGAATGAATCAACAGCACATTACACAAAGCAGTAACTGAATCACCAATTTAGAAGACCAGGTAGCAAAAAACACCTTATCCGAGCAGTAAGAAAATAATTTTTTTTAAATTGCCAGATTTTAATGTATCTTGCATGCATCATGTAGTATGACAACATCCACATAATAGGAGTACCAGAAGGAGAAAAGAGAGAACAAGAGATTAAGAGCCTATTTGAAGAAATAATGACTAAAAACTTTTCTAACCTGGTGAAGGAAAAAGGCACTCAAGTCTAGGAAGCACAGGGTCACAAACCCAAAGAGGATCATGTCAAGTCACATCGTAATAAATATAGCAAAGATTAAAAGTAAAATAAGAATATTAAAAGCATCAAGAGAAAGTTAATTAACTATAAAACAGCTTCCAAAATACTGCCAGCTGATTTATCAACAGAAACATTTCAGGCCAGATAATATTGGCACAAAATATTCAAAGTGATAAAAAGCAAGTATGTGCAACCAAGATGACTCTACCCAGCAAGGTTATCATTTGAAATTGAAGGAGAAATAGAGCTTACCAAGAAAAAGTAATGAAGTATATTACCACCAAACCAGAATTACAATAAAATTTAAAGGGACTTTTTTCAAAAACAAGAAAAAAAAAGAGAAAAATAATTATAAAGAATAAAACAGCAATAAACACATACCTATCAATAATCACTTTAAAAGTCAATGAATTAAATGATACAATCAAAATGTATAGGGTAGCAGAATGGATAAAAAACAAAACCCATATAAATGCTGTGTATAAGAAACCTACTTCACATAGAAAGACACACACACAAACTGAAAGTAAAAGGATTAAAAATATTTCATGCAAATAGAAAGAATAAAAGCTGGGATAGCAATATTTACATAAGACAAAATAGACTTTAAAAAAGGCTATAATAATTGGCAAAAGATATTATGTACTAACTAGTGGCCCAGTGCACGAAATTTGTGCACATTGAAAAGGAATTAATTAGAGGAAATATTTTAATATTGCTATTTGCCCTTTCTCTATAATAAAAGTGTGAGAGATAAAAGGAAATGAGTACAATGCATATGAAAATAATACATAATTTTATTAGTAAATAAACAATAACAAAATTATATAATAAACTCATGATATAAAAACAACATTGATGCAAATAATGACTGATAAAGTGATTAAACTTATTCTAATATCTCCCTGTATACCACATTAAGAGTGAAAACACTTTCAGAGTGCTTGACTAATTTCCCTTGGGATAAAGTATTTGCAACTTTAACTTTAATGTCACATGCTCTTCCAACTTGAGAGAAAGCAACATATAACTGACCATGTGGGAAAACGGGTTCAGGTAGGAATATTCCTACTTTGTCTAGAGTTTGTCCTTGTGATTTATTAATAGTCATTGCAAATGCTGGCTTCACGGAAAACTGTAGTCGAATTAATTTAAATGGGAGGCCAGTGTCAGATGGGGACAAATCAATTCTTGAAATCAGAACAACCTCTCCCTCTGCAGATCCTGTTAATACTTCAGCTTCGATAATGTTAGGTCATAATCTTTTGGTACCATTACAAAGACCCCATTTACTATTAAGATTTCTCAATAGCATGATGATTGCACCCACTTTCAATTTTAATTTATGACATGGCATTCCTGAAGGAGTAATACTATTAAGAAATTCAATGGGAAAATTTTCCTTTTCAGCATCATCTGTTGAGTCAATGGAATCATTACTCAAATAGGTGTGAAAATCTCCATCAAGTATATCCAAAATTTCTTCATTTAATTTTTGAACATGCTCATTTTTTGGACAAAGAATCGCACATTTAGATATATTTTTAATATTATCTATAGATGTACTATTTCCAAAGGTGGCTTCAATAATAGATCCATTACAAATCATTTCATGGGGGATTTCAATAATATCCATTCCTAAATGAAAACTGCTATCAAGTTTGCCATCTCCAAGTTTTACTAACCATTCGCTATAAGCAGAATCTTCTGACCTCATATTTGTTTTAAGAGACAACTTTCTGAAACATCCCCAAACATCACAGTACTTTAAACTCATTTGTACTATGGCCGATCGCATAGCATGCGGCACAATACTGAGACATTGTCGAAAATCCCCTCCAAGAAGGATAACTTTCGACCAAATGCAACATTCAAATTCATAATTTCTCTTAGTAATCTGTCTATGGCATTTATAGCATGACTGGATGCCATGGCGCATTCATCAATAATAAGAAGTTGGGCCTTTTTAATGGGTTTAGCAACTTTGCTCTTTATATCGAGTCTAGAAATTGAAGTTTCAATTAATGGAATTGGTAATTTATATTGGGAATGAAAGGTTCTTCCACCAAGAAGTAAATTTACAGCAATTCCTGTAGATGCTGTGGGTAAAACAGTACCACCACGACCTCTAATATAATGTATTAAAACTTTATATAGATATGTTTTTCCACTACCACCTGGACCATACAAAAAAAAAGCATTTGGGATGTACAGTTTGATCTTCGATGGCTGAAGTTATAGTCTGAAAGGCTGCCAACTGTTCATCATTCAGAGAATTGATCAAAACCTCTGCCTGTTGTTGCTTGTACAATTCATCACATGTATTTGCATTCATTAATAAAGGATAGTCTGGAAGTTTGAAATGTGAACATTTCATTCCATGCAATGTGAATACCTCTTGAATTTCATTAAGGGCATGCATTTCACAGTTCATACAGGCACCTTCTCTTCAGTGCAATTTCCAACAGCAATCTTCAATAAAATGAGATTTATTCTCATCCCATAATTTGTCTGCAGCAGAAGGACATCCAAACACACATATGTATGCAAAAAGTTGCCGTAGTTGTTTGGGCGTATTAAGGATGATTGCATCGTCAATAGTATCTTTCTAGATAGTGTCGTCAAGTAATAATCCTCGGTGTTTAGCAGCTTCATGAAATGTATCATAAATTATACCTCCTACAGTTAGCAGATCCTCAAAACTTATCGCACCTTTAACATGCAGAAGCGAAAGTCTAAGATAGTGGTCGGCAAACTCATTAGTCAACAGAGCCAAATATCAACAGTACAACAATTGAAATTTCTTTTGAGAGCGAAATTTTTTAAACTTAAACTTGTTCTAATGCCACTTCTTCAAAATAGACTCGCCCAGGCCGTGGTATTTTGTGGAAGAGCCACACTCACTGGGCCAAAGAGCCGCATGTGGCTCGCGAGCCGCAGTTTGCCAACCACTGGTCTAAGGTAATATCATTCTGGTTCTCTAAAGCTCACAGTGAACAGTCTACCTAATACTTTATTCCCACCCTTTTAGCGTTTTGTCCACAAAGAATTATTAAACACATAATGCTGTGGAATCTCCCAATAATAATAATTACGTGCATCAGAGTCTTCTCTATTCAATAAGAACTAAGCCATCAAAGTTGAGTTATGTCTTTTAGCCCTATCTAAAACTTCAGCAAAATTATCGGCATGAAAATACAAATTCTGATCATTTGGCAAATGAATATCTAATCTTATGATTGCATGAGATTGGTCATGCATTCACATTGCAAAAAGTCTCCAAACAGCCTCAGGAGTGCTCACATACCTGGAGTCAATGAAGTCCTGTACTTCATCATGATTGATAATATTTTTTTTCAGAAATTTGAATATTTGCACAATCATGCCCTTTATAGATGTATTTAAGTAGACATTTGACACTTCTAATAGATGCACAGACTTCAACATTTATATGACAGTTATATTTGAGGCACAAATACGGGTTATAAGGGACAATCCAAGTATTATCGACAATTTTATTTCCAATAGAAATGGTACTACCAGATCATCGTTTGTATTTGGGATATTCATTAATATTTCCAATGGTCACATTTTGAAATTCTTTTGGATATCCCTTTGAACATTTTCCATTTTCCATACATGGACTATTTGGATTTTGTATCCCACATGGTCCATGTACCATATTTGATTTTACAATTTGAAAAAGTTGAGGACACTGGTCCTCATCTGGAATTTCTGCCTTAACTATATGGTCAATGTCATCTTCTGAACATAATCTGGACTCACTATCTAATATCAATAATATGTGAGCATGAGGCAGTCCTCGTTTCTGAAATGCAATGACATGAATCTTAGCTATTACTTAGCCAAATAAATGGAATTTACATACATCATTTAAAAGAGCGTTCAGCTTAATATTAAAAACTCTGGCTATCAAGTCAGGTCTGTTTTCAACTTTTTGCCAGCGTTGTAAACTGTTTGTAATATCTGCCCATTTGGGGTTGCATGTCATGGTTATGAATAAATCGGGCTTGCCATACTTTGTTACAATTGCCATAGCATCCTGATATTGCTGCTGCATATTTCTGGGACTACCCTCAAAAGATGATGGAAGTATTATCATTTTACCAATCAGCACATTGTCATTTTCAGATCTAGATTTGAGATAATCCATCAAACCACTATATTTTTCAACTCTTAACTTAGATTGGTTTGCTTTAATGAAATTTATCCGATTAGCCTCCAATTTTTAATATGAATCCACAATAAACTGTTGAGTTAATTTTCCTGCATTTAAAATAGGATTGAACATGTCCCTCACAGAGAGATGAAATTCATAATATTGCATTTGTGTGACTCGTGTCCTTACATTTTGTCTAGTATTATTGTTGAGTACACTGTTGTCTCTGAGTCTTAATGCGATATCTGTTCCCCAGCCTTTTTCACCATGTGGAAAAAGAATAGGACATGTCATTGCATCTAATGTAAAAAACAGGATACTGATTTGTTTCATTTTAGTGGCACTTGGATTATTGAGATCTGGTTTACAATGAATGAGCAAGTCCCTTTCAAAAGGAGGTTCTCCATCTTCGTTTCTGAATATGACAGCAACCTGGGTTACATGGGGAGAATTATATCTACCTGGGTCACTGTTACTATTGTATTTAATCGCCATTGTTAACTTCTGTGGGAGCAATACCTTTTGCTGCTGCTTCAGATTGGGCTTCCTTTTCTACCTCATGTAGCATCTTGTACGATTTTGTTAATTCATTTATTTCATGCTTGAGGTTGTTGATGTTGATCATGAGTCTTTCTGAGCATCCCTGGTTTTCTGGCATTGCTAATCTTTTACTTGTAGCTTCGGCTGTATCCAAAATATAGAGTTGAGCAAACTTCTGAGAAACACCATTTGAAGGATGTAAAGTTCCAGTGCGGTGATAAACTTGTCCGTGTATTCTAAAACAGTATAACCCATATCCTGATAGTGATGCAATATTTGCACCCATGGAAGCAAAAGCAAAAGAACTATTTATGGATCGAATATTTTCCATGAAATTTTTACTGTCAGAATCTTCATTTGTCATTAATCTTTTTAAATATGCCGGGTAATCTGGAAAATGTGTATCATTTGGACAGACTTTCCCTTTGCTACAACATCAAGTAAATTTCCCATCGGATGGTTTTTCATCAGAGAAATTTAGTGATAGGCAAAATTCACATCCAGCAGTCATTCCACCACAGCTATGTTCGAGAATTGCATCCTCATGTACTCCATTTTCGCTGAGAAGGCAGTTCCTACCAGTATTGCTAGTACTTGTTGATGACTGTTCTCTAGACATATTCTGTCTTCGCCACCGCCTTCTTTCAACTTCAAAGGCACATTGGTCTTTAGACATTTTCTGTCGATGATGCTGGTGTTTTTTGGCTTCAGAGCGACGTTTTCCCAATAGCTGCTCTTCAGACACATTCTGTCACAGGCGTTGCCTTCTTTCAAGATCAGAGGCACGTTGCTCTTCAGACATTTTCTGTCAATAACGTCAGCATCTTTCTGCTGCAGAGCTACGTTGTATCAACAGTTTTTCTTTGGACATAGTCCCAACTCTCTACTGCCACGGTCTGAGATACAGGTGAATGAGAGTCCTGGCTGTCAGGCCTTTGAGAGCTGTGTGACCAACGGCTGATTCTGTGGGGGTGGGACTTCCTCCTACCTGTTGTCAGTTTCCATAGCTGGGATGAGGAAGCTGGGGCTCCAGAGGGAGTGATGCCCTCTAAGCCACCAGCTTTCTCTCTCTGCTGGACCCCACAGGCTGGCCTTGGCAGGGGCTGCCCGGGTCCCCACGGCTTGGACCCCGCCACCTGCTCAGTCCCCCATCTCAGCTTGGATCCGGCTGGTGGCATCGGGCGTTGCCCCACGCCACCTGCCCGGGTCCGCAAATGCGGCTTGGACCTGGCCGGCAGCATTGGGCGCTGCCTGCGCCACCTGTGTATGCACATTTACCTTCCATCTTTGTTGGGTTAATTTGCATAGTACTCCTGATTGGCTATGGGGGTAGCGGAGGTACAGTCAATTAGCATCTTTCTCTTTTATTAGTGTAGATATACAATCAATCCAACAAGATAATATAACCCTTGTAAACATTATGCATCCAATTTAGGAGGACTTAAATATAAAAAGCAAATCTTGATGAACATAAAGGGAAAATCAACAGTAACACAGTCATAGTAGAAGACACACATTGACATTGATAGACAAAAACAAAACAAAAAACCAAGAAGGAAACAGGGGCCTTAAATGACATTTTAGAACAGATGTATTTAATTGATATTTTCAGAGCATTTCACCCCAAATCAGTAGAATATACATTCTTTTCAAGTGCATATGGAACATATTCCAGATTAGACAATGTTAGGCCATGAAATAAGTCTCAATAAATTTAAGAAGATTGTAGTCATATTAAGCATCTCTCCTACCACTATAGTATGTAACTAGAAATCAATTACAAGATAACAATTAAAAAGCACACAGATACATAGAGGTTAAATTATATGTTACTAAAAAAATTAATGGGTTAAAAATGAGATCAAAGAAGAAACCAAAACACACCTTGAGACAAATGAAAATGAAAGCAACATGCCAAAATATATGGAAAAAAGTGAAAGCAGTCCTAAAAAGAAAATTCATAGCACTGAAGAAAGCATATCTTATGAAATAAGAGAAACCTCAAATAAATAATCTAACCTTACTTGAAGGAACTGGAAAACAGTAAAACAAACAAACAAACAAAAACAAAGACCCAAGTGAGTAGAAGCAAGAAAAATATAAAGATCAGGGCAGAAATAAATGAAATAGAGCCTTCAAATATCAATACAATCAATGCTTTGAAAAGATTAATAAGATTGATAAATGTTTAACCATACTCATAAAGATAAAAGAGAGGCCCAAATATATAAAACCAGAATGAAAGTGAAGTAATTGCTGACAAAAGGGACAGATAAAAATTATAAAAAAATATTACAAACAACTTTATGACCTCTTTGGGTTCATCTTGTTTGGGACTCTGCTTTCTGAACTTGTATGTCTATTTCCTTCACCAAGTTAGGTAAACATTCTGTCATTATTTTTTTCCAACAGGTTTTCAATTTCTTGCTATTTTTCTTCTTCTTCTGGCACTCCCATGATGCAAATGTTAGTATGATTGAAGTCCTCCCAAAGGCTTCTTAAATATACTAATTTTTTAAATTCTTTTTTTTTTTTTTCTGTTCTGATTGGGTGTTTTTTGCTTCTTTATATTCCAAATTGCTGATTTGATTCTCAGCTTCATCTACTCTACTGTTAATTCCCTGTAAATTATTCTTTATTTCATTTAGTATATCCTTCATTTCTGACTGGTCCTCTTTTATGCTGTTGAAGATCTCACTAAGTTCATTGAGCATCCTTATAACCAGTGTTTTGAATTCTGCATCTAGTAGATTGCATGTCTCAATTTTATTTAGTTAATTTTCTGGAGTTTTGCTCTGTTCTTTTATTTGGGACATTTTTCTTTGTCTTCTCATTTTGGCAGACTCCATGTATTTGTTTCAATGTAATAGGTAGACTTGCTATGTCTTCCAGGCTTGGTAGAATGGCCTAATATTGTAGGCCAATGTCACAGCCTCCTTGATCACCCTAGCTGGGCACTTGAGGTACACCCCTATGTTAGCTGACTATACTTTTCTCTTGTAGTTGAGCCTTGATTGCTGCTGGCACACCAATTAGAGGGATTGAGCCGCAGGCTGGTCAGCTGCAATGACTGGCTATGACCACTGATCACAGACCTCTGACCATTGTGGAGATTAGCTGTGCAGGGACCACCCCATAGTGTAAATATTACTTCAGCAGAGCTTTGGTACCCACTTTTATCCCCTTGAGTGTGTCATTTGTGGAGGTGGTTGGGTGGTGGTCTTTTGACATGGCCTCAAGTTTTCCACTGGGTGCATTGTGTCTGGAGTCTCCTGAGAAGTGCAGGTCAAGGTCAGCCACCCCTTGTGTTCTGCCTGGGGCCATTAGGCATGAGCTACAAAGTGACCTTCAGATGGCTGCTGTATGTGTTGGGCTTGGAGGTGCTCAGGCAAGGCCAAGCTATGAATCAAAGCCAGCTCCTTCTAGTGCTCAGCCTGGAACCACTTAGTGAGAGGTAATAGGGCTCGTTGAGGCCAGATACTGTTTGTTTGAAAGATTTTTGGAAAACCTGAAGCATCAGCCAATAGAAGCCATTCATATGGAAAAGCCAATGGAAATAGCTTGAGTGGGCCCAAAAATTGGGTGGCCAGATTGATGGAGACACAGATATGGTGCCTGCCTGTGTGTTCTGTGGAGAAGGGCTCAGAAAAGGTACAGTGGCTTCTGCCTGCCCTTCTGTCTGGGAGAAAGCTGACCCCCAGCTCTTGCCCTGATGCTGGACAATTACTTCCTCCCCATATGTCTCTGGTCCCCTTAAAGCTGCTGCCCCCACACTGGAACTGAGAGGGAGTGAGGCTTAGTAAGTCTGTGTATGGGCCCTTTAGGAACTGCCTACTACTCCAACAGCCTCCATCTCCCTCAGTCTCATCTTGGGCGCTTGGTGTAGGGCTGGGACCCTCAGTTCTCAGGGGAGACCTCCCCAGCTAGATATCCTTCCAGATTTTTATCCACCACACGTTGGTGTGAGACAGGCTCCTTCCACTTCTGCAACCCTCCTGCCAGTCTCAATGTGACTTCTTTAATTCCCTATTAGTAGGACTTCCATTCAGCTCAATTTCAGGTGGTTCTGAATGATGGTTGTTCTGTAGTTTAGTTGTAATTTTGATATGATTGTGGGAAAGGTGAGTACCATATTTACCTACACTGCTATCTTGACCTAAAGTCTCAGGGGTAAGATCTTTATAATGACAAAGAAAAAAGCTTTCAACCCAGAATTCTAATCTTACCAAAAATATACTTTAAAAGTTATGGTGAAATGAAGACTTTTTCAGACAAATAAAGGCAAGAGATTTTATCATCATCATATCTGTACTAAAAATATTATGAGTTTGACTATTTTAGATGCCTAATACAAGTGGAATTATTTTTATTTTTGTGCTTGACTTATTTAGCGTAGCATAATGTTCTCAAGGTCTATTCACATTGTCATCTGTGGCAGGAATATAGAAAAACATACCCATGTTATTGTATATGGCAAGAAATTATAAGAGTTCCTTGTATATTTTGGATAGTGATGCTTTATATGATATATGGTTTGCAAATATTTTTTTCAAATTCCATAGAATGTGTTTACCCTCTTTTCTGTGCAGAAGTTTTTTTATTTGATATAGTTTCACTTATCTATTTAACTTCTTTTGCCTGTGCTTTTAATGTCATATCCAAGAAATCAGTACCGAGACCAACATCATGAAGCTTTCCCCTGTCTTTTTCTAGGAATTTTACATTTGCTAGTCTTATGTATAAGACTTTAATTCATATTGAATTGCCTTTTGTGTATGGTAGAAGGTAAGTGTTTAATTTCATTCTTTTGTATGTAGATATACAGTTTTCCCAGAATTATTTGTTGAAGAGAGTATTCTTAACCCATTGTGTATTCTTGACACCCTATGGAAGATCAGTTGACCATAAATGCATGGATTGATTTATTGGCTACTTTATTCCATTGTGTGTCTTTATGCCAGTACCATACTCTTGCACTTACTGGGTCTTTATAATATACTAGAGGCCCGGTGCATGAAATTTGTGCATGTGGGGTGGGTCCCTCAGCCCAGCCTGCACCCTCTCCAATCTAGGACCTCTCGGGGGATGTCCGACTGACTCTCGTAATCTGGGACCACTGACTCCTAACCACTCACATACCAGCCTGCCTGATTGCCCCTAACCCCTCTGCCTGCCTGCCTGATTGCCCCTAACCACTTCTGCCTGCCTGCCTGATTGCCCCTAACTGCTCCCCTGCTGGCCTGATTGCCCTTAACCACAGACCCAGGATTCCCTCCTCCAGCCAGTTGCAGGCACCCGGGACCTGGGCTTCTCTCCCTCTATCCAGCCACAGGCACCCAGGACCTGGGCCTGATAGGGGCCTGCTGGCCAGAGGAAGGGATGAGGGGAGAGTCCCCAGGAGGTTGGCCTGCCAGCCGGGGGGAGAGACCATAGGAGGTTGGCAGGTCAGCTGGGGTGAGGGGCCACAGGAGGTTGGCCAGCCATTGGAGGGACCAGGGGAGGTTGGTCGGCCGTGTGAGTTTGGCTATGGAGTGCACTGACCACCAGGGCAAAGCTCCTGCATTGAGCATCTGCCCCCTGGTGGTCAGTGCGCATCATAGCAACTGCTCTACCAGTCGTTCCGTTCATTCTATCGTAATGGTCACTTAGGCTTTTATATATATAGACTAGAGGTCCAGTGCATGAGCCTGGCCTGCACCTTCTCGCAATCTAGGGCCTCCCTCTGTGGGGTGATTAATCGCAGGACACCCAGATCAATCGCCCCATAGAGGGAGGCCCTGCCCACCCACCGCAGTGCTGTCAGCCAGGTGATCTGGGCCTTCCTCTCTGGCCGCCCCAATCGATCACTGCACAGAGGGAGACCCCACCCACCCAGCCAGAGCTCCGCACTCGATTGCTGTGCAGAGGATGGCCTGGGCCTCCCTCTTTGGAGCAATCGTGGAGGCCCCTCCCTCCCATCAATCATCCTGCTGGCTGGTGGCCTGCGCCTCCCTCTACGGGGTGATCATGGAGCAATGGCGGGGCCCCAGACCAATGACATCACACCACCTTGGCTGGCCTGGTGCCAGTGCGTGTCATAGTGTGGTCCTCCGGAAGGTCATCCAAATGGTCATTCTGCTGTTTGGTCATTCGGTCGATTTGCATATTACAGTTTTATTATTATAGATGTGATGCTTATATCTTTAATTACTTTTATAAATGTTTTGTTTTCAGTGTACAAATATTTCCCTTTCTTAAGTTTATTTATAACTATTTTATTATTTTTAATGCTATTATAAATTTGATTGTATTCCTAATTTTCTTTTCAGATAGTTTATTTTTAGTGTATAGAAACACCACTGGATTTTATATGTTGATTTTTTCCCTACAACTTTGCTGATTTCATTTATTAGTTCTGACAGTTTTTCTGTGTGTAGTTATTAGAGTTTTTCTATATATAAAATCATGTGATGTGCATAGGAACAATATTTCTTTCTTTCCAATGAGAACAACATTTATTTATTTATTATTTATTTGAATAATTGCTCTGGCTAGGACTTCCAGTACCATGTTAAATAGAATTAGCAAGAGTGGCAATCCTCACCTTGTTCATGACCTTGGAGGGAAAGCTTTCAGTTTTATGTCTTAAAATTTGGGAGGCTGATTACTCCAAACCTCTTCTTATTTTAGCTTTTCTAGTTTCCTTGTTTTCCATAAAAATATTAAAATGATCTTTTGTATGTCTATACAAAGTCTTACCTGGATTTTGATAAGAACAATGTTAAATCTACATATCAGTTTGGGGATAATTTATATCTTTATTATGTTTATTTTTTTCTTTAAATACATTTTATTGATTTTTTTTACAGAGAGGAAGGGAGAGGGATAGAGAGAAACACTGATGAGAGAGAAACCCTGCACACTCCCTATTGAGTATGTGCCCACAACTAAGGTACATGCCCTTGACCAGAATCGAACCTGGGACCCTTGACTCCGCAGGCCAATGCTCTATCCACTGAGCCAAACTGGTTAGGGCTATATCTTTATTATGTTTAAACACCTACTCTGTTCATAACACTCTGGAATATTCTATGAAGCTGCATAATCATGATGTGACTTTATCATAAGCTAAGTTCAAAGTCTAATTGTGTCAATGATGCACTCAAATAAAAAGACAAAAACAACATAGAAGATAATTTAAAATATGCCAGGATACTTCAAGATCCAGGATAAGTTCCAGGTACTTGACTCAGAGAATTAAAACTTCTCTTAGTTCAGCTTATTTCTTTGTGGCTTCACTGTTTTCTCTTCTTTCCATGAACATACCACATTTTTTCTCTTATGCAGTGCATTTGTGTTGGTCATTGCTTGAAAAACTTTGCTCCTAGTCTCCGCATAGCTGGATCTTCTTGCATTCGATTCTCAATTCAAACACCGCTTCTTCAATGAGTTTCTTTCTGAACACCCAATCTAAGTAATCCTACCGGTCACCATGAATCTGTTTTATTTATTTTATAGCACTTGTTACAACCTTTTAAAAAGAGTAGAAATATGTTTGCTGTCCCACAAAAATTACTCACTAGAACACAGTTCTTTGAGATCAGGGATCATGTGGGTTTTGTTCACTATTGTATTCTCTCTGTCTAGCACAGGGCCTGATACTCAGTAGTTGCATCATTCTTGCTGAATGAATGAAGGAGTACTTTTTGTTTAGGCAGAGAAGACAGAAGGCAATTCAAAGAGATTATGACTAAATTAAAACTTGGAAAGCAAGCAAAAGTAATACTTTGAGCTCCAGTGATCAAGGAAGAAAAGAGAATTTTAATGGGACCTTTATGCTTGATTATGGAGGACCTCCAACTGGGTGATTTTATTTTTGCCCAAAGGTAATGGGGATGCTTTTAACGTGGTTGACATAATAATATACTATTTTATAAAATTTAAGAGGGAGCAATACAGCAAATTAGAGTGAAGTTTGGGGAGCTCAAGTAGAAGCAAGATACCAGTTGGGAAAAATAATTGTGATCATGCTGGTGTAAGGGGAGAAGACCTGGGATGCGGTGGTGTCAGTCATCATAGAAAGAAGGCTCTCTTGGAAAAAATCTGAAAACTTTAGTGTTCTTCACCTGGGCCTGTTTAGCAAACTCATCAATTAAAAACAATAGTACTGATAAATTTGAGACATGATTTGCTGACTCTTCAGTATCATCTTTTTTTTTTTTTTTTCCCAAATGTGTTCCTTCTGTTTTGAGATATTATTACAAATAAAATCATTCTACCTCCCAGTTAATGAGTCTGGTTCCTTCTGGCCTCGTTGAATAAAATGTCATTTTTATGTTAGTAAAATTGTTTTCTCATTTTAGAACTCTAGAGATCATATGTTGAACTGATCTAGAAAAGGCAATTTAGTTGAAATAGAAACGAATTATGTGACCTTTATTTACTTCTTAGAACTCTATCATATTGCAAATAATTTGTACATTTTGTCCTTAAAATGGAAAATAATGACCACTGGAGTCCCTGATGTCTGTCCCAGATTTTGTGGTGTGTCGTTCATTTTCCTCAGTGTGTACTCCTGCAGTTGTCTATGGCAGTCTTATAAAGTCACGTCAACCTAAGATAGCAACAGAGGACTTTTATTGTGAAGGTCTGCTCCTAGCTCATCTGTTTAACTCACACCCCAAACAAAAATTTCAAAACCATCGACTGGCATCAAGATTTCTAGGCCAGAGTATTTTTGCTGTGAATAATTGTCATGATTTTCACAGACTGTTCTGTATTCTTTTCATTCCATCCTTAAGCCTGGCAGAATACTGCTCTTTAAAACTAACTACCAAAAGGCAGTTGCTGTAGGAAAACCAAATCATGCTGACACCTCTACTTAGCAGGTTTCACTTAGAGTTCATTTCAGAGTGTGACAATTAGAGTAAACAAGGAAGGGCTTTGTTTTGTTTTTCGAGATTGTTTCAAGGAACACACTAGTTACTGCCTGCCTGAACAGTTGTTTGTGTAAAGAAAAATATTTCCACTCATATTACAACTGCATTGTAATGGAAAATTGCTCCAGATGCCAAACCCACCAAGAACATTAACATCACCAAACAAGATCTCTGCATTGAACTAATGTCCTTTTTTTCTTACTTGCAATGTTTCAGCCACAAGTTATAAAGTGTAACAAGCTTGGAAGTAGGACTAAAGTAGTCAAGACCAATCTATCCCCTCTCTATGTGGATAGGCAATGGATGCTTTCTGAAATGTAAGGTAAATATTTTCACATGGCGATGAAACCAAGTAATTCTTTCAGAATTTGGTTCAGCTACCTCAGATTCACACCTTTGCACTAAGTTTCGCTCTAGATACTGTTTGCAATGATTATTAAAGTTGGCTTGAATGGTAAAAAGACAAACAGAGACAGAGCAGCTTCTAGGCCTGTTTTGATGTCTCTTACTATTAATTCTTCTAAGGTCATATGAGAGATATTATTACTTGTACACATTACTGTTAGTTAAATTACAGTGTACCTCTCATTCAATGTCACATTAGAGGAAGCTGAAAACTTCTAAGAGACAAGAAAATTATTATGTAAGGACTTGCCTGGAAAAAAACGAATCCCCAAAAAATGAATGATTCATCTTCAGTGTGCATGAAAGACATCATATTATTAGTCTAATACATAAGTAACAGAATGATTATTTCATATCTATACATAGCTATACTGGATAGATCAGCCCCTGCAAACATGTTTATACATTTATGGACATAATGTAATTATAAAATATGCATTAAGGTTTAATTATACAAAAGTGTAAAAATTACCTACATGGTCAAGGTTTAAAGTAATACCCTCAGTTTGATGAAAGGTTTTTTTATTCTTCTTTTAGAGGGATTTACACTACTCACCAGTGGTAGGGTTCACATTAGCATCCAGTGACTTGGCTTTGCTTGTATATATTTCTAGCTGTCAACAGAATGCCCCGAGGCAATTGCATCCCGATTCTACAGCTATCTTCTATTCTTTTATAATACACAGGAGTCTAATTTTCCATCAGCAAAGCAGGAAATCATGTAAGAATGCCACATAACCAGCATGTGCAAACAAGTAGCACTTTTTTCTACACATAAAAATGCTTCATAAACTAACAGATAAATTAAAATCTTCTTGTTCAAGTAGAGATTGGAAATCAAGACCTTCTATACAGAATTAGAATGTTCTGCACAGAGCAGACAGTGTCATGTAATTCAACTAAATTTGTTCACCACCTTACATGTTAATATGTGTGACCATGTCATTTTTCTTTGATTTACAGTGGAAGTGGTTTATTTTTTTATTGTTGAAAATATTATAGATATCCCTTTGTTCTCACCCATTGACCTCCTCCACCCCACTCCCTCCTGTTTTATATCAGGAACATTTTATGTTACAGACAACAGCCACGTAAACTTCATTAAAATCAGTAGTTAGCAATTATCAAATTAACAAATAATGAGTGAAGGGTATGATGTGTTTAGCTTTAAGACTCATTCAAAGCTGTGTAGTAAAAAGTCATAGAAACCAAGTGTTTATCTTTATTTATTCATATTTTGGGTTCACTGGGACAGACAGTCAAAGTAAACATGAATCCTCAAAAACGACATTATAAAATATACTAAATGACACAGTCAAGATTTCTCTTCCCTCTCTGGAACATATCTAAGTTTCACAAATTGTTTGAAATTATCAATTCAATGATGCCCTTAAAAGGGTTAGCTTTAGCATAGATTTAAAATACATTCAAGACATATGTCTCTTCTGCTGCAAGAACTTCAGAAAGCTTGGTTTTACATCAGTGAGATGACTGAAACTGCTTAAATTATTATTCTCTATATGCATCTCACATTTCTACAACTTCAGGGTATTTTTAAACACTTTCTATTTAATGTACAATTTACTTAGCACATGGCATTCATATGTCTAGCTGTAAAATAACTTGTTGTAATTTAAGCAAACATGTTTTAAATAAAAGCTAGCTAAGGCTTCTAATCTCTTATGTATTGAGTGGAATGAAAGCTTCCATAAAAATGGGTTTCCCAGGCAGCCAAAGGCCTTAGAGGCTCCTCTTAAGAAATATATTAATCTATGAGGTACCCTTGTACATTTCAATAAATCTGACCAACCACTGTCACCAACGCTGTGACGTCATTGATAAATTAGATTGAAAACAGAGAACAGAGAACATCTATTTTTTCTATAAAACCTTTTTTAGTTATTTCAAATATTAACAATCAATGTAACGATTTTCCAACAGCTGTTTTTTTAAATAGATTTAATTAATTATAATCAGCATACTGCATATACTTAAAGGCACAATTTGATAAGTTTTGATTATGTTTACTTTTATAAAAACATCATTGCAGTCAAGTGGATAAACATATTCATCATCCCCAAAAGTTTCCTCCTGTCCCTTTCTTTATAATTCCTCTCTCTCACCCTCTCTGTAGCCCCACCCTGTCCCCAGGGATCAAAATAGCAAATTATTTGCCAAGGATGCCTCTTGGATGGCATAAATAAAGGTTTTTGTGTTTGTTTGTTGTTTTTTTCACTAGTATCTGCTTTCTTCACTATATGTGACTTTGCATTTTTTAGAATTCTATAGCAATGGGATCACTATAGTATGTACTATCTTTTGGTTAGCATATTTCACTTCACATAATAACTGAGATATATTCATATTGTAGCATATATCACCACTTTATTATTTGTATTGCTGTGTAACTTTCTACTTTATGGATGTACCATAGTTTGTTTATCCATTTACCGATGGTTGGACATCTGGGTTGTTTCCGGTTTGGAGCTGCTAAGTAAAACTGCTATATGCATTCATGTATCAGTCTTTCTATAGACATATGCTCCCTTTTTGTTTGTGTAATTGCTTAAACATGGAATAGCTGGGTCACATGCAAGGTGTGCTTAACTGTTTAAGGAACTGCCAGACTATTTTCAAAAGTTATTGAAACATTTTACATTCCCATCCAGAGTGTGAGAGAGATTCGGTTTTTCTACACCCTTACTCTATATGGTCAGCTTTTTCGTTATTCTGTTTCTCACTCGAAGCAGTAGCTGGGTGGCATCAGTCCTACCATTGAGTATTAACCCAAGAGAAGGTAGTCATTCACAGCCCAGAAGTAGCTCTTGTCATAATCAGCACCAAGTAAACAAAACCCATGTCCACCCTTACATAAGTACTGAACCAGAATACAAAGTGCTACAAACTCCTTTGCATTCTGAATACCAGAATGGGGCTGGTCTAAGGAAAAATAAATATTTAAATTATTCTTTGTAGAGAAAGCAAGCTACATAATCTCTGAAGATTGTCATCTTTCACAATGTCAGGGAATTCTAGTTACCATCTTCCCCTACAGAGAGATTTTTCTCTAAGCCATTGCTTTTAAATTTTTCTTGAATTTTTCCCCTTTAGAATAATTCCTTGTCCTAAAAATGGTTATTAATCAAGATGGACACATTTAAAAACACATATTTAGCCCAATCGGTGTGGCCAGTGGTTGAGCATCGACTATGAACCAGGAGGTCACAGTTCAATTCCCAGTCAGGGTACATGTCCAGGTTACAGGCTTGCTCCCCAGAAGTGGGTGTGTAGGAGGCTGCTGACAGATGATTCTCTCTCATCACTGACGTTTCTATCTCTCCCTCTCTGAAATAAATAAATAAATATTAACAAAAACATTTTTAATCTTTATTATATGTAAAGTTGTTTCATGATTTTAGATAATGCCACATAAATAGTAGTATAATAAAGGCACCTTTAGTTGGGAAAATATATATATATACCCAGGATTATAAACTCAGTCCTGGATAATTTGGCATAAACACTGTGATAGCAGCTTTTTATCATTAATTGATAAAATAATCAAAATATTTATTGGTCAAATGCTAATTTAGAAAATATTATAAGCCTAAAAGACCAAAAATAAAACCTTGTATATTTGCAGTTGTGCTTACTCATCATTTATTACTGCCCTACTTTTTCTACACATAGAGAAAAGTGTCAAGGAAAAAAATATTCTCAAGAATGATGATAAAACCATGGATTTTAAACTTGTCAAGAATTTTAAGTTACTTTAAAAAAGGCAGAATATTTCATGAATACAACAAGTCTGAAACCCTTGATAATATTCAAGAAAGTTTTCTGCATGAATTCTGAGACAATTACATCAAGAATTTAGATGAAGAAAATAAATAATAAATAATAGAATAAAAATAATAAATAATAGAATAAAAATAAAAGCCTAAACTATGGTGGAAACTGTATAAGCATTATGAAAAGAATCATGCCCACACAGAACTTTTAATTTTGGCATTTTGGATATGTCAAACCCAATTTCAAAAAAGTATAGATCCAGAGACATAGAAGTATGGAATATACTGTCAAACCTCAGAAGTAAGGTGGGAGAGGGTGGGTGGGTGGTTGGGAAAAGCGGACCAAAGAACTTATGTGCATATATGCATAACCCATGGTCAAAGACAATAGAGTGGGGCTGGAAAAGGTCAAGGGGAGGAAAAGGGGGCCATATGTAATACTTTCAACAATAAAGATTAAAAAAAGGAAGAGTATACCCTAAAAATATGTATAGCATATAAAGGCAACATTTCAAGAAAATGGGTTGTAGACATTTCACAAGTTTTTCATGGAATTTTATTCTCAGTAAAGATAAATTCAAAATGGTTTTGAAGCAAATTATTCCTCAGAATAAATTACTTCAAAGTTAGTAATGGCAGAAATGAAATGGTAAAGACGGAGAGGAAGACAGAAAAACATTGAAAGTGGTAATGAACCAGGAAGCAAAACAAACGCCTACCAAACTTATTAAAAAGGGGCTTAAAATAAGTGAATCTAATTATTGGCCTCCTTGTAATAGCACTTTCATTAATTCCAAACTTTTTCTTGATGTTACAGAAGCATAAAACAAGAAACAGCCTACTCATAGTCTAAGAAAGGAGAAGGAAAGGTCATTAGACACTAGATAACCAACACTCTGATGGGAAGTAAGTGGAGTGTCAGCAGGGACACTTCCTCATTCCATTTGAAGAAAGGAGGAAAAAGTGACCTTATCTATTCTAAGTGCCCCTTCATCTTCAGTGCAGTGCCTGCCAACATGCTGAAAGGTAAAAGGAGATGGCGACCACATGAAGCCATCTGATTTCTGACCATCTGAGAGCAGTTTTCACCTAAGATACAGAACGGCTGTAGGATCGTCATAAGAAATCTTTGCCTGACCTGCGGCGTAGCTCAGTGGTTAAGCGTAGACCTGTGAACCAGGAGGTCACGGTTCCATTCCAACCAGGCACATGCCAGGGTTGTGGGCTCGATCTCTGGTATGGGTGTGGGACATGCAGGAAGCAGCCTATCAATGATTCCTCTCATCATTGATGTTTCTATCTATCTCTACCTCTCCCTTCCTCTCTGAAATCAATAAAAATATATTTTAAAAAAAGAAATCTTCAAATTCCTGTGCACACCAAGTTCTTTTTGTTGCTGAGAAAATAAAAAAAAAAAATGCATCTGCAATCCTTGAAATACTTTAATACTTTAAATCCTTTAATACTTTATATTTCTGAAAAGGGGCACTTAGCCTCAGAAAGATCAGGAACCCTGACCAACTGATGTTTACTTCATTCATTCATCCACATACACTAATGGAGGGACTACTTACTAACAGCCTCTGGGCTGGGTCAGGAGGTGAGGGTGTGCAGAGAATTGGACACAATCCCTGCTCCCTGGGGACTCTGGTCTACTCAGGTGACCTATCAAGCCCCTGAACAGAAATTTTGCCAGCGAATCCTGTCATTTAATTTAAGAATTAAAATCTCAGCACACTCCACTCCTTTCTCTATAGTTCCTCTCTACGCAAAAGTCAAAAAAGCCTTATTCTTGAGATACATGAATTCTGCTTCTTGTGATTGAGAAAGAGTGGTCTAATGATTGCATTAAATGAAAATAGCCCAACAGTTCTTATAAGCTTGCTATTGGGTGACAGAGACAAATTTTTGTTGTAATTGCTACTTTCGCTTTCTCACATTTTATTCTACATAATTGTTGCCTTCTGGAAAACATGATTTGAACCGCAGAACACTAACATCAATTTTGTTACATGAAAGTAGACTGACAGATGCTAAATAGCAGTCTCTTCTTCTCCCTCCTGATAGGCTGTCATTGGTAAATGAGAACCAAATATGCTTTCAAAAACTCTAATATAAGCAATTCTAAAGTGACCCTCAGTAATTTCTCTAATTCTAACCTAGGCAGGACATTTCTAGCTAACCTCAATGCCTCATGTGTCAGTTAAACCTTCTTCCTTCTGACCACATGGCCTTCAAACAGCAAATCATCCTCCATATTTATTGTATCTTTAGAAAAAACAACACTTACTGTGACTGCATAAAATGGAATATTATTTACTGCCTCTCATGACAAATGCAATAATTAGTATCTCTCTATAATACTGAATCACGTGAGACTGGTATCTCAGAATTCAAGTATATTCTTTTACCAGTTAAGTTTTTCAATTTCAGAGAAAGGGGATTTAGCCTTTTCATAATGGAACAAAATAGAACCTAGCAATTCAAATGTGTAGGTAGCCTCTATAATTTCTAGAAGGCATTTTTTGAAATTCGGTGTATAATGTTGGAACTTGGGAACAGAAATTTAATACTTTATACTTGTGAATTTGATGTTAACTGTAATTAAGAAAAGATTCACTTTCACCATATAAGTTAAAAACAACAATGCAAAAAAGCCTTTTTTTTTTTAAACCACCTTATAAGTTTACATAAATTATTAAAACAACCAGGGTCCTAAAGATAAAAATAATTTACTCCAAAAATAATTCACATGAATTAAAAATAGGGATGATTCTTACATTAACCATGTGGAATGTTATTTTTGAACAACAAAAAGACTATTATAATGTAAGTACAAGTAATTCTAGGAAAGCTGTTTGCTCATAGAGCTGTTTCTTAAAGTCACCTGAATGAGTGTTTTGCAGTTGATTGTTATTGTCATTCCTGAGAAGGAGCCTGACATTTTATCAATATCATAGTATTTTCAAGGAACATAGAAAATAGCAGAGTGACACTTCCAAGGATCTTTATTAAAGCAGAGAATTAAACTGACAATTAACCCATCAATAACATAAGCTCATATCAGATTTGGTTCAGTGAAAGTACTCTGAGTGTTTTTCATAAAGTGTAGATTCAGAGCAGATGTATACATATCTTCATAATTTACCATTTTAGACACATTATGTACTTTTCATCATAAAGTTATAAAATCTTGTGGCAGGGCTTTTATTTTATGCAAATTTGCAGAATTTGATTAGTTCCTGAGGCAGTTTTACCTGGGTGTTCAGAGGAATAGCAATGGGAAGTGAAAAAGAATATTTCACCATTGAAGTGTGTATTCCCTTGGGGGATACCACCACTTGATTTTGACATTTATTTGTCCTGTGCTGTAAAGGACAAAACTACAATTACACTTTTTTTACTACTGTGTAGTGGGCATGGTATCAGAAAAAATTTAATTCAAAGAGAATATGTTTGCACACAAAACAAGTTCTAAAACCAAATGTATTAAATAAACCTCCATTTAAAATCATAGTGCATTAAAAAATACTATTTGACTAATGCCCACTGTTGAGTGTGTATAGAAAACATCCATGAGAACCAACCCAAAGAAACAGAATTGCATCTATTGCATGGTGTTCTTGTCTTGGCTCTTTGTAGCCAAAAAGAAAAGAAAAAAAGAAGAAAATGTTCGATACTTGATTACTATGTTCCTGTTAGCTTTATTTTATTTTTTGAATCCTGAAATAAAAGTGTTGCCTAATAGTTAATTTGGTTAATATACTATAGTATTGAATAAATATTTGCCAAAATGTGGTTTGTTGCATTTTAAATGTTTTGCGATCTATTTTAAACTTGAAATCTAAATCACTTTCCTTTCCTCTCTCATAAAATAATTTACAACCATATGCATAGTTGCACTCATCATTTTCAAAATTGGACTTTTGTCATATTAAAATAGATTAGAAAATATATTTGATTTGTCTATTTAGCAAAATACAAATTCCTTGGCAAATGATTACCCAAAGCAAGAAGTATAGGGAAAGTGACTGAGTATAACCACTGAGAGCTATAAATATTCATAAAGGAGATAGTGCTTATTCCTTAACTATCCTCATGTCAAGCAATTATAAACAATTCAGTAAAGAGCCAACAAATTAAAAGTTTCCTGACCATATGGCCTTCAAGTCTTTTAAAAGTTATTTCTTCCCACATCTGTGATTCTCTTTAATGCATGTCTTTAACCAAAGAAAATAGCTACAAAGCACATTTTTCTTTTGATAGCCAAATAAAACAAAAATTACCTGGATTCCTAAGCACCTAGAATTGATACCTTTCTGTGGATTTCAGAATAATTATCTTTTTCCTTTATATTTTATTTATTTCCATTGCATGTTTATTTCTTAACATTATAAATCTAAATATCCTATCTAATAAAAGAGTAATATGCAAATTGACCATACCTCTGCTGCACCCATAAGCCATGCCCACAAGCCATGCCCACCAGCCAATCAAGAGCAAATATGCAAATAAACCCAACCATGATGGCTGCGGCCACAGAGAGGCTTGGGTTTCCCCGGCAATGGAGGAAGCCAAGCTTTCTGCCTGCCCTTGCTGGCCCAGGCCTCCACTCAATACTACAAAGTTTCAATTGTAGAAGATAAATAAATCCCATCCCAACAAAAATGGCTGCCACCATGGAGCCAGCAGAAGGCTTGGCTCCGCTCCAGGAAACAAAGTTTCAATTGTAGAAGATAAATAAATCCCAGATACCAGGGCCTCCACTTGGGTCACCGGGGGGCATGGCCAGCCTGCAAACCACCACAGGCTCCTCGTCTAAGCCACCCCACACCCCAAGGGAACCCCCACCCTGATCCAGGACACCCTTCAGGGCAAACCAGCTGGCCCCCACCCATGCACCAGGGCTCTATCCTATCTAATAAAAGAATAATATGCAAATTGACCATCACTCCAACACACAAGATGGCTGCACCCATGTGGTCAAAGATGACTGCCCCCATGTGGACACAAGATGGCCACCACAAGATGGCCAGCAGGGGAGGGCAGTTCGGAGGGACCAGGCCTGCAAGGCAGGGCAGTTGGGGGTGATCAAGCCTACAGAGGAGGGCAGTTAGGGGTGACCAGGCCAGCAGAGGAGGGGAGTTGGGGGCGACTGGGCCTACAGGGAAGGGCAGTTGGGGGTGACCAGGCCTGCAGGGGAGGGCAGTTAGGGGCAAACAGGCTGGCAGGGGAACAGTTAGGCATCCATCAGGCTGACAGGGGAGTGGTTAGGGGGTGATCAGGCTGGCAGGCAGAAGCGGTTGGGGCAATCAGGAAGGCAGGCAGGTGAGCAGTTGGGAGCCAGCAGTCCTGGATTGTGAGAGGGATGTCTGACTGCCCGTTTAGGCTCAATCCTACCAGGATCGGGCCTAAATGGGCAGTCGGACATCCCTCAAGGGGTCCCAGAGTGGAGAAGGTGCAGGCTGGGCTGAGGGACACCCCCAGCTCCCCATGCATGAATTTGGTGTACCGGGCCTCTGGTATATATATAATTATTACGTAGCTTGAACATGAAAAAGTAGCTATGATGTAAATAGGGTCAAAGAGAAAACTGTTAAACCATAATATGTGCCAATTGTAAAGGTAACCTGATGAAAATCCTCTCTGATTACGGCAATCTTGAGTCAGGAATGATGTAGGATTAGGGTTAGGACTAAGGTTATAAATATGGTCCCAGAAATTTAACCAAAAATAATCCTCTTTCCAAAACTGAAGTATTCTAATAATTTAAAGCTTTGAAATCTTTCCTTTACTTCCAAGGGACAGAAAATAAAATTATTTTTAAAAGGCAAATGTTGAACCATAAATTCCTTTCTCTGCTCCTTAAAAGATCCCTTATTTGGTTTTAATTGGAAATATGTGTATCAGAATTCAAAATCACTAATATAATTTATTTTTTTTCTTTTTAGGTAATGAATTAATCAGGAAGCCTGGCAAGTATTTCTTTTCTTCCTTTGATTTTTTTTCCCCCTTCTAAAGAAGTAAGCCACTCTATCATGCATTTTCTAGAATGGCTCTGAAGAGGGACAGCCAAAGAAGTAAGAAGTAAGGCACAACCAGTCCAGATACTTATAAATCAACTTATAAATGGATGATGAAAGCTTTATTAGATTAATTCATGTAGCCTAAATATAACTATTACATCATGCTTTTCCACCACAGAACCAGTCCTCTTTTTGCTACAGCAGCTTTGTGTTGTGTTGTTTTTAGGATAATTAGGATGATGTGGTTCATTTTTTAGGAGATATCTTATATAATAAAGAGCGAATATGCTAATTAGACTGAACAGCAGAACGACCGTCTGGACGACCTTCGGGATGAAGCTGGGGCTGCGATGGTCAAGCCCCTTGCACAAATTTTGTGCATCAGGCCTATGGTGTTTAATATGTGTACAAATTGACTTCTGCTAATGAGGCAATAGAATAAACAATGTTACAAGGGTCAAGTGAGATTATAAATATGACAAAGTTTTATCAATAGGCAAGTAAAATACTAATGTAAGAGGTTTTTTATGATAAATGTAAGAGATCTTAAAGATATGGAGGAGAGGTTGGAAGGCAAACAGGAACCAAATCCATGCCACACAAGCTGTAAACTTCTTGTGAGGATCTCACACCCCCTACAGTGAGTCAGAGCATGCACTGTAGTGATAATCAATCCGTTATGAGACCCTTGAAACCAGCCTAAAGCAAAAATAAACAAATTGTATTGATGTTATGACTATACAAACCCTAGTAATACCTTATCCCTTTAAAAACTGAGAAATATGATGTGGAGAAACGTGCCTGCATTGTAACAAACTGCATGATGAACAAAAGAATCTTTCATTGATATCTTAAGAAAAACATGATTGTGGCCCTTTGCACCATGCTGCTTTTTGTCATTAGAGCATTTTATCTTTGATCAGATTTGCCACAGTTGACTTGGGAGATGCTCAATTCTGGCTGAAGAGAACTGATCAAGTGCACAAATTCCCTTTATTCCTGAGCAGGTGCTATGTAAAGTGTTTACTTAAGAGCCAGGCAATTTCCTTAAGGAAATCATGCACATTCCATACTAATCCTGATTCCAGCCCAGATTAGGCCTGATGATGTGGCCCAGACTTGCAGAGGAAAAAGCCACTGCAACAGTGGCCCTGTAAGAACACAAAGTGAATGCCCGTCCGCACAGGACACAGGTGACTTCATCAACCACAGGATCAGTCAACCAGGTATGAGTCAGGGGAGGGACTGTACCTAAGTTAGATGCCATTCCTAACTACAGCTTTAAAATATCTGATACGCAGGAGAACCGAGATGGCAGTGTAGATAAATGCCTATACTCACTACTTCCCACAACCACATCAAAATTACAACCAAAATACAGAACAACCATCATTCAGAACCACCTGAAAGATGGCTGAATGGAAGTCCTACAACTAGAGAAGTAAGTAAGAAAGTACATGAGACTGGTGAGAGGCGTGGAGGCATGAAAGGGTTGGTCTGACACCCATTTGTGACATGTTTTTCATCAGGAGGGATATCTCTGCTGTGGAAGTCTCCTGTGAGAAGCAAGGGGTCCAAGTTCCACACCAAACCCCAAGCCCAGAGTTCCAGAGCTGTAAAAACCAGCAGTGATTGTGGCTGAGTGACACAGAGGCTGCTCGAGAACCAGATGTTCTTCTGAAAGGGCTGGCTCATGAACTTATATGGTCCTTCTCTGTCTAAGCTCCAGCACTGGGTGGCAGCATTGAGAGAACTAGGGACATACTGAGAGGAACCAGGTTGTCTGGCATCACAGCAAGCTCATGGGTGCTTACTCCCAGACGGGGGTCATCACAGGGGTCATTATTCCTCTGCTGGGATCCCCAGTGTCATAGAGCTAACTGGCAGCCATATCTAAGTTTCCATCAGCATGGCTCACGTTGTTCACCCTGGTGATTCCCTGAGACACTGCCCCATCCAACTTTCAGCCCCACCAAAGCTGTTTGCAATGTCTTTTCCATATGAATGGACTGTCCTGGCTCAGGCTTCAGACTTTCTTAAAATTTCTCAAATAAGCAGCAGCTGGTGTCAGGGTGCCCCATAACTATAAATAAGAGGCCCAAGACCTGGCACTAGCACCAGCCTGCCTTGCTTCAAGGTTGGCTTCACCTGGGCACTTCCATGCCCTATACAAATAGCAGCCTTTAGAGCAGTAGCTGCCATTGCACCTCCAGGGAGGCCTCAGAGCCAGTGTACCTGGTGGACAGCTTCAGACCATACCAGATTTTAACTGTACACATCCACAAGTTACACACTCAAGAGACAGACTCATTGAGCACCAAAGACCCACTGAAGCAAGTCTTGCACCATGGGGATGTCTCTTGCATAGCAGCTCCCACTGTAGTTGCAGCTAGTCCTCACAGCCAATTGGCCTGGAGTTCAACTCCTTATTGTGATTCTAACAGCAATCAAGGCTCAACTACAACAAGACTGTGCACACAGCCCACACAGCAGCGCACCTAGACTGCTGAGCTGAGATGACTGGGGAGGCTGAGCCACTGGTTCTACATGGTACCTACTACACAAAGCCATTCTACCAATTCAGGAGAAATAGTAGCTTTACCTAATACATAGAAACAAACACAGGGAAACAGCCAAAATGTGGAGACAAAGAAACATATCACAAATGAAAGAGGAGAAGAAATCTCCAGATAAATGAAATGAAAGCAAGCAAACTACTGGACACAGAGCTCAAAACAATGGTTATAAGTTTGTTCAAAGATCTTAATGAGAGCTTCAAGAGACTTAGACTTTCAAAGATCTTAGTGAGAATGTTAAAGACATGAAAAAAGACCAATCAGAAATTAAGCATGCAGTAACTGAAATAAAGAATAATTTACAGGCATTGAACAGTAGAGTAGATGATTTCAAGAATCAAAACAACTATTTGGAATACAAGGAAGCAAAAAACACCCAATAAGAAGAGCAAAAAGAAAAAAGGATCCAAAAATATGAAGATAGTGTGAGGAGCCTCTGGGACAACTTCAAGTGTACCAACATTAGCATTATTGGACTGCTATAAGGAAAAGAGAAAGAGCAAGATATTGGAAACCTATTAGAAGAAATAATGACAGAAAACTTCCCCTACCTGGTGAAAGAAAGACTTACAAGTTCAGGAAGCACAGAGAATCCCAAGCAAGAGGAACCCAAAGAGGCCCACTCCAAGACACATCATAATTAAAATGCCAAGGGTTAAAGGCAAAGAGATAATCTTAAAATCAGCAAGAGAAAAACAGTTATCTACAAGAGTTCTCAATAGAAACTTTGCAGGCCAGAAGAATTGCAAGAAATGTTCAAAGTGATAAGTATCAATGACCTATAACCAAGCTTACTCTACCTTGCAAAGCTATCATTTAGAATTGGTCAGATAAGAAGCTTCACAGACAAGAAAAAGCTAAAGGAGTTCATCACCATCAAACTAGTATTATGAGAAATGTTGAAGAGTATTCTTTAAGAAGAGGAAGAAGAAGAAGAAGAAGAAGAAGAAGAAGAAGAAGAAGAAGAAGAAGAAGAAGAAGAAGAAGAAGAAGAGCAAGAGGAGGATGAGGAGAAGGAGGAGGAGGAGATAAAAGAAGAAGAAGAAGATAAAAAATATGAACAGTAAAATGGCAATAAATACATATCTATCTGTAATTGAACCTAAAAATCAAAATAAACAAACAAGGAATCTAATAGAAAAAAACAAAACAAAACACTGATGAATAAAATAGAACCAGAGGCATGGAAACATGGAACAGTCTGATGAATCTCAGGCGGAGGGGAGTAGGGGGGATGCAGGGAATTATTAATCAAAGATATTATATGCATATATACATTACCTATGGACACAGACAATAAGGTGATAAAGGCCTGGGATGGAGTGGAAACCCGATGGAGGGGGGAAATGGGGGGGGGGAGTGGGACATCTGTAATAATCTCAACAATAAATATATATATTTTTAAATATCTGATATACAATCTTCATACCCAACTAAAGCTGAAGGAAAGAATTAGAAGTATATTCCATTAAAAGTATTGAGACAACGGAGAGTCAAGTAAATTGTCTTAAAAAGTTTTAAATGATTTGAGTTTTCAAAGAAATAAAACAAACTACTGACTTTTCAATAAATTATTTTCTTGTGAATATACAGAGAGTTTCTCAATTTCATTCATTCCATTCACTAGTGCCACTGTATCAAAAAAAAACATAATTCATCAATTATAACAAAAATATGTTTTTTCAGGTAACTAATTATAAAATGCCTTCTCTTCATATTAAAAACAAGCACTTAAATTTAAATATTCTTTTCCTCCATATTTTTCTTGAGATACATTATAAGGCATGTACAGAAAAGTGAAGAGAATTGATTAGTTTAAAATATTGAACATGAATGGTCTTTCCTTTTTTTAAGTCTTTAGTATTAAAGTCCAAAGATATCATGTATTTGTTTGCTCTGCATGACATTATGATGAAATGATTGAAATAATGTTAGATATTGCAAATGAAGAATTTGTAAAATTTAAAAGTTTGATATATATTTTTTTTAAATATCTGTTGAGTTCCAATAAGGTGGTAGGCCTCGTAAAGCATTTAAATGTGGTTGCTGCCCTTGTTTTCCTATCTACTTTTTTGCTGTTGTTGTTAACAGATCTGACTTAGCTCCTAAAGCTTTGAAAAAGATTTAAAGCCTCTAAAAGTTCACAAATCTGAAGCAATAAGCATATATTAGTTCTTCAAAGCACATTGATATATTTCTTAATCACGGATTTTAGCTTTCATGTGATAAATGTTGGTGATTTCCTTACCATGTCTTGTTAAGGCTTAAGTTCCTCATTTACATATCTGATGTCTCTCAAGAGACAGACAAGCTTCAAGTTAATTACCTATGTAGCTGTAAGAACTCTTGTTTCCTGCTTAAGAACTCTCCAAAAGAAAACTAATAGTGATTAACCGTTACACTATCACCAAAAGTAATCAGGTTACACAATGAGAGGCACTAAGTAGACACTTACATTTAATAAAAACCTCAACTTTTTGCAAGATAAATACAATATAAATCAATTAAATCTTTTAAAGTAATTTTCAGAGAAAACAGCTACTGGAAAACAAACAGCCACAACCTCTGCTCTAGAGAAAGTGATTAGGCACTGCTGGAGACTGGAGGAAATTACTGTAAAATTTTGGAGATAGATCCACTGAACTCAGATTTGTAATAGAGCTCTAATTGAAGAAATTCTAATGTCTTCTCCACTGAACATGTGTTTGCATGTATGTGCATGTGCGTATACATGGATGTAAGTGTACATATTATATATACTATAATACATACATATGTACACTATATGTTGTTCATAGGCAAACATGATTTATTTATACAATGACAAGATAATATATGTGGAGAGAAATTATAATTTTGAATTTCAAAGTCTATTAAAAACAGTTTCCAGGTCCATTCATTCTGTTTCTAAGGGGGTGGTGTGAGGGTTGGGTGGAGGGGGCAAAAAGGGAAAAAAAAATGGGAGATGTCTTTAATACAGTCAACAATTAAATAAAAAACAGTTTCTTGGAATGATAACAAGAAAGAAGGGCAAGCATAAGATAGACTTGAGTTGCAGTTGGGAAATTAAAACCACAGCTATCAGGTGAGTTAATTAATCTGGGTATCGTTCAGTAAATGAAAGTGTGCCATCCATTTCACAAGGGCCCATTGTGTCTTGCGTGTGAAACAAATTTACCCTGTTTGATTAAGGATTACTGATTGCCTTCAATTTATAATATTATCCTATAATTAAGTCACAATGAGTTCAAATGAAGTGGGGATGGTCTCTTCCACAAAGAAGACAACAAGCTCATTCTAGGAAGACCTTGGGGGTCATTCAAGAAGCAATTAAATATTCTCCAGGGTGCATTGAAAGGAAAAGAGCCTGGTGGGCTGAACTGTCTTTTCTTATATTCTAGCCTTTTCAATATTCTCCTGCTTTTATGGAGACAAATGAAACCATGTCATAAAATAACTCAAGACACTTAAAACAATGCCGTCTGTTCTTATACTAAGGAAAATGTCAGCCAAAAATATATATACCACACAGAAGGTAGAGAGACCCACGAGCCAAAGTGCCATGCTATGTCAGAATCCATTTAAGCAGTGTAATCAATGGCCTCTGGAATAGTGTACATGACCTTTGAGAATTGTACATTATTTTTGTATACAAGTTGCAAATAAGTAGGATAGAAGTTTTTAGTCAAGTAAAATGAAATGAAAAGGATCAAGATCAGCAACTGTGTGGTGGCCACAGATAATTTTGTTTTTATATTTTTATAAATGCTCTTAAAACTGGGCACTATAAAAGAACAATTGTACAAGACACTTGTTAAAAAATGGCAAGAAAGACTTTATTAAGATTCTTGCGTTATTATATTTCTGGGAGAAGGTACATAGAGAGTATTTACAGTTGCAAGTTTTTTTTAAAGTACATTTTCTAATAAACTGAGGTCAGGAATAAACCTGGCTCAAGTTCAGGCAAGCTTTAGACTATCTTGGTCTGTACACAATTCTGAAAGTTGTAAGGCCTCACACAGAATGAGGAGCATTCTTGCTTGAACTATCACCTTTATAAATGCAACTCTTAGGGAAACACGTATCCTAAAATATACTAGTCTGCAAAGAATTAAAGTAAAAATTTTTATTACTGTAACCACTAAAATTTAATTACATTAGTTTTATAGATAAAAATTAGTTTTGTTTACTTACAAATCAAATTGTGAAAACCTTATCAACTAATATGTGACCCAAAATTACTGACAAAGACTTCTCTGTTTTCAGCATAGACCCAGTCTGAGCACATTTGTACATAGAAACTACATGTTATAATGGAAAAATAAATTACAAAAGTAATTTAAAGAAATTCACTCAAAGCTCAGCCACAAACGTCATTTGGGAAGATTATTTACCGTATCCAAGCTTTATTTTCCTAAACTTTAAAGAAAGACAGAACCTGCTCTGCCTACCTCACTAGAGATGAGAGAATGCCTCCCTCCCACAAACAACAACAAAAACCACAAACATGCAAAATGTGTAATGAAAGGTAATACCAGAGAGAAAAGTAAGAGTAAGGTCAGAATGGACCTAAAAGCTATATTTAGGATTTTTTTTCTGGAACCTAAAAAAATGGAAAACCATGGAAGACTTTTTAAATAGGAAAATGGAATGATATTGTTTTGCAAGCTGTCCCACTAGAAGCAGTGCAAGGATAGGTTAGTTGAGAGCAATATCACAGAAAAGAGTATGTAGGACCTGGGGGCAGAACCAAGTGTGGTGGGTGTTGGACTTTAGACAATTTGGGAGATTTGTATAAGACAAAGAATGCAACATTCTAAGACCAGAGCATTTGAAAGCCCTGTGGAAGTATAGAATCCTAAAACAAAATTGTCATTAGCTCACCAATATATTGCCCTCTAAGTAGGCTGTTGAAATAACAATATGGACCTGACAGTGGTCCAGAGTACTAAAAGTGCGAATGAGGAGACTGGACAGAATAAAGAGACAGTAAGGGGCAGAATCAGTAGAACACAATTAGGTCAAGGGTAAGGGAGGAGGCCTCAAGGAAGAAGCCTGGGTTTCTAGCTGAGTGGACTCAAGCCTATAGGCACCAGGATTACCCTCAAGCAGTGGTCGGCAAACTCATTAGTCAACAGAGCCAAATATCAATAGTACGATTGAAATTTCTTTTGAGAGCCCCATTTTTAAAACTTAAACTTCTTCTAACGCCACTTCTTCAAAATAGACTCGCCCAGGCCATGGTATTTTGTGGAAGAGCCACACTCAAGGGGCCAAAGGGCCGCATGTGGCTTGTGAGCCGCAGTTTGCTGACCACGGCCCTCAAGCAGGAGGGAACACCTCTTCTTTTACAACAGGAGGGTTGAGAAGGAGGCTTGAGTGCTGATGGATGAGTGAGGATTTGTTGGCAAGTTGAAGGGTTCAAACATAAACTGGTGAATCTGTTATGAAGGGAATTGTAGTACAAGAGGGCACCATGTCAGAAAAGAGGGAGAAGGAAGAAATGTCAGTGCTACGTGGTAAACAAGAAATGTGAGGACCCTACAAATGTCTTTCGTAATGAACAACCTCATCCTTGTAAAAAGAGAAGATTCACATGGAGGTAAAAGGGCAAGTGAGATGATAGAGAGTGTGAATGGAGAAGTGAATACAGCATGGAATGATGGTAGACACCTCTGGAGAATTCTGCCAGTGAGGAGAAGAATGATGGAGCCATAGGAAGAGAGGAATGTGGGATGTAGGGGACATTTAAGGATGGAAGAACTAATGATAATTAGGTGAGGAGGTTTGAGATTAAAGTTACATGAGAAATGAATCACCTGAATAGCTGCAGCTTCTAATAGGCTGGGACTCAAAGTGCAATGGGTAGGATATTACTGAAGTAGAAGGGTGTCATTTCTGATACAACAGAAGAGAAAGAGAAAATGACAATTGCTCCTGTTGTTACCTTTGTTGGATTAGGAAAGAAAAGTAAGAAATTCCTTTTCTTTTTTCCTGTGAGGCTAGAGGCAAAGTCATGTGGTGAAAATAAGAATGTGAAGTAGAGGGGTGGGCATTAAAAGCTAATGGAGAAGATTTTAAATAGGAACCTTGGAAAATAGAGGAAAGCTAAATAGGGACACCAGGAAAAAATTCCAGGCAGTACTGATGACAAACTGAAATTAGAAATCATGAATTTTGAAGGTAATTGTCCAGGCAGTTGTATGTATGTTTATGTGTGTTTCTAACAATCCATCAATCAGTGTGCTGTTATGAAAAAGTATATAGTTGGATTGCTCTAGTGTTAAATTTTTACCAGGTGGATGAGATAGAAAGACAATAAGTTAAGGATTCTGGGTATATAGACAAAAGTGTAATTAAAATAATGGACTACAACATCAAAACAAGAATGGGCAAGAAAGTCAACACAAGTGTAGACTAATATATGGAAAACTAGTAGAATAGGAAAAGAGTGCATATAAAAGAGTAGAGGTTATGAAGAGTGAAAGTAACTGATGAAGAGATAGAAAGACAGGATTTGTAATTATAGATGGAATGTTCCCATGTATTATTCCAGAGAAGGAACCACTGTAAGTGATTCCAATATCCTGAGTGTGGTACTAGAGTTGGATACCTGAAATAAACTGGGGATAAAGGCCACCGAAAAGAAGAGAAAGTGAGCTAAAATGTTAGATGAAAACATCAATGTAGCCCTAATTGTTTTGGTTTGGTGGATAGAGCCTGCAGACCAGAGTCCTGGGTTCAATTCTGGTCAAGGGCACGTACCTCAGTTGCAGGCTCCTACCCAGCCTGGGCCCTGGTCAGGGCTTGTGCAAGAAGCAACCAATTGATGTGCTTCTCTCACATCGATGTTTCTCTCTGTCTTTCCCTCTGTCTTCCACTCTCCCTAAAAATTAATGGGGAAATAAATATCCTCAGATGAGGATTAACAACAACAAACACACATGAAAAAACATCAATGTAAAAAGCAAAGCCATTCTGGACAATGGAAGTAATTGGATTAGAAGGGGAAATAGTAAATCAGACCTAAATATCTGCTAATCTATACATTCATAGAAGAAAATAGCTTCAAAGGACTTAGGGTTCACGCTTGACTGGGGAAAAAAGGATTTGAGAGGGGCACTGTGAAGAGAGGAGGGAGTTTGAACTGAAAGTTCCAGAGACCCAGTATCCTATGAAAGCAAGGACACAAGGTCTGTAGCGGGTTTATCCTTCCCCCGCTCCCACAGTTTTTCTGATAAAATCCCCATGGATGTACAGACAGTGGGCTAATTTCCAAGGCATTCAGAAAATCTCCAGTAGAAGAGATAGCAAATGGTAAAATAAATTGCTTCTAGAAAAATGGATAACAGTGTATTAATGACAGATTTGATGTGTTCACAGATGTTGTAGGTCCCATCCTTCTCAATTATGCTGCAGAAAAATAAAGACTAGAGGTGATACTAAGTTTTGGACTGAAGCTTTTATCCTAGCCTCCTCCCCAAATTTATTATTATGAAAAATTTTGGATAAAATTAGTAAATCTTACTAAATACATGTCATAAATAAAACACATAGTGTAAGAGTCATATCACTTTATCAAAACTATCACTGTAGTGGAAAAGCTTTTCACATTTGGTGGCTAATCACATAACAAAATGTATTCAAATTTATTAAACTTGTATAAAAATAAGCCAACATAGACTATATTATAAACAGACGTGCCATATAGTAGAAAGAGGGTCTACTCTTGAGTATTTCAAAATGCAATTGGAAATATCTATCCTATCTAATAAAAGAGTAATATGCAAATTGACCGTACCTCTGCTACACCCACAAGGCACGCCCACAAGCCAATCAGGAGCGAATATGCAAATAAACCCAACCAAGATGGCTGCGGCTGCAGAGAGCAGGAGGGAGGCTTGGGTTTCCCCGGCAATGGAGGAAGCCAAGCTTTCCATCTGCCCTTGCCAGCCCAGGCCTCCACTCAAGGCTTCAAAGTTTCAATTATAGAAGATAAATAAATCCCAACAGAAATGGCGGCAGCCACGGAGCTGGAGAGAGCAGGAGGCTAGGGTTGCGCCTGGTGATGGAGGAAGCCAAGCTTCTGCAGCCCTGGCCTGCTTTGGCCTCTGCTTAAGGCTACAAAGTTTCAATTATAGAAGAAAAATAAATCCCAGATCCCAGGCCTCCACTTGGGTCGCCCGGGGGGGCGTGGCTGGCCTGCAAACCACCACAGGCCCTCGCCCAGGCCGCCCCATGCCCCAAGGGAACCCCCACCCTGATCCAGGACACCCTTCAGGGCAAACCAGCTGGCCCCCACCTGTGCACCAGACCTCTATCCTATCTAATAAAAGAGTAATATGCAGATTGACCATCACTCCAACACACAAGATGGCTGCCCCCATGTGGCCAAAGATCCTGTTTCCATGTGGACACAAGATGGCCACCACAAGATGCCCAGCAGGGAGGGCAGTTGGGAGGGACCAGGCCTGCAAGGGAGAGCAGTTGTGGGTGATCAGGCCAGCAGGGGAGGGCAGTTGGGAGGGACCAGGCCTGCAAGGGAGGGCAGTTAGGGGTGACCAGGCCTGCAGGGTAGGGCAGTTAGGGGCAAACAGGCTGTCAGGGGAGCAGTTAGGCATCAGTCAGGCTGGCAGGCAAGTGGTTATGGGGTGATTAGGCTGGCAGGTAGAAGCGGTTAGGGGCAATCAGGAAGGCAGGCAGGCAAGCAGTTGGGAGCCAGCAGTCCTGGATTGTGAGAGGGATGTCCTGACAGGCCGGTGGGATCGGGCCTAAATGGGCAGTCGGACATCCCTTGAGGGGTCCCAGATTGGAGAGGGTGTAGGCTGGGCTTAGGGACACACACCACCCCCCCGGTGCACGAATTTCATGCACTGGGCCTCTAGTATATATATAAAAGGCTAATATGAGAAGTGTCCATCCAGGTAATAATGTCATGTACCAATGCCCAGCTTCCCCTCCCTAGTAACAAGTCTCCTTGGAGTTTCTTCAGCCCAGGAACATGACTTGCTTCATAGCCAGGTGAAAATATTTTACACTATAACCTAATGTCTGTGAAGCGTTTTCCTATGCCTCTTCTCATTTGATCCTCACAGAAGTCCTGGAGTAGGTAGATAGGAGACTCGGTGGAATCCTATTTTCTTTTCATTAGCCAGATAACAAAGATTTAGAAACTTAAATCAATTGAAAAGAACTAAGAAATGGTGGACCTTGAAAATGACTTTAGGTTTCTCACTGCGCAGAATATAGTCAAACATTGCTGCAGTTAAATATTTTACCCTTTGTTCTCCCTGCGTGATCTACAATAATAATTTGCTTTGTGTTGATATTTACTGCTGTGTTGCTGACAATTACCTGAAAGAGAAGTTGGGGTGCTTCACTAGGTTGGAAAAAGTTTAACTAAATGAAAAAGCAGGTCTAATTAAGCAAGTTTATTCTATATCTATAAAAGCCTAAGTTGACTTGAGCATGCACGATACATATAAAGCTCTTGCTGGAGCCAATCACATGCGTGTGTTTTGATGTGTCATTGTCGATTGTGAATTTGGTTGACACTTCTATTATAGAGAAAGGGCGAATAGCGATATTAAAATATTTCTTCTAATTAATTTCCTTTCAATGTGTGTGAATGTGTGCACCAGGCCACTAGTTAAATACATAAAAGTATAAGAGGACATAAACAGAAAAAATAATTTATATAAGTACAATATAATCCTGTAGTGTATATGAAGATGACCACAATGCAGTGAAACTACTTCAGTCAAAAATATAGAAATAAAGCTGCTTTTATTATTCTACCTCATACTTTATGAAATCCAAAGGGATACTTGCATTTAAGAAAAAAGTCTGAAGCAGTATTCAAGTTCATTCATACAAAGTGAGGGAAATGTTGCTATACATTTGGAAAATAATAGGTACAATAAAATTTAATAAGAAATTTCCCTTGAACACTGGTTCTCAGGGTAAATTAAATTAAAATTTTAATTATAAGTGGAAGAGAAAGTAGAGGATGTCATTAGATTTTGTAGAGGATTCAAGATATTTTAAGGTTTATGCCAGTGCTACCCGATACTGTCTAATTTCACTACAAAACTTAAACATTCATTTTATTTAATAAAGATATTTCATTAGCTCTATTCTTGTACTTGTTTTACTTGACCAGAATCATACAGGATTCCCAACTAGCAAAGTGAAGACAGAATAAAAGTAAGAGAGGTTAGATTTTTCTGTGGCAATAATTGAGAAAAATCCTTGGAAAAAACTAAAGAGATTCCAAGTGATTAACAGGCAATGGAGTATTGAATTTTCAAGAGAAACTCTTTGATTCAAAAGGCCCTGAGTAACACTTAAGTAACAAACAAACAAACAAACAAACAAACAAAAAGGCAAACAATCCAATTAAAAAAAAAATGGGCAAAGAACCTAAATAGACACTTCTCCAAAGAGTGCATACAAATGGCCAAAAAATATATGAAAAAATTCTCAAAGTCACTAATCAACAAAGAGATGCAAAGTAAAACTACAATGAGGTATCACCTCACACCTGCCAGAATGGTTACCATCAATAAATCAAAATACAACAAGTGCTGGCGAGGATGTGTAGAAAAAGGAACCCTTGTACAATGCTGATGGGAATGCAGACTGGTGCAGTCACTATGGAAAACAGTATGAAGTTTTTTCAAAAAATTAAATATTGAACTGCCATTTGACACAGTGATTTCACTTCTGGGAATATATCAGAAGAATCCAGAAACACCAATCAGGAAGAACATATGCACCCCTATGTTTATAGCAGCACAATTTTCAATAGCTAAGCTCTGAAAACAGCCCAAGTGCCCATTAGTAGGTGAGTGGCTAACAAAAACTAATGTACATTTACACAAAGGAATACTATGAAGCAGTAAAAAAGAAGGATCTCTTACCCTTTGAGACAGCATGGAGGGACCTGGAGAGTATCATGCTAAGTGAAATAAGGTAGTCAGAGAAAGACACGTATCACATGATCTCGCTTATATGTGGAACCCAATGAACAAAATAAACTGATGAACAAAATAGATCCAGAGACATGAAAGGATGAAACAGACCAACAAATATAGGAGGGGGGGGTGGGGAAGGGCAGGAAGAGATTAACCAAAGAACTTACATGTATACTAGAGGCCCAGTGCATGAAATTTTTTCATGGGGGGGGGGGGGTCCCCTCAGCCCAGCCTGCACCCTCTCCAATCCGGGACCCCTTGGGGAATGTCCAACTGCCAGTTAGTCCCAATCCTCAGGATGGGGCCTAAACTGGCAGTCAGATATCCCCCTCACAATCTGGGACAGCTGGCTCCTAACTGCTCACCTGCCTGCCTGCCTGATTGCCCCTAACTGCCCCCTCTGCCAACCTGATCACCCCTAACCACCTCTGCCTGCCAGCCTGGTCACCCCCAACTGCCCCACATGCTGGCCTGGTCGCCCCTCACTGCCCCCCCCCATGGGCCTGGTTGCCCTACGCAGCCTGCTGTTCAGTCATTTGGTCATCCCTCACTAACCCCCCTGCTGGCCTGGTCACCCCATGCAGCCTGCTGTTTGGTCGTTAGTGTGAGGGCATCTTGACTAATTTGCATATTACCCTTTTATTAGTATAGATATGTATAACCTATGGACACAAACAATAGTGCAGTGAAGGCCTTGGGGAGAGGGTAGAGGCAGTCAATAGTGGGATAAAGGAGGACATCTGTAATATTTTCAGCAGTAAGAATAAATTGAAAAGAAAAAAAGAAAGAAAGAAAGAGAGAAAGAGAGAAAGAAAGAAAGAAAGAAAGAAAGGAAGGAAGGAAGGAAGGAAGGAAGGAAGGAAGGAAGAAAGGAAGAAAAGAAGGAAGAAAGAAAGAAAGAAAGAAAGAAAGAAAGAAAGAAAGAAAGAAAGAAAGAAAGAAAGAAAGAAGGGAAGAAAAGGACAGGGAGGGGAGGGGAAGTGAGGTTAAGGGAAGGGGAGGGAAGGGAAGAGAAGGGGAGGGAAGGGAAGGATAGAAAAAAGGAAGGAAGGACTGAAAGATGGAAGGAAGGAAGGAAAATGGCCCTGAATAAAGCTCCTGCTTACTGGTGGCTAGATCTTGGGCAAATTATTGAGTCCTCAGTGCCTGGTCCTACAAGGGCTATTTCTAGAAGATGAGACTGGTGAAGGGAAAAGACTTCCCTTTCTTGTTTATGTACTGATATTTTATATATGGATGTATTGTTATATATACACTAGAAGCCTGGTGCATGAAAATTCATGCACTGGGGGATTCCCTCAGCCCAGCCTACCCCCTCTCACAGTCCAGAAGCCCTCAGGGGATATCCTACTGATGGCTTAGGCCCGCTCCCCATGGAGAGCGAGGGAAGAGACCAGACCAATCAGGGGAAGGTGCTGTCCCCATAATCCTGCCACTGCTGCTGCTGCTGGCCACCATAGCTACCTGCCCTCAGCCCTGGCAGCTGTCGTGGCTTTATCTGGAAGGACATCTGGAAGGACATTCGGCTGTCTGGTCTAATTAGCATATTATGCTTTTATTATTATGGACTAGAAGCCCAGCACATGAAACCATGTGCAAGCCATGAGCCGCCACCAAGAGCTGCCCCACCCTGCTCCTGGGAGCTGCCCACCAGGAGCCCCGCCGTCAGGAGCCATGAGTTGCCCAACTTTTCGCAGCAGTACCTCCAGTCAGCACTGAGGACATTGGGCAAGCTGGAGGAGGAACACATGGTGATCGTTCTAGTGAGAGACACTACCTCACCCAGACTGATTTTTCAGCTCCACATTTGTGTCCAAAAAGCAGTTATTTTAAAATCTGATCCGCTGCCGCAGCCCTACCCCCTTGGTTGGAATTTTCTCCACTGGGAGCCACGAGCCGCCCCGCCCTGCCCCACTACCGGAGCTACGAGCCTCCCTGCCCTGCTGCTGGGAGCCGGGAGCCACCCTGCCCTGCCACCAGGAGCCAGGAGCTGCCCCACTCTGTCGCCAGAAGCCCGGAGCTGCCCTGCCCTGCCGCTGGGTGGGGGTAGGGGAGAAAGGGACAGAGAGGTGCTCAATGCACCTCATGGTGACCAGTTGTTTGGTCATTTAAGTCGTTAGGGACACTGGCTTTATATATATATATATTTTTTTTTTTAAATATAAAATATATATGTATAAATATATATGAGAACATGCACTCATGGGTCACTTTATATCAAAAATGTACTTTAAAATAAATTTTTTATTTTAAAACTTGGACTATATTATTTATTTATTTTCTTTTTTAATTTTTTTTATTATTTATTTATTTATTTTTATTTTTTTTTATTAAATGTATTGGGGTGATAATGGTTAGTAAGATCATATACATTTCAAGTATACATCTCTATGATACAAGATCTTCATATTGCATTGTGTGCCCACCACCCCAAGTCAAATCATCTTCCTGCATCATATATCTGTCCCCCTTTACCCTTTCCTACCCCTCCACTTTCCTTCTCTCTGGTAAAGATCATACTGTGGACTGTGTCTAAGAATATTTGTTTGTTTTTCATGTTTGTCCATTTGGTGCCTTCAGTTTCATATTCCACATATGAGTGAAATCATATGGTTCTTAACTTTTTCTGTCTGACTTATTTTGCCTAGCATGTTATTTTCAAGGTCCATCCCATATTTATTTATTGTAAAATACATAGGAAGAGAAAAAAATATAGGCAACCAGCAATTAGAATATAAAGTAATTCTAATTTAGTTGCATTATAAAATATTTGGTGGGTATATGAAATTGACTTGATGGTCTTTTGGAAACTAGATTTTATTTGGTGTAATTTTTCTGTTGCTCACAATTTTTGCAAGGGGAAAGGAAACCTAGGTTGAGCAGTTTGTGCATGCACAAAGATTCTCAGCCAAGGAGCAGGGGAGCTGGAACAAGCCCAGATATTCCTGGCCAATTGGACACATACTCTTTCCCTGATGGAGCAGCATTTTCTAATTCATTCAAGGGTATCACCAGGTACAATATATATAGTACAATATGTAGTGCAGTGGTCTTGTTTTCCACCTAAATACCAGAAGAAAGCATTTTCAAGCCTCCCTTTTTTCCTGAAGAGCCAATACCACTTACCCAGAAAATACCTTCCCTTGCAAAAGAACAAGAATTAAATCTTAGGATGTTACTAAAGAGACTGTTTTTTATTTTGTTTTTTTCCATACTGTAGTTCTTGGGGAAAATGACGAATTTGCCTAGGCTCACAGATGCCTACAGACATCACATCTGTATCACTTCAACCTCAGTTTTCCTGTTTACCCCAGGTTAACCAACTACTGTATCTTACTAGTAAACACTGTGAGCAGGGATAGTGACCTCTGTCTGTTGGAAGACATCACTGTCAATGACCATCTATTCCAAAGCAAAATTACCCTCCACACCTGACTACCAGGAGTTGCTCCCAAAATCTTTTTTTTTTAATTAATTAATTTATTTATTTATTTATTTATTTATTATTTATTATTTATTTATTTATTTATTTATTTATTTATTTATTTATTTTTTAATTGTTTGAAGTATTACAAATAGTAGTACATATGTCTCCTTTTTTTTCCCCCATTGACCTCCCCCTGGCCTCCCCTTCCCTCCAGTACATGCCTTTACCTGCCACCCCGCCCCAGTGTCTTTTTTCCATTGGTTATGCTTATATGCATGCATACAAGTCCTTCGGTTGATCTCTTACAGCCCCCCCCCCCCCCCCGCCAACCTCCTTTGCCTTCCCACTGTAGTTTGACAGTCTGTTCAATGCTTCTTTGCCTCTGTATCTATTTTTTCCCCATTTCATTCCTTTAAAAAATCTTACCTCTGCAGACTAGAAATAAACATATAATAACAAAAAATGTTTGAGTCCCACCAGAGAGGGTTGGACCTGCATTGCCACCATGTGCCCACCATCCAGATATCATTGCTGACATGTACACATAAGGAACTGTTTGACATTGAAACGGGGAATCAGAACTGTTGGACATTGAAATTGGGACTCAAACATTTATTTGTTATTTTATGTCTATTTCTAGTCTGCAGAGGCAAGATTTTTTAAAGGGAAGAAAGGGGGGAAAAATAGATACAGAAGCAAAGAAGCATTGAACAGACTGTCAAACTACAGTGGGAAGGCAGAGGAGGTTTTGGGGGGGAGGGGGGCTGTAAGAGATCAACCGAAGGACTTGTACGCATGCATATAAGCATAACCAATGGATAAAAGACACTGGGGTGGGGGGCAGGTAAAGGCATGTACTGGGGGGAAGGGGAGGGTGGGGGGAGGTCAATGGGGGAAAAAAAGAGACATATGTACTACTATTTTTAATACTTCAAACAATTAAAAAAATGTAAAAAAAAATAAAAAAATAAATAAATAAAATAAAAAAAAAAGAAAAAAAAAAAAAAATGTTTGAGTCCCAATTTCAATGTCCAACAGTTCTGAGTCCCCGTTTCAATGTCAAACAGTTCCTTAAGTGTACATGTCAGCAATGATATCTGGATGGTGGGCACATGGTGGCAATGCAGGTCCGACCCTCTCTGGTTTGGTCCTAGGCAACCTGCTGCATCGCACAGCTGCTGACTGCTAGCGTGGCAAGGCATCGTCAGTGTCTCCCATCTCTGGACTGTTTCTCCTCTTGTCTTCGTGGTTGGAGCAGACCTGTCAATTCCTCTCTGTTGCAGGAATCCACATGGTCTTGGAGTTGTTTTCTGAAAATATACAAACATATTCTCAACCAAAAGTTAATAAAGGAATCTTTTCTATATAATTGATTTGGGATCCTTTTTATTTTTGCCCAAACGATTTTTCTTTGTCTTATTTAGACACCATGTATGTTTTTCATGGGTGTCTTGCTGTTAGCATTACAAATTAAAACTAATTTTGTAAGGTAAAAGTTTTCTAGATGTAATTTACTTATAGGATATTTTTCCTTACATGATATTACTCTACTATCCCCCCTTTTTTGATTAATGGAGGCTTTTGTAAATTGTATAATGCAGTCTTGATAACTTTAAATTTTAATTTTTTGCACAAAAATTTGACTGCTTTAGTTTCATTGCATGTTCAGGAATTTTACCATGAGATGAACTACCAATAGAAATTTTAGTTACCACATTAGGAACAGCTTTTTGTCCAGTACAATTAAATTTTCTTGAATATTCACTTATTTCAATTAGCCTATTTAAATTAATCTGAAAACTTGATTATTATTTTACTGTCAAATTTAATACTCTACCAACAATCTTAATTTACCCTGTAAATATTAGTGGAAAGGATTATTTGCATTCTTGAGTAGGCCCTGAGCATTCCTGGTGCTAGGCTGGGTTTAGACATAGGGCAGCTGCTGTAGGCCAAGTCTCTGTCTGTTACCTGGGTCCCAATCTGAGCTGGGCCAAGTCACTGTCTGTCACCTGTGTCCCGATCTGAGCTGGGCGTGGGAAGCAAAGCAGCCATGGGGGCAGGAGACCTCCCTCAGATGGGGTGAGGGTTCAGGCCCCTGCAAGGTTGGGGGTTGAGGGTCTGTGCCCCACCTCTGTTGATCCCCAAGTTCTCTCCTGATGGCCCCTCTGCGACTGTGCCTGTCTTAGGTTGTTCCTTCCCTGAGGAATCTTACCCGTCTCTGGCTAACCAGTCATCCTCCAGGGCCAAGAAGGGTGATGTGAGGTTCAGTTCTGTCTCCTTGGTAGCCTATGCCCCCGTGGCCTCCACGACCAGCACCTGCCTTGAGATCCCCTGGCCTGCTGTGGGGCCCCAGCACTGATCACATATCTTGGGGAACTCAAGTTTCTTCTCCAGGGAGGGCCCAGCTCACACGATTGGGCGAGAGACAGATCCATGGTACCAGCCACCACGAGGCTTCAAGCTCAGCATGAACAGAAAGCTCAGGCAACAGCTGAGGGCAATTGGATTGTGAGGAGAGGGTCCCTCTTGGCACAAAAGGCAAGAGGGGCCAATATAGAATGCTCAAGTGCCTTCCCAGCACCTTAATTCCTTCTGAAAGGGATTAAATCCTTTCATGTCCTTTTTTTAAAAATTGCTGCCAAACATTCAAAGGATTAGTTTGTAAGTTTGTTTGGGATAATTGTACAATATGCTGTTGTAAAATATCTAAAATTATAATGACATTGTAGAATAATATCATGTAAGGATATTCTTTGCTCTAGGCCATGGCAATTAAATTTCAAACTGGCTGTCAATTTATTTTTGTAACCTTATATAAACTTTGTCAGGGAGGCAAAAACACAAATTATTCCCCCATAACCCCTCAACCCCCACTTATGCCCCACCCCCTTGTTGTCTGTGTCCATTGATTAGGCTCATATGCATGCACACAATTCCCTTGGTTGATCTCTTCCAAAATCTTAATGGTTAACATTTTTATTTGACAGGTGATTCGATTTGTCAAATGTATATGTAACTTTCTCCTCTCCATATTTTAAATGCTTATTATACCTTGGTTCTAAGTAAACTCTGAACCCAGCCTTTTCTTGGTCAGAACAATGACTCCAAGCTCAGAAGTAGCTTTTGAATCAACCTAAAATAAATAATAGAGTTTGCTTTTCTCTCATACAGGGTGGGGCAAAAGTAAGTTCATATTTAAAATAATATGAAATTAATAAATAATAATACAAGAATAAACACAGGTTTTGCATCCCCACAATTGTAAAGTTACTTTTTCCAACCCTATATAGATGTAGTATTGTGTGTTTTTATGTTATACTAGAGGCACCTGTGCATGAATTCATGCTGGGTGGGGTCCAGCCTTCTCTCTCCTATCCGGGCAGATCAGGCCGGGCCACCTGAGGGGAGGGGCTGCGAGTGTTTGACTGGCTAGCCTCGCCCCCGATTGGAGTTTGGGGGCCGATCAGGGGTGAGGCTGGCTGGGGGTAGGGGCTGCAGGCAGTTGGCGAGCTGGCCCTGCCCCCTGGTCAAACTCCTGGTCGAACTCCCAGTCAAGGGGACAATTTGCATATTAGCCTTTTATTATATAGGATTTAAATATATTCACCAATGTAGAACATGTGTAATTATTTTAAATAGAATATTTAATCATTTTAGATATGCTATTCCCCCAGAGGACATTAGATAATATATCATTCCTTTATTTTATTTCTTTTTCTTGAAAACTTCTGATCATTAAGAACGCATTTTAGTCTAAGTAATTCTCCTCAGGTATGGTCACAATATGAAACACTCTACAGGTGAGTAAATAACAGCATAACACAATAGTTAACAGCAGCAGGTGCTTTGGACCCAGAGTAATTTATGCACATAATATGCATGGAATCTTAATTTGCTTAAATAAGCAAGTTAATTAAGTTTTTTATAAACCTCAGTTTTCTCTTATCTAAAATGGAAGATTTGGCTCAGTGGATAGAGAGTTGGCCTGTGGACTGAAGGGTCCCGGGTTCGATTCCAGTGAAGGACACATGCCCGGGTTGCAGGGGGCATGCAGGAGGCAGCCAATCAATGATTCTCTCTCGTCATTGATGTTTCTATCTCTCTATCCTTCTCCCTTCCTCTCTGAAATCAATAAAAATATATTGTTAAAAACTTAAAATAAATAAATAAATAAAATGGAAGACACCAATCCTAAGGACTATCAGACAAATACCTTGAAACAGACCTTTGCACAATTTTTAGCTGTTTTGCCACCAGACAGAAAGACCTGACAAGGGCAAAGGTGGGGGCAAAGGATGGGGGTAGAAGTGGGAGCAGTGGTGGGACCAAAACCAGTGTTTAGTCCTCAGTAATTTGGAGGATAGGTCATTCAGCAAATTGATTTTTTGAAGAGTAGCTTTAGGCAAATTGGTCATATGGCAAATTGGCGTTCAGCAGAGGAGTTGGATTTCTGTGAATTATTTTATGCAAATTGTCTTTTTCCTTTCTAAAGTAATGTTTGAAATTAGTGGACATTTCTTTTCCCAAAAGGAATAATTGGTAACCTCAAGAAGATTGCAATTTAATAAAAATAATGCATGTCAATAGTGACAGCTCTCTAGGGCTATGACAAAAGAAGTCAGCAGTATATCTGTTTCCTTTGGTTAACAGCAACAAGTTCTGAGGGGAAGGTTCTCTCCCTTGTGTCTGAATGCTTGCCTTAATGGGACCTTCCTTTCAGTGAGATTAGTTGACAAAGTGGCATAAATTAAGCACATATGTGAGCTGGGTCATAGCAAGTTACTTTCTATATTTTGACCACTTTCTTACTCAATACTAACTTTTACCATCAAATGAATTATGTTACTATCATTGAAATATTAAGACAGTCAAATTAATGCATTGCCTCCATTTCTCCCTAACCTAAATAGCCAATCTTTTGTCCAGTTTCATACATGTGCTTTGCTCATATTATGTTGCCATACTAGCTATTTTTAACAACTAATTTCCGAGTTTGGGGTATTAGAGAAAAAGACTGAGAGGAAAAATAATTTTCAGCTTAAAAAATGTTGTGTCCATTCTAGTGAATATTGGTTTTGATTTCTGAAAAGACATTATATCTCATTCTCCGTGCAAATATTCTGTGAATTCTTCCTGAAATGTATACACTATGGTACCAAGTCTCTCCTATTTTCTCAAAAAAGTACACAGTCATTAGTTGTCCATCTGTGACTGTAATAGGAAAGGCTGAAATATACATGTACCACTACCATCAGGGGACAAGCCTGAGTTTCACAAAGACATTATGATGAAAGAAACATTCATCCGCCCAGCTGGTGTGGCTCAGTGGTTGAGCATCGACCTATGAACAGGAGGTCATGGTTCAATTCCCTGTAAGGGCACATGACCAAGTTGCAGGCTTAATGCCCAAGAGGCAGCTGATCAATGATTCTCTCTCATCATTGATGTTTATATATCTTTCTCCCTCTTTCTTTTCTCTCTGAAATCAATATATATATATATATATATATATATATATATATATATATATATTAAAAAAAGAAAGAACTATCCATCCAACTTTGCACAGACAGAAGCACTTTTAGCTAATATGGAGAGCCTTTGAAATACCTAAGCCCAACATTGAGACAAATGTACTTTTAATACAATGATATCAGATATATTTCAAAAGAAAAAATGCCAAAACAATGTTGCCATGCTATTAGGGGAAATACACATTCTTTATTTTATTTTATTTATCCTTATCCAATGATATTTTCCACTGATTTTTAGAGAGAGTGGACGAGAGGGGGACAGGAAAACAGAAACATCCATATGAGAGAGACATATTGATTGGTTGCCTCCCCAAAGCACTCAACCAGGTCTGGGGATGGAGCCTGAAACCAAGGTATGTGCCCTTGACTGGAATTGAACCCAGGACCCTTCAGTCCGCAGGCCAAAGCTCTATACACTGAGCCAAAATGACTAGGGTGAAATACACATTCTTTAAATGGAAATATATTCATGGTAAATATGTTTCACTTGAGTAAACTTAGGAAGAAACAGCTTTTAATCCTTGTTGACAGAGACAGACAGAAGAGGATGCACATATATTATTTAAAGTGAACTGTTATTTTGAAATATATATATATATATATTTGGTCAACCAGCAAAATTCCACATCTTTCCCCCTCTTCTTCTGGTCCCAGATATTACTCCAAGTCCTTAGGGCTGACCTCTAATAGTGATTATTCCAAAACATGAGCCCATGACAAAAGCAAAGCCAACAATACTGTCCAAGAATGAGTAAGTGAATACTAAGGCAAATAAAATGTTTTTCACCAGCTGAACTGACAGAGATTGCTGTGTGTAGAATGAAACAAAATAGAGAGCCACAGAAATGAAAGATTAATAGAAACAGGTAGGAGAAGTAAATGTGATGATGGAAATATAGGTGGAGTGACATGGACATGTGGCAAGGAATACAGGCAGCCTATAGAAGGTGGAAGAGTTAAGAAAAAGCAGAACCTCCCGAAGGAACACAGCCCAGCAGACATCTTGATTTTAAACTGATTTCAGACTTCTGACCTTCAAATTGGGATCTGAAGACTAAGTTCACAAGGAACTGGTAATTTCTCAGCAACTCAGGAAGCAATCAAGTCTTGGGGACTCTGGCCTGCCAAATAAAGACTGGTGGCTGAAAACTAGGCAGGGATAGAGACAAACACTGATTGCATCGGAGAACCTACCTGGAGACCTATGACCAGCACATCAAGAGGCAAATCTTGGACAACATCTGAACAAAATCCAGCCAGCACCACAATTAGCAGTTCCAAAGAGTGAACACAGTAAGCACCAAAATCTGTGGAATCAGACTCCACTTGTTTTTCTTTTTATTTGTTATTTTATTTATTTAACACTAGAGGCCCAGTGCACAAAATTCATGCACTGGGGGGCGGGGGGCTGTCCCTCAGCCCAGCTTGCACCCTCTCCAATCTGGGACCCCTTGGGGGATGTCTGACTGTGGTATCAGGCCTAAACTGTCAGTCAGACATCCCTCTCACAATCCGGGACTGCTGGCTCCTAACCACTCACCTGCCTGCCTACCTGATTACCCTTAAGCACTCCCCCGCTGGCCTGGTAACCCCAACTGCCCTCCGCTGCTGGCCTGGTTGTGCTTAATTGCCCTCCCCTGCAGGCCTGGTCCCCCCCATCTTCCCTCCCCTGCTGGCCCAGTCGCCCCCAACTGCCCTCCCTTGCTGGCCATCTTGTGGTGGCCATCTTATGATGACATGGGTGCAACCATCTTGTGACAACATGGGGGTGGCCATCTTGTGACCACATGGGCGCAGCCATCATGTGACCACATCGGGGTGGCCATCTTGTGATATAGAAACAACCCAAGTGCCCATCAGTACATGATTGGATAAAGGAGTGGTACCTATATACAATGAAATATTATTTGACCATAAAAATAAATGAAATCTTGCCATTTCTGATCACATAGATGGACCTAGAGGGTATTAGGCTAAGTGAAATTATGTCAGGCAGAGAAAGACAAACACCATATTATTTTACTTATATGTGGACTCTAAAGAACAACATAGATGAACAAACAATACTGAAACAGATTCATCAATACAGAGAACTGACTGAGGGTTGCCAAAGAGGAATGGGGGTTAGGGTACTGAATAAAAAATATGAAGGAGTTTATAAGTACAAATTGGTAGTTACAAAATTGTCATGGGGATGTGAAGTACAGCATAGATTATATTGCCAATAATATTGTAATAGCTATGTATGGTACCCAGTGGGTATTGGAAATATAGGGGGAACACTTTGTAAAGTATATGGTTGTCTAACCACCATGCTGTACACCTCAAACTAATGCAAAATAATATTGAATATAAGCTGTAATTAAAAATAAAATTTAAATTTAAAAGAAAATGAAGGGCTTTCCCACTTGGTTTTAAAATATAAAATAATTGAACACTCACATAAACATCATTCCCTGTATTAAATTCTTCCCTGTGAGAAACCAAGATGGAGGCATAGGTAAACACCTACACTGCTGCCTCGCACAACAATTTCAAAACTACAACTAAAAGACAAAAAGGACATCATCCAGAACCACAGGAAGGCTCAGGGGACCCAGACAAATTCAGGGAGAAACTGGACTGTCTGGCAGCAGGCGGAACTCGAGGGTGGCTTTCTCTCAGAGGTGCTTGCAGAGATTACCACAGGACACTGAGAGACAGGGGCTTATTAGGGCAGGGCTGTCAGGAAACCAATGCTCTCTGCTCCGCCCTGAGACTCCGCCCCATCCAAGCTGAGCACAGAGGCTTTTGCAAGTCTTGTCTCATAAGGGTGTCTCCAACACAGAAATTCTCCCAGCATAGACACAGCTGATCCTCACAGCCAATTGGCCTGGAGGTCAATTCCTTGCAGTGATACCAACAACAATCAAGGCTTAACTACAACAAGACTGTGCACACAGCCCACAAAGGGGTGCACCAAGAGTGTCCACCTCAGGTAACTGAGGAGGCTGAGCTACTGGGCCCTATAGGACACCTAGCACACAAAGCCACTCTATCAACTCAGGGAAGCAACCAAAATGCAGAGACAAAGAAACAGATCACAAATGAAAGAAATGGAGGAAAGCAAATGACTGGATATAGAGTTCAAAACCACAGTTATAAGGTTTTTTAAGAATTTTCTAGAAAAGGCCAATAAATTTAGTGAGACCCTCAAGGATATGAAAAAGGACCAACTGGAAATTAAGCATACACTGACTAAAATAATAAATATTATACAGAGATCTAACAGCAGACTAGAGGATTGCAAGAATCAAGTCAAAATTTGAAATACAAAGAAGCAAAAAACACTCAACCGGAAAAGCAAAAAGAAAAAAGAATCCAAAAATATGAAAGTAGTGTAAGGAGCCGCTGGGACAACTTCAAGTGTACCAACATCACAATTATGGGGGTGCCAGAAGAAGAGAGAGAGCAAGATACTGAAAACCTATTTGAAGAAATAATGACCGAAAACTTCCCCCACCTGGTGAAAGAAATAGACTTACAAGTCCAGGAAGCCCACAGAACCCCAAACAAAAGGAATCCAAAGAGGACCACACCAAGACACATCATAATTAAAATGCCAAGAGCAAAATACAGAGAATATTAAAAGCAGCAAGAGAAAAACAGTTAATTACCTACAAGGGAGCACCCATATGATTGTCAGCTGGTTTCTCAACAGAAACTATGCAGGCCAGACGGGAGTGGCAAGAAATATTCAAAGTGATGAATAGCAAGACCCTACAACCAAGATTACTCTACCCAGCAAAGCTATCATTCAGAATTGAAGGGCAGATAAAGAGCTTCACAGATAAGAAAAAGCTAAAGGAGTTCATCACCACCAAACCAGTATTATATGAAATGCTGAAAGATATTCTTAAGAAGAGGAAGAAGAAGAAAAAGGTAAACAACAAATACATATCTATCAACAAGTGAATTTAAAAATCAAGTGAATAAAAAAATCTGATGAACAGAAAAAACTGGTGAATATAATAGAATCAAGGGCATAAAAAGGGAGTGGACCGACAATACTCGAGGGGAAAGGAGTGTGGGGGTGTGGGAAGAGACTGGACAAAAATCGTACAACTATGGATGAGGACAGTGTTGGGCGGGGGGGGGGGGGGGTAAGGGCAGAGGGTGGGGTGGGAACCAGTTGGAGGGGAGCTACGGGGGAGGGGGAAGAGGAACAATTGTAATAATCTGAACAATAAAGATTTATTAAATTTAAAAAATTTAAAAAAATAAATAAAATATAAAATAATTACTCTCTTCTGCATCTTTTTTTTTTTTTTTCTGGAGGGGAGGGGTAAAATCATTAAGTGATTCTCCTGTGCAGGCTTCAAGCCCAGGGCCTGCTTCTAATGGAAGGTAAGGTCTTTCCTGAGATCTGTTGATCACTCACTCACAAGTGTGTGATGCCTTTAGATAAGAGATGTGAAATATAAAAAGAGGCAATTCTAATTCTAGTTCTAGATCTTCATATGGACTTTGAGACTGCTAGATATGTTTGAAGGTGTTTCAAAGAGGACAGTGGTCAGATATGACCTCTGTCATTTAAGGATAGGTTTCAGGTGATCCAGAATAGAGCTATGGTATCTCAGGAGTCAAATACAAGCTGAAATTAAATTCTGCCTCATATGCCAAATAGTTTACTTCTCTAAATTTATTTCCACTTTGTTATCTTTTGGTAAAGTCCTGTCTGAATTCCTTACTTCAGCTGCACTGTAGGTTATAAAGATAAAGACTACGATCAAAATGGAATAGCCAGAAAAGAACTACACCAATTTGTCAGAAAAAAAATAGGATCAGGGTTCAAGTTACTAGTACAGTAGGGGAAATATGGTAAAACCCCCCAAAAAAGACATCAAATCCACCTGCCAGTCTTTAACAACTGATTCAGCCTCCTTATATTAACCATGGATAACTTTGAGAGTTTTTTGTTTTGTTGTTGATTTTTTTTTACATTAAAAATGCCTATTCAATTCTAGAGAAACAATACCATGGAAGTTTATAATTGTAGAAAGTTTCTTAAACAAAAACATCAGAGAACTATAATTCAATATATTTCCAGTTTATTTGGACATATACAGTGACACAATTGAAGAAAAATACCCCTCTACTATTTGTTAGTGTATAAAGAACTATCATAGCTAAATAATGGCTACAGTTTTGTTTAAAACTGAAGTCATTTTAAATATTAAAAAATAACAAATAAGGTTTTTAATGAGTCCATCAGTTTTGGGGGTATGTTAAATGTTATTTTTCAATTATACGATTAGAATAAAAAGGCAAGTTTTAATGCAGTTATTCCATTACTATAGATGAGAGCTAGTGTTACCATTGGCTTTGGCCAAGCTCTCTTAAAAAGTAATTATCTGATGCATTATAAATTAATCTGTAATTAATACTGGAGGATGAAAAATTATATGCATTCCTTATATTCGGGTAAATGACAGCATATTATACGTAAGTTACCCTTTCTGTCATTGCTTTTGAAAGGGAAGAAAAAACAGCTAAAGTCTTGCTATATTGGATTTTTAACTCTACTGCCTATGCAAACATGAACAGATTTTTTAAAAAAGAAATAAAAACAAAATAGGCATTTTCTGATCTAATGAACTATTTCTATCAAAATAAATTCCCCAAATGGAGGCATTGCAAAGCTCATGCTAAGAATTACAATAGTGCTTTATGTATTTTCAGAGGCATGGCAATATCTCAGTAATACATGAACTTTGAGAGCGAAGCCAACAGCTGCAGCAAATGTTCTAACAGCTGTATTCTTCACTTCTAATCAGAGAGGCACGCAGGAGCTCTCAAAACAAGCAACATGAATAAAAGCTTGAGGGGAAAGAGAAGTTCGGCAACAGTGGAGTCTCCTACTGCTTGAAATAACAAGCGCTTTCAGTAGGTCGGGTTTTATTATGTTCTATAACATCTCAGGTTTAGTGACTTCAGAAAGATAGGATTTTCATGTGGATTTTATTCAGGTTACTCACAAAATATATTGCTCAAATTATGAAATATCATGATGAAGACAATAAAAGACAGCACTGAACAAGTAGAGTTGTATTCTACCTCTGATTGATTACCCAGCCCTACCTACCTCCCAGTGTGGTTGTAAAGATCAAATGAGTCTAAATATATTCAAATACTTAGAAAACTTTCCAGAAATATGGTCAAATCCAGAAGTGGTAGATATCAGGATAGTGTTGTTGGCAAATGAGTAGTCACTGTGAGGGGCACACAAGTGTTTCTGGTGCTCATACCATTCTGTCTCTTAATCTTGGGAGTGTTTAGTTTGCAAAAATTCAGTAGGTGTGTACAAATATGTGCACATTTTATGTATTTTCTTTTTCAATCAAGTTTTTTTAAAAACATGGCTAGTTACATGAGATAATGTTCTTCAAAGGTGTCAAACTCAAATGGCCACAGGGACTACGCAAGATATGTAAATAAATCCATGGAATGGGCTGGCCTCCTTTGGGTAGATGAGCTAATGCCCCATATTTTTCAATTCCACCCTTTGTTGCAGTGTGGGACTCAGGTCCTGTGGTGTCAGACTTTTAGGAAAGACCACAAAGTTAGATTTTGCTCATAGAAAACTATTACTTTTAATTTTAGCAACCCAAAATGTTTAAAGCTCTGTGAGCTCTCAGGGACAAAGAGAGGCTGGCTGCTCTTGACCACAGTGTTTTCAGTACTGGGAGTCAGCCACACTGTGCAAGTTATCAAGCCTGATGTGGCAAAAAGGGGCAGTCACAGGCAAAACCCACACTGGCCAGTTATACAGCCACTGAATTCCCTGGAGTATATTGCCCAATCTCTTTATCAATGGCTCTGCCAACTTTATAATAAATGGAAAAGCTTTGTATGTAGGCTCACGGGCTACTGCTGGACAAGAAGACATGACAGGTGACTGATGACACCATATCTTATCCACAAAAGTGTATTTTTTACTTGATTTTCTTGGGAATATCATTTGAAAGTATCCTGAGAAGGGTTATTGTACAAAGGGATATTGTGAAGTGTGGCATCATTAGCTCAATGGTCTCTTCATTCTAATGGGAAATAAACTTGACTTTTGAAATAAGGATGTGATTTTGAAATGGGGTGGGGCAGGGGGGAGGAAACATGAAAGTTGGTTCAGTAGTATATCCAGGGCTTAGTTATGGCAAAAGGGGGTTAGTGGAAATGTTTGGAAAAACAAGTAGGAAAGATCTTTGCCACCACTTGTGGGAATCAGAAAGAGGTTTTTCTGTATCTGTTGATGTCCGAGTCCCACCCTTTCCTGCCCTTCCCCTCCCAGGCCTTCTGTGTGCATTGCTCAAATGACGGAACTTTCTGCACTCGGTGCCAGTTTTGAGTTCCCTTCATTTCCCATAAAACCATTGTGTACCAACCGGTATTTTCAATGTTTTATTTAAGGTGTGAGTGTTTGAACTTTCACAACTATTAAAACAATCCTTTGAAGATAAGAATAAATGGGAAAAAAGTAACATGAAGACCAAAGAAAATAAACCAACTTTATTGAGCTTAATTACAGTAATTTTTGGGAAGATACAAACATTCCAAGCTCCCTATTCTGGTTGTATCTTTTTTCCCTTCCTTTTCCCATAATCAAGTGAAGAAAGGTTGAAGAGGACTATAGAGAGGTCATTCAAGTTATCTTCATTCCCTCCCTTTTAGACTAAAGTGATCCTCACTCAATATCACAGATATATACCTACTGTCAAATAACAGCATATTGCATATTTATAAAATAACAAAAAGACATTTTATTTATAATGAATCTCTCATTTTTTCTTGCCTCCAATAAAATTTTTAAAAATGAATGTGTGCTTTTTTAAACAAGTAACTTGTATAGGAAAGAGTGAAACAGAAAAAAAAAGTCTTATCACCACAAACTTTTGATTTATAGCCTTTTTTGCCCTTTTTTTTTTTTTTTTTTCACTTTAGCCTAAGTGTCATTACAAAATGAAAGAATGGGAAGCGCCCAGCAGGCACAGTTTTGCTGTTTCCTGAGGGGAGGGAACTTTCTGACAGTTCTGCTCAACAACAGTTCTTTCCAGCTCAAATTGAGGATTTCCTGAGGGAAGGGTGGGTAGGAATCTCTCCCTTTCTTAAAAAAGTTCCATGGGCCATTGGAGCCTGTGCAAACACTAAGTGGGTAGTTGGCCAAGGGGAAGCCAAAGCAGTCAAGCCTGCGAAGAAAAATCTACTATGTGAACCTATTTGCAAAAAGCAGGGGAAATAATGTTTAAGATGAAACAAAAAAGAAAAAAAACTGTTAGAATATGGTCAGGTGTGGGTGTACAGGCTTCTACAGTAAACATAGTAAATCCCAGTAATAATAGGAACAACAAGCTAATGCTGGGTTATTGCTGAAAAATGTCTATAAGCTTCAGAAACATGCAAAGTAACAGATTAAACTCTCCCAAGAGAAACAGCAGCCAAGTTAGGCTGAGCAACAGACAGCATGGCGGCACTATTTAGAAGATGGCAAACCACACACAATAGGAGATTAGATGCAGCATGAGACACACATTGAGTAAAACCAGTAAAACATTATAAACGCACTGGTAAGAATATACTGATTTAAAAACAGTCATTTTCACACTTACTGGTTACAAACCTACTTCCAAAAGGATTTGGTGCTATTAAAACTCTAATATTTAGAAATATTACCACATTTATTCATAATATGTTGTAGATTTTAAATTGAGATGAAAATCTGGTTAAAATATCCTTAAACATTGAGGTAATTGTTGAAAATTCATTTGTTTGAAATCTTGGAAATTGTTTGAAGGTAACATACTTGCAGTGAGCAGATTCCTGAGCAGATTCTGGCTGAGACTGAATAAATAAAAATATTGTGCAATGGGGTATAGACAATGGCATTACATGATCTTCATAAAAATCTGACTCAGTTAATAACAAGATGTGTGACAATGTCTAAGTCACTATTTTCACCATTAAACAAGATAAAGGAATGCTACCTGTACCACTTATCTCACAGTCGTGTTTTAGGGTGAAATAAGGTAATATACATTAAAAATTAAAATGTCATACAAAGTTTATTAAACCCATTGGTAGAAATGTTACAGAACTAATGCCCATTTTTCCTGGATCCCTGTCCTGACTCAAGCACTAGCTGAGTAGTTTATTGGGTACATATTGTTACCAGGCATTATCCGAAACTCTTTACATGCACTAACCCATTTAATTCCCTCAGAGCCAATTAAAGACGCTCTTCTTTGAGGTTGTGAACTCTGGAAACGAAGCGTGGCTTGTGATGAAACCATCCGTGTCACTCATGTAGACGCCAATAGTAAGAGCCAGTTCTCTGATGAGACCAATGAACTTAAGCTGCTGATAGAGCCTGAACCACTGATATTGCCATGGATGCTGCCTGGATCCATCATCTTAATTGAAATGGAAACATCCATGATCACAGGCCAAGCACAAAGTAAAAGGCTCTATGTTCAGATGTAAATGCTCCCACTGCAGCCAGATTGCAGCTCCTGCCAATAGTTGATCTATTTCTCACACAGAGAGAGGACATGTAGCCAGGGGCATTATCTCCTTTTACTCCTAGCAGATGAACTCTATCGGAATTTTGATCTTCCTCTTGATGATATGAGTAGTGCCTCCCCATTGTTGACAGTTTTTCAGTTACAGTGTTGATGTTGTCAGATCAAATGCCTCTGCCATTATGGTCCTTGAAATGATTGCTGTCATATTTTTGGTTTTTTAAACAACTTACATTCTGACGATGCTTTACCTTTTATCGGAAAGGCAACTCAGTAGTAGCTTATATTCTGGGTATTTGATAGGCTTTCCATTCTTCCACAGTGTTTGATATTACTGAGCATTAGAAAGACTTCTTCCAATGTCAAGTCAAAAAATATTTCTGACTCTACCTCTTTTACTATCTCCTGATTCACAACGTTTACAAGGCAATTTGGTTGCTAGAGTTGGTTGTTTCAGAAAAAAGAATCCTTTCCTCCCACTTGCTTCATGAGTATTAAGCAGGTCCAAAAAAGCTTGGGGATCATATGGGACCATTTTGAAAATTTACCATTTTTCCCTGACCTTTGCTGGACCCGATCCATCTTCCTTTCCCCCAAGAGAAATCTTAGGCAGGTTGCTTGCTATAACCTCTGGGTATCATCCTGGTGAAAAGAGGACTAGGTGACTCAAACTTAATTATGGTTCAGTCATGTTAATTGTCTTATTGGATTTGTGACCCTTTAGACTATAATGAATACTTATCTAAGCATACCACTTACCAAGTCCCCTTTCATTGCCCATAAGGGTCAAAGTGGGTGGCATAATGTAAGTTTATAGAAATGCACTTGTTCCTCTTGTATTTGATATTTCCAGATAAAAGATCTAGGTGCAAATAGGAGATAATTGGGGAAAAGATGGCATTACAGCTATAGGTATGTGACACTCTGTTTTGTTATAGTGGAGGTAAAACAACAACCCTGGCGCTTGGGTGATGATGAAGAGATGGAAGAGAAATGAGAAGAGGCAAGGATATTAAGATCTATGGCTTGTCATTGCCACCAGGAGCCTTCCTCATGAAAAATATGTATTGGTACAGGTCTCCCATACTGTTGCAAGAGTCTTATATTCAAACCACTGCTGGGTTTCCCATTCCCTACCAAAATGCTGCTAATATGATTTGATAACCATTCCCCTTAACCTTACATGACAATGGGATAGAGATGGCATCTCTCTTCAGATCAAAAGACAGGCATGCCTATTTAATAAAATAAAGATAATATATCATCCCCCGAGCAAAGGCTGGCATGCCTACTGTTCATTATAAAATACTAATTGCACTAAGCTCAAAGTTTTTCTCTTGTAATGCAACCCACTGCATATGCAGTTGTCACCTGGCTCTCTAGATCAGTATATGGGAATCCGGGCTTTGAAAACCAATGCAATTTGCTGGGGGGTGGGAGTGGCCAGGGAGAGGTCAATGGGGGAAAAAAGAAGACATATGTAATACTTTCAACAATAAAGAATTTAAATTAAATAATGATAATTGTAAAGCTAAAAAAAACAACTGTGGTACAGCTACACAATGGAATACTATGCTGCTCTAAAAAAGAAAGAGCTCTTACTTTTTGCAAAAGCATGGATGGAACTGGAGAGCATTATGCTGAGTGAAATAAGCCTGTCTGAGAAAGACAAGTATCACATGATCTCACTCATTTGTGGCATATAATGAATAACATAAACTGATGAACAAAAATAGATCCAGAGACAGAGAAGCATCAAACAAACCGTCAATCCTTAGTGGGAAGGCAGGGGAGGCTTGGAGGAGGGGTAAGAGATCAACCAAAGGACTTGTATGCATGCATATAAGCATAACCAATGGACACAGACAGTAGGGGTTGAGGGCCTGTGCTGGGGAGCAGGAGTGGGCAGGCAGAGGTCTATGGGAGAAAAAGGAGACATATGTAATACTTTCAACAAAAAAGAATTAAAAAAAAATTTTAAAGAAAAGAAAACCAATGCGAGTAAATACTGATATTCTGGCAACTGCTATTGCTGTAAGTAATAAAGTATTTTGTTTCTGACCCCAAAATCTCTTGTCTCTTGCCAAAACTCATAAAACTTATTATAGGTAAGCTCGTTAGCTTGCAAATAGGGTAAAGTCAAAATTTCAAAGTTCTTGACACTTTAGTCCAGGTGGACAAAACATTACTACCTAGAACAAAGTAGTAAGACATGAGGCTGGTGAAATAGATTAACACTGCATTGTGAAAGGCCTCATTTGCCATGCTATGGTGTTTGGAATTATTCTGTAAAAGGTAATCATAGATGATTATTAATAAGTAGAGTGGCAATTTATGAGGAGGTATTGGATAAAGGAATGTTGGTACTCAGAAACTCTGTTAGCAGGCATTTGACAGTTAAGGTGAAGAATGATGATGACATTTCCTAGAGTATTGATAAAGGAACAAAAGAAGCATAACATTTCAAGAACCATTTTAGAAGTAAACTCAAATAATTTGGTTTTCAACTAAATGTCAGAGAGGACAAGAAGAATTCTAGTATAATTATGAAGTTTCTTTATTTTGGGTCTGTCTAGATATACAAACAACTTTGGTTAATAATTCATGACAACCATAGGAATTAACTATTTTTTGTAATGGCGCTTGCTAATTTTTCATTGCTCATTTTGTTCATGTTATTTTGATAAAGTATCAGACTTTGCACATGAGTTTTAAAAAATAAAATAATTCATGACAATCAAATAAAAATGATTGATTGATAGCAAAAATTACTCAAAAAAGTTTCCTGAAATTGTAATGACATGAGACATTTTGGACCACTGCTGACTTAACTATATTAATGTCTGACCCTGGTTCCCTAAGCAGTACATACTTACTTGTTAATTATAGGCACTACATAATGATATTGTCTTATGTTCAGGGCAGTGTAAAATGAATTGGTTGTAGATACTCTCAGTCATTGGCCTAAATGTAACCCACCTTACTACTTTGCCTCTCTGAGCCCATTCCCTCTTTATAAAATGGAAATGCTTATTTCTCCCTAACAAGGTTATTAGATAAATCACACAGGATATACATAAAGTTCCTAGCACATGGTAGAACTTGGTCATGCTAATTAATCTTTGCTCATCTTCATTCCTCACCAAGTTTACGACTGCCTTCTTAGATCTAAATTGCATATCCAAGCCTTTCTCCCACAGCTTTCCTTCAGTCTTTTCTTATTTTCCATTCAGATGTGACAGCCAGCACTATCTTCAGGCCTCTTTATGCACTATTGCTGAATGTCTCCCTCATGCTTTGCTTCCTTGGGCTGCTTTATTTGGTTTACACAAGGACTTCTCTTGCTCATTGCACTTTGGGTGGATGCTTTGAGTCTGACTTCTCTGATTTAGAACTAAATAGAAACTCTGGGGTAGAAAAATCAGTAACATTAAGGGTGAGAAACTGAAATTATTTTTAGTCTTTTCCCCCCTATTTGATTGGGTAGTGTTGGGATGAAAATAATGAAAAAACCCTGCGACAGATCTTCTTGCAATAGGAAAAGGATGGTTATAAAAAAAGAAATTAATATTAAACTCCCCATGTGGCTCCCCTAAAGTCCACAATTTAGATCTCAGGTAAGGTAAGATCATTGACAACAAAATATTATTCTATGGGAACCATATCCTTAGTCACTATGGTTTAAAAAATAAAGTCTAGTACTGTATTAAAATCAGGATTAGGGTTCAGGGAGATCAGGGTTTCATTATTAGCTCTGTCACGTGCAAGCTGTGTAACCTTCCACAAATTACCTGATCTCGTTACATCTCAATTTCCTAACTTATATAGAAAAAATGGTTAAGGTGCCTTTGCCAGGAGTCATTGTGAGGATGAAATTGAATAAACTTTGTAAAGCACAATGGATGGTAGTTGAAAGCATTCAATAAATGTTAGATATTCTTATATGACTTCTGTGTAGACAGAAAGCAAAGACCTAATGTGAATCCAGGTGTTTGACTCAATGTTTATATGTTTTTAAAAAGCTTATATAGCCTGGCCCGCATGGCTCAGTGGTTGACCATTGACCTATGAACAAGGAGGTCACGGTTCAATTCTTGGTCAGGGCACATACCCAGGTCGTGGGCTCGATACCCAACCGGGAGCATGCAGGAGGCAGCCTATCAATGATTCTCTCACATCATTGATCTTTCTCTTTCTCTCTCTCCCACTCCCTTCTTCTCTGAAATCAATAAAACAAATATTTTTTAAAAAACCTATGTTAAGTGATCCTAACTAAGAAGTAATTTATTTGTATCACTGTTATAAGCACAGTATGTCATAATAGATGTACAATAACAACACTGAAAGTGCTATACAAATATGACACTATTATTATTAAACACGTAATAAACAAATAGCAGATGTGGTTATTAATCTCAGAGAAAAAGATTTTATTATTCAAAGCACTTTCAGAACATATAGTTATATTAAATGAAAAACAATGCTCAGAAAGTGAGAAATCAGGCATCTTTAAAAGCTTTCATTCTAACAGCACTACTTAGATGAGTCATAAAAAAGATTTCATAGCTATCATACACATAAAAACTGATTCAATTTTTAAAATGAATATTACAAGGACCCCCAAAATAACTATTAAACACACAGAAACAACCAAAGTACCTGTAATAAAAGTCACATAAACTTCTGTAGTACAGATTGTCTTAGTATTTTACTCTACAGGGAGCAAATGTTGTGTTTTGATATATAAATTCATATCTAGTTACTCCTTATGAATCATAGTTCTGATGCAATATAAGTCTGTCATATAAACATGTTTTGAGCCATATTTTGTAAACCTTATCATTATATCTGTTTATCAAACATATTCCTAAAACCTACATTGTAAAATAAACATTTGTGGGCTCTTATTGTCAACATTTAACAAGCTGTCTTCAGAAACTTCTAGAAGTGTCAGGATAGTCCCACATAATCTATGCCCATGTAAAGTCATGAAGTCATATAATCAACCTTTCCCAAGCAAATGTAATCCCCCAGCCTCTTTAACATCTGATTTCTTCCCAGTTGATTTGAATCCTTCAGTCATCCCAGTATGATGGTGACTATACCAGAAGCCATCGGTCCAACAATGTGTATGTGTGTGGTGACAAATAAATGTGGAAGCGGTGGGATGTGGGAACAAGTCGTGACCACTAGGACAGTCTTTAAAAGGGATACTCTTTCCATTTTGTTCACTGTGTATTTAGAGTAGAGGCTGAGAATTTTGAGGGAAAGAGGGTAGGGACCATCCCACTGTATAGTTACAGGAAGATGGAGCTCAGTACCTCCTCTTAGCCCAGGTGAGTCAATTTGGTCCCATAGATAGACTCCCCATTCAGCAAAGCCAGAGCCCCAGGAGACTTACATACACTACCTAAGAGAGTCCATGTTCTATTCAACCATCTTATCCATAACAAATATCTTCTCTCAGGGAATATTCTCCCTGAGAGAAAATATAGAAATACCATTTAAACCATGTTGTTAAATTTCCAGTGATATTTTGGTGCCCTAGTTTTATTACACCTTAAGAATCAGTTCTTCAGCTAGCTTCTTGATCCAGGCCTCCTTTGTTCTGTTCCTGGTACTAAGAATTCTGTGATGAAAGCATGATATTTGCTATTCATTGAGATAACATGCTCAATCATATGATTTCTTCATATGATTACATTATATGGAATTTAGCAGTAATTTTTAGAAATTTTACTTAAGCAGTAACATATTTTTATTTTCATTGTCTAGTAGTTTTTTCTCTTTTCATTTTTGCGAGTTGAGTTCATTTTTTTATTCTAATTCTCATAAATATTATTCTCCACACACTTCCCATCATTTTCACTTTTAAAATTAATAAAATATAAAGTATATAGTGCAGAATAATCAAAATTTCACTTTCCTCCAAACTTGCCTCGTTTTTACATAAAATTGCAGTGTACACTAATGAACTAACTGAGAAATGCAGTCATTTTGAAGTCCTCAATCCAATTTTCTATCAGTTAAAGATAGAATAACTTATACCCCATTTACTGCCTCAACAAAACTTATTTACTAAAACTGATGGAGGGTGCAATATTTATCCTACAAGATAAAGAAAGGCCCAAGATTTTTCCCCCAAAAAACCTTGAGTTTTTGGTGACCAGCTTAATGACCAATTTTTGTAAAATTAAGCAGCTAATCACTATCACTTTCTAATCAGGTAGTGTTTAGAACATACTTCTACTAATCCAATCAACTATACAGTTTGTCTTTTTATTTCAGACAAACTGGCTGAAAGCAGATTGGCCTAAAACAAGGAAGTCCACACCACCTGTCAGTGAAGTAACTATTTTGAAAAATAAAATGAGTAAATAATGTGGGGAGAGTATAGATCATAGTGGTTTACTATGAAAACATTTTGTAATCTATAAAAAATCTTCAAGAAATTTTCTCTATTTTATAGATTTCTTTATTTTTTAATTTATATTTGCTTTATCATTAATTTTTATTTATTGAGTTATAATTAACATATAACCTTATATTATTCTCAGTTCTATACAGCATAATGCATCAATATATGTATATATTATAATGTGTTCACCACAATAAATCTAATTGACACCCATTACCAAACATAGTTATACTTTTTTTTTTCTTGTGAAGAGAACTTTTAATATCTAGATTCTTAGCAATTATTAAATGTACAATATAGTATTGTTGGCTCTAGACATCGCCTTGCACATTATACCCAGGGCTTACTTATTTATCACTGCAAGATTGTACCTTTTAACTTCCTTCACCAAGTATGCCCAACCCCCAACCTCCACCTCTGGCAACCACCAATCCATTCTCTGCATCTATCAGGTTGGTTTTATTTGCTTGTTTTGATTCCAGATATGTGAGATAATCATGTATTTGCCTTTCTCTGCCTGACTTATTTTACTTAGTGTAATGCCCTAATGGTCATATGTTATCACAAATGGCAAGATTTTCTTCTTTTTTATGGCTGAATAATATTCCAGTGTGTGTGTGTGTGTGTGTGTGTGTGTGTACCATATCTTCTTTACCTATTCATTTATGGATGGATACTTATGTGGCTTCCTTATGTTGGCTATTATAAAAAATGCTGCAATGAATGTGGGATGCCTATATCATTTTGAATTAGTGTTGTTGTTTTTTTTGTTTTTCATTTTGGATAAATGCCCAGAAGTGGAATTGCTGGATCATGTGGTAGTTCTATTTTTAACTTTTTGAGGAACCTACATACTGTTTTTCATGGTGGCTGCACCAATTTACAATCCCACTAATGATGTTCAAGGGTTCCCTTTACTACACATCCTTTTCCAACACTTGTTACTTTTTACCTTTTATGTATCTAAGGGATTAATACCCAAACTATATTAAAAACATAGAACTCAACAACAAAAAAATAAAACAATAAGATTTTTAAAAAATGGCCCTACTTGGTTTGGCTCAGTGGATAGAGCATCAGCCTGCAGACTGAAGGGTCCCAGGTTCGATTCCCATCAAGGGCACATGCTTGGGTTGCAGGCTTGACCCCAGGTAGGGGGCTTGCAGGAGGCAGCCAATCAATGATTTTCTCTCATCATTGATGTTTTTATCTCTCTTTCCCTCTTCCTTCCTCTCTAAAATAAATATATTTTTTAAAAGATTTAAAAAATAAGTAGATTATCTGAATACACATTGTTCCAAAGAAGACATAAATATAGCCAACAGGCACATGAAAAGGTGCTCAGCATCACTAATCTTCAGGGAAACATAAATCAACCACAATGACACATCACCTCACACTGGTGCATCTTCTTATAAGGACACTAATGGTATCACGAGGGCCCCACTCTTATAACCTCACCAAATGCCATAACACTGGGGATTAGAGCTTCGAAATATGAATTTGGGGAGAACACAATTTGTTTTGTTTTGTTTTGTTTTGTTTTGTTTTGTTTTTGGCTCAGTATTCACTTAGGACAGGACTGTTGGTTTTGCTTATGTCATGGGCTCATGTCTTAGAACAATTTGGTTCATAGTATTCTATTAATGACACTGAGATTTAGTTGTTTTTTTTAATGCTATAAATAACCCAGAGAAACAAATAGTGAAAATTTAATTATAAATAAATTATAGAAAAATGTTTTTGGAAAAAAGTCATAAAGGTTATAGAACTGCTATTTATTGAGGCACCCAAATGCCAATCCTTCTAAAACCAGATGTTGTGGGTATTCATTTTTTATGCTAATATCCTTTCTATTAAAATTTACAGCCAATCAAATTGTTTTAGATTGCATTTATCTTGAACACACTGCTTTTTATAAAATTTTTTCAGTAAAATAAAGTGTTGAATTTTTTGTTATTAATGTAACCTAGTGGAAGCCAAGTGAAATGGGGAATTGAGATACACTTCCAGGTAATTTTGGCTTCAAAAGCCTAGATTATTTCTCTGATTCAAATGAGGTATGTGAAGCATATTGAATCAATTAAAATTTAAAAATTGCCCTAGCTGGCTTGGCTTAGTGGATAAAGCATTGGCCTGCAGACCAAATACTCCCAGTTTCATTCTGGTCAAGGGCACACACCTTGGTTGCAGGCTCCTCCTTGGCCTGGGCCCTGGTCGGGGTGCATGCAGGAGGCAACCAATCGATGTGTTTCTCTCACATGGATGTTTCTCTCTCTATCTTTCCTTCTCTCTTCCACTCTTTCTAAAAAAAAAAAAAAAGAAAAGAAAAGAAAAGGAAAGAAAAGAAAAGAAAAGAAAAGAAAAGAAAAAGAAAAATATCCTCAGGTGAGGATTAACAAACAAAATAAAAATAAAAATTACTCCTCTGGGCCCGTACTATATACTTACTAAACTAAACACTTGTTGATTTGTTCTTTACCAGGAATGATAAGAAATGGGATTTAAAAAGAAATGATGCTGCTACCAGCCACTGATAAAAGCTTTGACATATCTTGCAAAAAAATATTGGCATGATAGTCCGCAAAGCACAGCATGCAACTGCCCCAACACACACAACGTTCTAGATGTCCTCATTCTGGTGAGGCTTACCAAAGGTAGGCTGACAGTCATATCACTGCTATTTACAGACTGGTACCACACTGGCACGATTTTGCATAATGTATCGAGGCTCTATGCTCTAGAGAGTTGCACTGTAACATATTGGTGCTTAATGAACTCTGTAAAAATTGATTTTCCACAGAGTAAATTAAGGAATGCATTATAGCTGTTAAAGCAATCTGAAGGGAAATCTGAAGCTTCCACTGCAGCACCATGCTTAGTAAGTAATAAATTACATGTTATACTTATTTGCCTTAATTCATGCTAATTTTGTCCAATTAATGTATCACACTAATTCAGAAGCCTGTCACATGAGAGCTAATTATTTATTGGATTTTTGTGTTCAGCTCCCTAGGAGTCCACTAGAAAACAAACTTGCAACTGTCTTTCTCTCAGGTCCACAGTGACATTCTTCTCTCTTATTATGAGACAGTGAGAGATTTGCTTCTTTTTCAAGTTTTAAAAATGAATGATGAGGTGCCTGAGTCAGATTCTTGTTTTTGGATTGGTGAAAGAGTTGTGCAGCCTGCTACTCTGCTGGGAAAAGACCTACCCTATTTCTTATTGACTCATTTCTACTTAGAGTCTATATTTAGGAGCTCTTGTTGAGAAGAAAGACTTTTTAAAAATTCGTTTACATTATTGTGGGTGGGTCTATCTATACACACAGAGTGGATTGGAACATAGATGCAATTGTTTAAAAAGTTCACATCAGAAATACCCACTTATTTGCCTCAATTATTTTTATATTTTAGAGAATTCAAATGGATTGTCTGGAAATTTGTGCTCTAAAGTATTGTTTGGTAATCCAAATAGACAGTAGTTCCCCCCCTCCCCACCCACCCCCCACCCACAGGCCAGAGCAGTGGTGCATTTGGGGCCAGAGCAGCAGTGATCCATCCACCCCAGCACCAAAAGAGCAGCTGGTGCTCCAATGCCAGAGCAGCAGCACCCTGCCCACCCGTGGGAGAAACACTAGCTCCACCCTCCTGACTCCTAGTGGCCTCACCCTGCTGAGTTTGCACTCTGCAAAACTGTCAGTGGGCTGTGGCCAGCCTGGTCCTATGGTCTAGAATTTTTTGGAGGATTCTCAAGGAAGTCAGAGCTGACTATGGGAAAACTGAGTTGCATGGCTCTAGAGCGGGTCCATTTTCCTCTCTCAAGCCTGACTGGCACCAATGTTCCTGTGCAGAGCCCTCCCTTAACATGAACAAACCTGGGTCTGTGTGGGCCTGATGAACTCTGCTGGCCTCACATTGAAGACTCCTTGAGATCCCACCCCAACACAAACATGCGGGGGCACCTGGCAGGTGGTGGCTGACCTTGGTGTACCCTGAGACTGTTGCTGAGCGGCTTCAGACACTGCAATGGCACCAATTGTGGATCTTTATCAATCTGGTGAACATCACTCGCCCTACCTGGTGACTCACTGAGAAACCATGCAACTGGGATCTTTGGCTCTAGAGGCTTTTTCTGTGATTGAGCCTAAAAGGCAGATAGCAGGAGGAGGTGGATCTTGGGGAGCTTTGGGCCTTTTGCTGACCTTTCCCTGGACTCAGTGCTGGTGGAAACCAGACTTGGTATGCAGATGGTCTCTCCCATGCACACCCAGGCCCAGCAGAGGCAGCCTTGTGGATAAGTTTGGTGGGGTAGGGTCTCAGGAAGTCATCAGGGTGGAGCTAGTGAAGTTCACCAGGTCCATGCAAGTTCAGATGTAGCTGGTGTGCAGAGATTTCATCCCTGGAAAGATGCTGCCCATCTGCCAGGTGGAAGGAAGGCTCAACACAAGGACATGGATGACTTTCTCTCCAGTCCTCACTTTGAAGCCACACACTCAGTTTATCCCTGTATGTCCCCAGGTTAATACTGAGCTTGACCAGAATTCCTCAAGAGTTTTTAAGAAAGATTGTAGTGCAGCTTGGCCAGTGTGGCTCAGTGGTTGAGTGTCAACCCATGAGCTAGGAGGCCACTGTTCAATTCCCTGGTCAGAGCTCAGTCCCCAGTAGGGGAGTGTGCAGGAAGCATGTGATCAATGATTCTCTCTCATCAATGATGTTTCAATCTCTCTCTCCCTCTCCCTTCCTCTCTCTGAAATTAATAAAAATATATTTAACAACAACAACAACAAAAGACTACAGTGCGGTCCCACAGGGGTTGCCACTGAAAGAGCCTCGGATATTGGGCGAGTTGGCTGGGACAGGAAGATGGTGCCTATAGGCTGCACGGGAGGAAGACTCAACAGAGGGACAGTGGCGGCCCTCAGTGCACCAAAGCCAGGTATGTCTCTCCTTGTATGTCTCTGATGCCTCCTGAGCCACTGTCTCTCCTCTGAAGCCAGCCCAAGGTGAGTTCCTGCAAACAAGTTTGTGCTCTGACGCTTAAAGGAAAGGGTTTCTGGTAGCCTTCCATCTCACAAGGACAATTAAGGAATTCCCTCTGATTTTCAAAGCCAGATTTTATGTGGGCTTCTCTTCTGGGCACTAGAACTCTGGGCAGGGGAGCTTGGCCTGGGGCTGAGACCCCTCACTGGTCAGAGGGGACTCTGCAACTGAGCTATCCCTTCAGATTCTCCACCGTTACATGTGGGTGTAGGGCCAGGCTGTTTCACATCCCCACCCCTCCTATCATGGCTTCTTTATATTATTAATTACTAGAGGCCCAGAGCACAAATTCGTGCACTGGTGGGATCCCTCGGGGTGGCCTGTGGAGATCGGGCCCCAGGTCACGCCCCCAGGCTCGCAGCTCTGCAGCCCCACCTGGCATCCCACCATGGCCTGGCACTGCCCGCTCACCTGCTCCACCATCCCACTGTGGTCCCGCTCTCTTCAGAGCCCATAGGAGCCTCCACTGCTGCCTGCTGCTAGCGCCAAGTTGCCAATGCCTGCCATTTCCCTGCTGCCCCCTGGTGGTCAGTGCACATCATAGCAAGCAGTCAAACTCCCTGTTGAACAATTTGCATATTAGGCTTTTATTATATAGAATAGGACTTCTGTTTAGCTCATCTTCAAGTGGTTATTCGGGTTGAGTGTTCTATAATTTAGTTGTAATTTTGGTGTGTTCATGGGAGGAGGTAAGAATATCATCTACTTACTCTGCCATCTTGACCAGAACCTCTCATTAGTTTAAAATTTTCATTTAATTGCTTCTGTCACCCAGAAAACCAATATCATCTGTATCAATGTCTTTATGTGCATTATCTATAATTTTTTCTGGATGCTTTCAAAATTTTCTTTCTGTCTTTGGATTTCAGCAGTTTTACTATATGTACTCAAGGTGATTTTTTATTTTTTTTTTGTATTTATCATGCATGGGTCTGCTAAGCTTCTTAAATCTATAAGTTAATGTTTTTCATAAAATTCAAGAATTTTTTTGGTTATTATTTCTTTAAACAGTTTTTTTTTTTAACTCTCTTGTCTCTCTTATTCTTCTGGGAATCCAATAATTTGTATGTTAGCTGTATTTTATATCAAAAGTCACTAATACTCAATTTTTATTTAAATATTTTTTCTGTATTCTTTAAATTTTATTGTTTCTCTTGATCTGTCTTTAAGTTTACTAATTCTTTCATCTGTCATCAGTTTGTTGCTGTTGAATCAATTCAATGTATTTTTATCTTAATTATTATATATGTTCAGTTCTACATTAGTAATTTCAATTTGGATTCCTTTATATAATTTCACTTTTTAGTTTATTTGTTATAACTATAGTTTTATTTAAGTCCTGGACATATTTATACTAGCTGATTGCCTGCTAATTTCAAATCTGCTTCATCTTCAGTACAATTTCTATTTGCTGCTCTTTTTTTAGTATAAATCACTTCTTCCTATTCTTTACATGTCTTCCAGTTTTTTATTGTGTTGTTGACATTGTATATAATCTATTATAAAAATATTTGATTGTCTTATATACCTTTGAAATGTGTTTATTTTGTTCTATCTGGCACTTAATTTGGCTTGAGTCAAACTTTGGACTCTGTCTCTGTTTCAATGATAGCAGTTGAAATATTGCTCAGTTCTTTAAGTTCCTACTGTTGCTTTCAGTTATGTCTCCTAGAATCTCTTCAAGAAATTTATAATTTAGAGCTCAGGCACAAAACATAGAGTTTATTCTTGTATTATTATTTATTATTTTTCATACAAGCAACTGTAAACAAACTTTTCTCCACCCTTGTATATATTTTTCTTCTCTCAATGTAAAGGTGTTTTTATTTAAATCACTTTTCTCTCCTAGAACCTATAGAATAGTCTAAAGGAAAGGGTATCATAGATAAATCTGAGACAGAAAATAATCTGTATCCCTCCCTCACATAACTAAGTCTATGTTAGCAAATCAGGACTGTGAATCTGACTGCTATACACTTCCCTTATGACTCTCTAACTCCAAAGAGGCTCCTGTATCTCTCACCCAAATAGAATTCTTGTGAGTTATCTTATCTGCCAGACAATCATAGACTTCTCTTAAAACTACATAGAGCCCATCTTGCCTGACTCAGTGGTTGAGTGTTGACTTATGAATCAAGAGGTCACGGTTCGATTACTGGTCAGGGCACGTGCCCGGGTTGCAATTCGATCCCCAGTGGGGGGCATGCAGGAGGCAGCCGATCAATGATTTTCTCTCATCATTGATGTTTCTATCTCTCCCTCTCTTTTCCTCTCTAAAATCAATAAAAATATATTTTTAAAAAATACAAATACAATTTAAGCTCAAATTGATACCACTAGCTTTATTGACAAACTAGGAGTTATTCTTGACTCATTCCTCACTGCATACATTCAATAAACAGTAATTCATTAGGTCTCATACATGTTTTCCTCCAAGGAAGGTAGTTCTTAAAGATAAATCCTCCATCCTTTATATTACCACATTTTTTGCCTTTACAATCTTCTACCTGAAATACTTTAATATCTTAAATGTCTATTCATGCTTCCCAGAAGCACCAGGTTCAACAATGTAGGTCAGAATGTAAGTTAGTGCAATGGATTTGAAAAAACGTTCGGCAGTTACTTAAATATTTAAACCTATGTCTGTCAAGATAACATTCCACCCCTAGATATTTATCCAAGAGAAGTAGAAACATGTGTTTTACAAACATTTTTAAACAATGTTTATAGCTGTTTTATTCATAATAGTCAACAACTTGAAATACTCCCAAAGTCCATCAACAGATAAATGTATCAACAAAATGTGTTATACACATACAATAGAATACTATTCATCAATAAAAGAGCATGGTTTTTAGATGCATGCAACAACATGGATGAACCTTGAAAACTTTATGCTGAGAGAAAGAAGCCAGACATAGAAGAGTAAATAGTGCAAGATTGCATTTTTATAAAATACATAAACTGATAAGTAGTTGTGTGGAGCCAGAAATGGAGAAAGGGATAGATACATTTCAGATAGAGGCAAACCATCTTTTTGGAGTAATTGACATTTTTTGCATTTTGATAGTGGGAGTGCATTCACAAGTTCATATGACTTTCAAAACACATTGAACTGAACAATGTGTTCAATTTAAATGGGTGCAGCCTATTATACTTAAGTAATTCCTAAATAACATTGATTTAAAGTTCCAGCATCCATGAGGCTGAAAGGGGTAACTTGTGAGATACATAAATTATTATAATTAACTAGAGGCCTTGGTTCACGAAATGCATGCACTCGTGGGGAGGGGGGTCTGTCCCTCAGCCCGGCCTGTGCCCTCTCACAGTCTGGAGCAGTTGGACATCCTTAGCATTACCTTGGAGGCGGGAGAGGCTCTCACCACCACTGCTGCACTCACCAGCCATGAGCCCGGCTTCTGGCTGAGTGGCGCTCCCCCTGCGGGAACACACTGACCACCAGGAGGCAGCTCCTGCATTGAGCATCTTCCCCCTGGTGGTCAGTGCACATCACAGTGACCGGTCATTCCACCATTCAGTCGATTTGCATATTAGCCTTTTATTATATGGGATACTCACATTTTATGCATAAGAAAATTAATTCCAAAAGGTAGTAATTTGAAACCTACTACTTTATCTCAACACCCTGTGAAGTCTCCACCACCTTGATCCTTCTAAGTGATGGAAGTTTGAGGAATAAGGTTGCTTAGTATTTCAGTGTGCAGACTCTGAAGTCACACAGTCCTGCATTTGAATCCTGGCTTTGTCATTTATAAACTGTGTGATATTGAGCAAATTGTCTCAGCCCGTCTTTCACTATCTTTCAAATGCCAATAATAATAATTGTACCTAGCTCATGGAATGTTTATCAACATTAAGTAGATAGCACAGTGTATAAAAGCACTTTGTATAATGTATAGCATATAGTCCAATAAATGTTAGCTAGTGTGTTTCATTTTCTTCATTTATAAAGTGGATATAGTACTATTACCTACCTGTAGTGGGTTGAATGGTGTCCTCCAAAAGATATCTGCACGTACTAATCCTTGGAACTTGTGAATGTTACTTTAATTTGGAAAAGATTCTTTGAAGATGTTATTAAGCTAAAGATCTTAAGATGAGGAAATCTTCCTGGAATATGCAGATGAGCTCTAAATCTAATGACACGTATCCTTATAAGAGACAAAGAGAGGAGACATAGCAGGAGAAGAGGAGGCACTGTGATTATGGAGATAGGGATTAGAGCAATGCAGTCACAAGTCAAGGACTGACAACAACCACCAGAAAAAGCTGGGGGAGCCAAAGAGGAGATTGGGCACAAGAACCTCCAGATCATCCACAAGAACCCCCAAAGATAGTATCTCTCTAATGGATTTTGGCTTCTAGACCCTAGAATTTTGAGAGAATAAATTTCTGTTGTTTAAACCTCCATAGTTGTGGTAATTTGTTACAGCAGAGCAAGGGAAGTAATACACTACCTTTTAGGATCATTGTGAAGGCTGAAGAAGATAATACATGCTAAGTTTTCAGTGCCTGCACTTAACTTATATGAAAGATTGATTGTTGTAGTGGCTATTGCTGTTACCATCCAAATCCTAACTTAGTTATGTCTGTATTCACATAGCCTCTGACTTGGATGACATTATGAAATAAAATAAAGTCTTCATGGTTCTTTTTTTCAATGCAAACTTTAAACAGATTTGTTTTGCTTTCATGTGTCTACAGCAATTCCTTTAATAAATCTATTGCTCTGTTACTAATTTTAACTTGATTCCTTCTTTGTTCTCTAGGATTGCAGAACCACTGTAGCAACGTGAGAATGTATACTTCTCTGATATATTCCAAAGGGATGTGTTAATGACAGTGTTAAGTTAAATCCATAATTTCTAGGAGTTTGTGTTTATTGTTTTAAATTTTCAATGTACCAGTTTTTTTTTAAAAAAATGAGTTTTTTTAAATTTTGAATCTAGTTCAATACAATACATTTTAGAAGGTTTTCCACTTAAACCTTCATTTATATAGTATATCTGAGTAATAAATTAAAAGCAGTAATATCATACACTTAGCAACCTATCTGTGCAATGGCTGAGCCAGCTGACATTAGGTTTATATTTTCCCAGATGCATACTGAGCATGACGCCACTCTACATTTTTCTGTAAATAATTTAGGGTATCCTTATTCACTTCACCATTTACCCTTCTCAGTTCAAGACTGTGGTTTACTATTTTAGCTAAGCATCAATTCATTAAAAAGAACAAATTGTTTCACTGACTAATCTGACAATGCAGCCATAAGTGCACCATTCCACAGTCACAAAGCACCAGTGTTCTGTTTCCAGCCCATAATCTCGGATATGAGCCCTTCACATTCCCAAGTCTCAGATCACAGTAAGAGTAAATCAATCAAAGTGTTTCCCAGATTCCTTATTAGAGAGGGCCCACACAGAGTGAGCATCAGTAACAAAAATACAACTGTGAAAACAAGATTTTGGCAGGAAAGAGAGTTGTGAAGAGAAATTGAGAAGGGCATATTTGAAAATATCCCACCTCATTTTCCCTGGGTAGTGGGTGAGCCAATAACTCAAATCAAGAAAATGCTTTAAAACATTCTTTACCTTGGAAGATTATTACACGTATATGAGTTCAACCTGGTGCTCTATGAAAGAACAAGTGAATGTGTAGGAAGTGTGCTTGAATTATCAAGAAATAAAATAATTTTTTTACCTTTTTTCTTTTTCAAAACTCACTTGAGTAAATTGAGTTCCAGGAGGCGTTTGTTCTTCCTTGAGTGCTTTAAACCAAGGATAGGAGACTATTTCTGAATATATTACCAAACTTTATTCAGCAAACAAAGCTAGCATTCTTCATGTAGAATTTTCCACATACCTATAAAAATGCAGAGTACTCTAGGGGCTTAATCACAAGGAACAACAACAGCCTGTAATTATTGGAATCGAGAGTCTAGGGTAAATGCTAAGATAGAGTTCATTTCTTCTATGTGTATTTCAGTGATTTGTTTCATAATCATTTTTGATACAGAATTCGGTGAAACAAATGATGGTGAATACCTATGTACATGGGCAAAACATTGCTTTTAAAGTGGTAAATGAAAACTTCTAAAATATCAGACTTTAAATAGAAATCATGTCTATTAGAAAAGGTAAATATTAGCTTTGGAAGTATAAATGGAATGTTTCTTAACAGGATTGGCAAGATGAGTGGAAAGTATTTCTCATACATTTTTTCCCCCCCGAACAAGGGATAATTTGTGAAGGGATAGATTAGTGGAGGGAAAACACATTGGGATACATTATAAGCAACAGATTAATGAATAAACCATCCACAGAGTCCCAGAAAATGTTAGGCATTGAGAGGACTGGTTGCAAATATATGGTTTTGATTACCTTGAAAACCTCATTCAACTCAGGAACATAGAACTCATTTATCTCTAATGTTATTTTTCTGAGTATTTTTACATGTGTACAAAATTTGCCCAGAGACTGGAGAAAAAAAATTTTCTTTTAAAAATACATGGATTATCAGCAAGTTTGTTTTTTCTAAATACTGGAAAGCAACCATAATTCAGACAGACAAACTGTGATCAGAGAAATTTTTGATTATTGAGCAGAATGGATTGATAATAGGAACTTAAACATGTATCATATGGCTTTCATTAGGCTAGAAATATTAAGAAATATGTTATGCCTACTATTCTCAAGAAGCTTACCCAATTTATTGAAGAATAGAAAGTAATACACAAGAAATAAATAAACATGTGTCACTTGTAAGTGCCATAGGAGTTCAAAGAAAGAAGAAACAGTTAAAGATGACATTTAGGGAAGGGTGGGGTTATGTTGCCATGGGGGAACATACGACTTAAATTAAGTATGGTTGTGATTTTAAATGAGGAAGAATATAAATTCTTTAAAGTGGAGAGGAAAGGTGTTATTTGAAAAAAATTCATATTCAATAGTATAACAATTTCATATTTTAAAAAGATCAATGATTTTTGTTTTCATGATACAAATCAAGAAAACAAAAACTTTACAAATCCCTGGCTAGTAGGATAAACAAAAACTATGATTCTTAATGGGGTGAGAGGATAAGAGGCATATCAGACTCTCTGGGGCCAACAAAAATTTTGGTTTATCATAGTTGAGATACATTTGTGGGAAGGATCAAAGTAGATGGGGAGGCACTCCAGGCAGAGGTGTTATGGGGGAGAAAGTGGAAAAGGCCTTGAAATGTTTGGGATAAGATGAAGATTTGAGTGGAAAGGGATTCTAGTGGATGGGGAGATAATTGAAATATAAAGTACCAAGCTAAAGTCACTGGCCTTCATTTAATGGACAACAAAGAGCCATCTTTGATTCTTATTATGGGAGTGTTAAAATGAATGAAGTTTAGGAAAGCTAGTCTATCTGATACTGATATACATAATATAAAAAGAAGATTGAGGGGGCGGGGGAAATAACGGCAGAATAGACAGACGTGTCGCGAGCCTTGTCCTGGAGCAGAAAGAAAGAACAGCTGAGGGTCGCTTGAGGAGTGTTTGTTGGCAAGTTAAGAGAAAGCTAAACTCCAGGAGAAGGTGGGGGACTGCTAGACGTAGTTCCCCTGATCGGGCAGCCCCCACTGTGGCTGGGTCCCCTCCCGGAGCTGCAGGCTCGGAAGCAGAGTCTACGCCATCTTGAAAGGGAAAGTGGAGCTTATCGGAAGCCTGAAAATCCACAACTGTGGCACCCACCAAACAGCTGCTAGCCCCAGACACCGGTCCCCAATTGGCACAAACACGTGGATTCAGAAGAGCTCTACACTCCACCATGGAAAGGAGAGAGAGAATTACATAACCAGACATCTGGAGAAGAGACACCATGGGGAGACAAAGAAACAGCCTGCATATGAAAGAAAAGCAGGCATCACCAGAAAAGGAAGTAAACAAAATGGAGGCAAGCAACCTTCCAGAGAAAGAATTCAGAGAAATGGTCATAAGGTGGCTGAAAAGAATGGAAGACAAATTCGACAATATGAGTAAGAACCAAGAGGAAATGAAGAAGAACCAAGAAGAAATGAAAAATGACATTGCTGCTGTAAGAACTCAATAGAAAGCATCAAGAGTAGACTAGAAGAAGCAGAGGACCGCATCAGTGAGCTAGAAGACAAGATGGGAAAAAATACGCAAGTAGAGCAGCTTCTGAGAAAAAAAAAAAATTAAAAAGCAGGAGGAGAGCCTAAGGGAACTTTGGGACAACATAAAACAAAACAACATCCGCATAATAGAGGTTCCAGAAGGAGAGGAAACTGAGCAAGGAATAGAAAACCTGTTTGAAGAAATAATGACAGAAAAATCCCCTGATATAGGGAAGAAAAAACCCACACAAATCCAAGAAGCTCACAGAGTCCCAAGCAAAATGAACACCAAAAGACCGACGCTAAGGCACATTATAATTAAATTGGCAAACACCAATGACAAAATAAGAATCTTAAAAGCGGCAAGAGAGAGACAGAAAGTTACATACAAAGGAACCCCCATCATACTAGCAACTGATTTCTCAACAGAAACTCATCAGGCCAGAAGGGAATGAAATGAAATATACAAAGTCATGCAAAGGAAGGGTCTGAATCCAAGAATACTGTACCCAGCAAGGCTATCAATCAAAATTGAAGGTGAAATCAGGAGCTTCACAGACAAAAGAGGACTAAGGGAATTTATTACCACAGAACCAGCAATGCAAGAAATGCTATAGGGTCTGCTGTGAAAAAAAAAAAAAAAAGAAATAGGAAGCGAAGAAGGAACACGGGTAAAGAATAAAAATGGCGACAAATAAGTACCTATCAATAATAACTTTAAATGTAAATGGATTAAATGCCCCAATCAAAAGACATAGGGTAATGGATTGGATAAGAAAACAAGACCTATATATCTGCTGTCTACAAGAAACACACCTCAGAAAAAAAGATGCACACAGACTGAGGGTGAAGGGATGGAAAAAGTCTTCCAGGTGAATGGAAATGAAAAAAAAGCTGAGGTAGCAATATTTGTATCTGACAAATTAGATCTCAAAGTGAAGGACATAACAAGAGATAAGGAAGGCCACTTCATAATACTAAAGGGAGCAATCCAACAAGAAGGAATAACTCTGGTAAACATATATGCACCCAATACAGGAGCACCCAAATACATAAAAAAACTCCTGGAGGATATCAAGGGAGAGATTGACAGCAATACAATCATAGTAGGAGACTTTAATACCCCACTATCACCATTAGACAAATCCTCTAAACAAAAAATCAGCAAAGAAACATCAATCCTAAATGACTCACTAGACCAGATGTAATTAATTGACATCTTCAGAGCATTTCACCCCAAAGCCACAGAATATACATTCTTCTCAAGTTCACCTGAGTCATTTTCAAAGATAGACCATATGTTGGGACATAGGCAAAGTCTCTTCAAATTCAAGAAGATAGAAATCATATCAAGCATCTTCTCAGACCACAGTGCCATAAAACTGGAAATCAACTACAATAAAAACAACCCAAAGAAATCAAACACATGGAGACTAAACAGCATGCTATTAAACAATGACTGGGTTACCAGAGAGATCAAGGAAGAAATAAAAAACATCATGGCAACAAATGACAATGAAAACACTACAATCCAAAATCTATGGGATACAGTGAAAGCAGTCTTGAGAGGGAAGTTCATAGCCTACTGCAAAAAACAAGAAACAATGGTAATAAATTACCTAACCCTACAACTCAAAGAGTTAGAAAGAGAGCAACAAGAAAAGCCCAGGGTAAGCAGAAGGAAGGAAATAATAAAGATCAGAGCGGAGATAAATGACATTGAGACCAAAAAAAACACAAACAAACAAACAAACAAAAAAAAAACAATACAAAAGATCAACAAAACCAAGAGCTGGTTCTTTGAAAGGATAAACAAGATTGATGAACCTCTAGCCAGGCTCACCAAGAAGCAAAAAGAGAGGACCCAAATAAACAAAATCAGAAGTGAAAGTGGTGAAATAACAACAGATCCCGCCGAAATACAAAGGATTGTTAAAATATACTACGAACAACTCTATTCCAACAAACTGGACAACCTGGAGGAAATGGACAGATTCCTAGAAAAATATAACCTTCCAAAACTCAATCAGGAAGAATCTAAACAGCTCAATATGCCAGTAACTATGGAAGAAATTGAAGCAGTCATCAAAGAGCTTCAGGCAAACAAAAGCCCGGGGCCAGACGGCTTCACAGGAGAGTTTTACCAAACATTCAAGGAAGAACTAAAACCTATCCTCCTCAGACTATTCCAAAAAATTCAAGAGGAAGGAACACTTCCAAGCTTCTTCTATGAAGCCAGCATCACCCTAATAGAAAACCAGATAAAGACAATACAATGAAGAGGAATTACAGGCCAATATCCCTCATGAACGTAGATGCCAAAATCCTCAACAAAATTCTAGCAAATCGGATCCAGCAGTACATCAAAAAGATCATACACCATGACCAAGTAGGATTTACCCCAGGAATGCAAGGATGGTACAATATCCGCAAATCAATTAACGTGATACATCACATAAACAAATTAAGAGATAAAAATCACATAGTCATATCAATTGATGCAAAAAAAGCATTTGACAAAATCCAACACCCTTTCTAGATAAAAACTCTCAACAAGGTGGGAATAGAAGGATCATACCTCAACATAATAAAAGCTATATATGATAAACCCACAACTAACATCATACTCAATGGGCAAAAACTAAAACCATTTCCCCTAAGAACAGGAACAAGACAGGGATGCCCACTCTCACCACTCCTGTTTGACATAGTACTGGAAATATTAGCCATTGCAATTAGACAAGAAGAAGAAATAAAGGCATCAGAATTGGAAAAGAAGTAAAAGCTGTCCTTATTTGCAGATGATATCATATTGTACATAAAAAACCCAAAAGACTCCATCAAAAAACTAACAGACTTAATAAATGAATTTGGCAATGTAGCAGGATTCAAAATTAACAACAAGAAATCTATGGCATTTCTATACACCAATAGTGAACTTACAGAAAGAGAGACTAAAAAAGCAATCCCATTTACCATCGCACCAAAAATATTAAGATACTTAGGAATAAACCTAACCAAGGAGGTAGAACCTATACGCGGAAAACTACAGGACACTTAAAAAAGAGATAGAGAAAGACATAAATAGATGGAAGAACATACCATGTTCATGGATTGGTAGAATCAACATCATTAAAATGTCCATACTACCCAAAGCAATCTATAGATTCAATGCACTCCCCATTAAAATACCAATGGCATATTTCACAGACCTAGAAAGAACTCTCCAAAAATTCATCTGGAATAAAAAAAGACCCCGAATAGCCACAGCAATCCTGAGAAAGAAGAATAAAGTAGGAGGGATCTCAATACCAGATTTCAAGCTGTATTACAAAGCCACTGTTCTCAAAACAGCCTGGTACTGTCACAAGAACAGACATATAGACCAATGGAATAGAATAGAGAATCCAGATATTGACCCAAACCACTATACGCAATTAATATTTGACAAAGGAGGCATGAACATACAATGGAGTCAAGACAGTCTCTTCAATAAATGGTGTTGGGAAAATTGGACAGATACATGCAAAAAATATGAAACTAGATCACCAATTTACACCATACACAAAAATAAACTCAAAATGGATGGAGGACTTAAACATAAGACGGGAAGCCATAAAAATACTAGAGAAATCCACAGGCAGCAAAATCTCATACATATGCCGAAAGAACTTCTTCACTGATACTGCCCCTACGGCAATGGAAGCCAAAGATAAAATAAACAAATTGGACTACATCAAAATAAAAAGCTTTTGCACAGCAAAAGAAACCATCAACAAAACAACAAGAAACCCCACTATATAGGAGAACATATTTGCAAATGTTATCACTGATAAAGGTTTAATCTCCAACATCTACAGGCAGCTTATACAACTTAATAAAAGGAAGATAAACGATCCAATAAAAAAATGGGCAACAGACCTAAATAGAATCTTTTCGAAAGAAGACAGAAGGAAGGCTAAGAGACACATGAAAACATGCTCAAAGTCACTATTTATCCGAGAGATGCCAATCAAAATGACAATGCGATACCATCTCACACCTGTCAGAATGGCTATCATCAACAAATCAACAAACGACAAGTGTTGGCAAGGATGCGGAGAAAAAGGAACCCTCGTGCACTGCTGGTGGGAATGCAGACTGGTGCAGCCACTGTGGAGAACAGTTTGGAGTTTCCTCAAAAAACTGAAAATGGAACTCACATTTGACCAGTAATCCCACTCCTAGAAATATATCCTAAGAAACTGGAAACACCAATCAGAAAGGATATATGCACCCCTATGTTCATAGCAGCACAATTTACAATAGCTAAGATTTGGAAACAGTCTAGGTGCCCGTCAGCAGATGACTGGATCAGAAAACTATGGTACATCTACACAATGGAATACTATGCTGCCATAAAAAAGAAGGAATTCTTACCATTTGTAGCAACCTGGATGGAATTGGAGAACATTATGCTAAGTGAAATAAGCCAGTCAATGAAAGAAAAATACCACATGATCTCACTCATTTGTGGATAATAAAAAACATTATAAACTGATGAACAAAAAGATAGATACAGAGGCAGTAAAGCATCAAACAGACTGTCAAATTACAGCGGGAAGTTTAGGGAGAGGTGGGGGAAATAAGAGACCAACCGAAGGACTTATATGCATGCAAAACATTGGGGGGTGAGGGCATGTATGGGAGTGGGGTGGGGGGGCAATGGTAAGATATGTACACATATAATACCTTAATAAAAAATATGTTAAAATAAAAGGAGATTGAAAATGAAAAAAGATAAGTGAGTTAAAAATATAAAATTTAGCCATGATGATCTAGGGTTTGGGAGGAAGGGAGGTTATTAGACGTTCTTCGGTCCCAAAGAAAAGGAAAAGGTATGACTTCAAGTCTGAAAAACAAAAATATTTATTGATACTTACCTGACCAGGGAGATACCATGATCACAAATGTGGTTTTTCTAGGTTGAAGCTAATACATTGCATTTCTGATGTACTGACTCCTGAAATTTCTCCAAATGTAGGGAACTCAACTGTATAATCTGTGGTAGTAGTGAACTGTATTCATGCTTTTCCCTAAGGAAAAATAAAAGGTTTATTGTAACCATGGCCACACGCTCAACATGCCTTCCCCAGTGTGTATGCAGGCATGCTTTCCATGGGCAGTTAGTAGGGCAATTGGAAAACATGGTCAACACTTGAGAGTGGGGCCCATTTTCAAGAGCTTAGTATGCAGGGTGGGGCAAAAGTAAGTTTACAGTTGTGAATACATGAAACATAGTTTCTTTTTGTATTATTATTTATTAATTATTCTATTATTTTCCATATGAGCAACTATAAACCTACTTTTTCCACAGCTTGTATTTCAGATCATAGCATAATTTCTCCCTCTGGCTAGGCATTCTTCTTGTTTTACTTTGGCAAAAACAGTGCTAAAGTATAGAAATAAGATTCAGTTTCTCTTCTAGTTATGTAGATGATGGTCAGATAAACTCAAACTCGAGATTGGTTAAATAAGCTGGTTTTTCCCACAGGTAAATAAATGCAAATAAGTAAATGTCTTCTCATTTTCCATATCTATGCCTCTTCCAACATCTGGTCTTTGGCCTTCCTTGGCTGGTAGTTAAGTGAGAGTCAGACTTCAAAATCTCAAGTCAAATACTATTGAATTATCACTTCCCACTTGTGTATTCCCACCTTCCCTCTGTAGCTCTGAAAGTTGTCTAAAATTTTGTGTTGCCTGACATTTGGAGAAGTTACCAATTGTGAATCCAAAATTATCTACTTGAAGAGAACATAAAGAGAAGTGAGAGGTTTCATGCCCGATCAGCTCATGGATTGGGTATTTATACCCTATGGAGTTGGCATGAGAGAAGTAGGTAGAAGAGCTTAAAAATGTATGATTTCAATATTACTATGTTTCTCACAGTATTCTTAATCAAAGTCATAACTGTTGTCCCAAGTTATTTTTACCTTGGCATGGTGAGGTATAATTTTAAGTGCCAGAAAATATGATTGTTTCCACAGTACTGTGACATTTCTTTTCTTAAAAAAATACATGTGGACCACCCCAAGGACTCTGTACTGTCAATGTCATTTTTAGTGGTGTCAAAAAAGCTACTGCCAGTTTTGACAAAGGAGACAGTCCTACGAATATAATCACCACTGCTGCCCAAGTCACCAGAGAATATGTTAGTGTTTTGAAAGAAATAGAAGTAAATTATTTAGCATTTAGTTGCCTTTTTGTCCAACATGCCATGATCCAGATAAAGTAGTTTAAATCTATAGGAAGAAGAAATAATTCGAAAACACACACACATACACACATGCATAGTTTTAGTTGCCAGTGATTTCATTGGATTTGCATAGAGTATCAGCTGGAATCTGATATTTTGAAGAAAGCAATGAAGAACAAGAGAAAATAACAGATAATGAAAGAGAAGGAGCAAAAAAGAGGACGGGAAGTGGGGTTGTAATATTTGCCGTTATCCTTAACAATTTAGTTTCCACACCCCTTAGATTAAGATGAACTAAAAAAGGAAAATTTAACCCTGCAGGTCCAGAACTTTGTGCGTAATAACCCCTACAATACATTTCTAGAATTAACAACCTGTAACAACTAATCGCTCATTTGTAATCCATAGAATTGGGAGTAAAGATTGTTTCAAGCAAACATTTTTCCTAGAACTTAAGTAAAATAATATAAGGGATAATGCTTAAGGCTCCACAGCAGCAGGGGGAGGAGGTCATTATCCTTTGGGCAAAGAAGCCAATACCAGCATTTGGACAGATACCAAAAACAGGGTAAATAAAGACCAGTTCACATGGGCATGGAATGACATAGCCTTTCTGCAGGTCAAGTCCTCTTCAGAGTGCTAAGGGCAAGCTTAGAGCCTCTTTGTGTACCTAGGAATTTTCTCTGAATCACGGTAAAGCTGTTTCTTCTTTATTTCCTTCTTCACAGCCCCAAAGATAGCTATCACTAAAAGGTGGAGGGAAGTGGTAGGAGAGAGAAGTGCTTCCACTTGGGTCCCAAGGGAGGACAGTCAGACAATAGTCCCCTCAATGCCAGCATCAGTGTGTTCTTGGGGGGGAAAGGAGAATGGCTTGGCATGGGATGCGAGATATAGGTTTTAAAATTAAAGAACTAATTATTTTTTTTGTGTTGTTATTCCTCATCCTAGGATGATATTTTTCATTGATTTTTAGAAAGAGTGGAAAGGAGGGGGAGAGAAACATCAATGTAGAGAGACACATGGATTGGTTGCCTCCTGCATGCACCCTGACCAGCCAGGGATCAAGCCCTTGTATGGTAGCTGCTCTTGACTGGAATTGAACCTGGGACTCTTCAGTCCACAGGCTGATGCTCTATCCACTGAACCAAACCAGCGAGGGCAAAGAAATATAGAATTAGGCTGTTCCAATAGCCAAAAATTTTGGAAAAGTTATGAAATCTGGCAAAAATGCTATTAAGGAAAGAAAAGATGAAGGGGACTCAATATAGAACAGCTGACGTTTATTTTAAGAGATCAAATTTTTTTCATGTTTATTAAGATTCCTCATGAAACAAAGGCTATGGACTGCTTGTGTACTAAAATGCATATGTTAAAACACCCAGATGATGGTGTTAGAAACTGGGGCTTTGGGGAAGGTCATAAGGATGGAGTTGTCATGAATAGGATTAGTGCCTTTATCAAAGAGATCCCAGAAAGATCCCTCCCACCTCTGTCATGTGTAGAAAACAGGGAGACGACAATTGTCTATGAAAGAGGAAGTATGTCCTCACCAGACCCAAAATCTGCCCACACCTCCATCTTTGACTTCCCCACCTCTAAAACTATAAGAAATAAATGTCTATTGTTTATTAGCCATCTAGTCTATGGTGTTTTTGTTAGAATAGCCCAAACAAATTAAAAAATAAGTACATTTTGCTAGTGTAGAGGGCTTTGTGTTGTTGTTTTTAACCTCTTTCTTCAATTAGCAATGTGACACTCTGCCTTTGGTGTCTATTCGATCTGATTTCACCCAGATAAAACTGGACCCCTTTCCTGAACCCCGATCTCTATGTCATCATTTACCACAGCTCTAACCTTAAGTAGAATTTTTCACAGCTTTATCAAAATATAATTCAGATACCATCAATTCACCCAAAGTGTATTATTTAATAGTTCTTAGTATAACACAGAGCTGTGAAACTATCAGCACAAATAATTTCATAACATAACATTTTCAATGCCCCCCCAAAGAAATGCCACCTCCTTAGTATTAATTTTCCATCCCCATTTCCCCTCCCTTCAGCTTTAAACAACACTTGATGTATTTTCTATCCCTATTCGTGACATTTTATATAAATGCAATTATACAACATGTGGTTCTTCCTGAATGACTTTTCATTTAATGAATTGTTTAAGGGTCCGTCCAGGTTGTAGCAAGAGCCAGTGTTCCATTCTTTTTTGTTGCCAAGTGATAATGCAATGTAAGAATATATCACAGTTTGTGAGCCATTTATCAATTGATGGGTATTTATTTTGCTTCCACTTTGACCTATTATAAATAATGTTGCTATGAGCATTTGTGTACACATATTTTATTTCGCTCTGGTATATACACAGAGGGATAATTGTTGGGTCATGCTTAACGTTCTGAGAAAATGCCAGGTACATTTCCAAAGAGACTGCACCATTTCACTTGTATCAGTATAGGAGTTTCAATTTCTTTGCATCCTTACTAACACTTATTAATACTTTTCTTTTTATTATAATTATTCTAGTTTATGTGAGTTGTACCTGTTTTTTATTTTCATTTACATAATGTATAATTATGTGAACATCTTTTCCTGTGCCTAGTGGCCATCTGTATCTCTGTTGTATAAATGTCTATTCAGATTCTTTTCCCATATTTTGAATTGGGTTATTTGTTTTTAATTATTGAATTGTAATAATTTTCTATATATTCTAGATATAAATTCTTTATCCGATATGTAACTTATAGTTTTATTCCCAATTTTGTGGGTTGTCTTTTCATTTTTTGATGGTGTCCTTTAAACTACAAAAGGTTTTAAAAGTTTGTCTACTTACCTATTTATGGTATTGTTGCTTGTGCTTTTACTACCATATTTAAGAGATAATTGTCTAATCCAAGACATAAATATGTATGCCTATGTTTTCTTCTAATAGTTTACTAGTTTTAGCTTTGATTCATATTGAGTTAATGTTTACATACGATGTGATGTACCAGTCCAATTTCATTCCTTTGCATGTAGATATCCAGATGTCCTAGCATCATTTGCTGAAAGTATCATTTTCCACTCACTGAATTGTCTTTGCAACAACTAATTTTAGTATAACATTTCTACTGAATATTTTTTTCTCCATTTTTTACTTTTGGCCTTGGCTCCAAGGTTTTGGAGTCTGCATTATTTCTCACTATGAAATTTGGCTCTTGAATTTTGGGGGGTAAATTACTCTCTTCCTTACCTGGCCTGAAAACTTTAGCTACTGACCTGCAGTGGTTGTTTCTCTTCAACTCCTTCAGTACTACTGACAGAAACAATCACAACTCTGCTATAGTATCACCTCTAAGTTATAGTTGGCTTGTTCCTAGACCAAGACACAGTTAAAGATTAACAATCAAATTTCTTCAAAAGTTACCTCATATGTACATGTCTACCTTCATTGCCTCTCTCAAGCTCCAAATCAAAATTTCTAATCCTTGTTGGACATTTCCACATGGATATTTCACCACTATCACAAATTCAAATATACAAAGCACTGTATTATCTAAAAAACTTGTTTCAGCTCCAGTATTCTACCTTCCAATTAAGGAAATCATCATCTTCTCAAAGCCCTTTTGACACTTTTGTTGTCCTCTCATCTGGTGTAGCAAATTTTTTGTTTCTTTGATCATTGAAAAAATCAGAATTATCTTCCTGGGGATTTGAATCTTATGCAAAGACTGTCTTTGTTTGCTAAGGCTGTTGTAACAAAGTACCATAAGCTGGGGGTTTAAACAACAGGAATTTATTGTCTTAGAGTTTTCAAAACTAGAAATCCAAGATCAAAGCAATGGCAGGGTGAGATCTTTCTGAGAGCCGAGAGGAAGAAATCTGTTCCACGGCTCTTTCCTAGCTTGTGGTGGTTTTGTTTTTGTGTTTGTTTGTTTGTTTGTTTTGTTTTCTGCTGCATCTCCCTTGTCTTCAGTTGCATCACTTTATCTAGTTGCATCTTCACATGGCATTATTTCTGTATGTGTGTCCAATTTCTCTTTTATATAAAGACACCAGCCATAGTGGATTTGGGGTCAACCTTACTCAAGTATGATATCATCTTAACTTATTACACCTGCTAAGACCCAATTTCCAGACAAAGTCACATTCTGAGGTTCTGTGGGTTAGAACTTTAATATATGAATGTTGGAGGGACACAATTCATAACAAAGACTTATAAAGTGAGAGGAGGCTAAAGAACCCTATATAGGTAATCACCACTTTCCTGCTGTTGAAAACTCCAGAGTTAATCTCATGACTACACTTTTTTAACATTGTTATTTTTTATAGGACAGGGTTTCCCAGGAAACAGACTCTGACACTGAGATCTCTATTTTGGGAGTTTATTGAGAAATTGCACAGATTTCCCAGGTATAGTTGTTTAAAGGACTCACAGACTCCACAAAGCGTACTCATGTAAGGATTTAATTTCAAGGTAAAATATATAGTGCTGTAAGAGAAAGTACATGGAGGTAAAGAGGACATCCAGATGCTAGCTCCCACAGGTCCTTAGACACATATGCACTGTGCTTTGTATCTGAATTGAACAAAGATCTCTGTGAGAAATCTTGTTTTTGGAAGAGCTCAAAGCACAAATTCCTGATATGGTTTTTATGTCCCTCTGATCATGCAGTCAAACCAGGCTGTTGAACTGTTTAAGGCATTTGGAAACCATCAGGGAAGTCTGAAACTTCCCTGATAACTGACCCTAGGTGTTATCAGGGAAGTTTCAACTTTTAACAGCACATGGTAAGTCCCTTTGCCCTTATCTTGGCTAAGAGTCACAGTCAGACATCTAAGTATCACTCATTTTCCATAAAGCTGCAAATAAATGCCATCCTCCACAGGATTGTCCTTGGAATCAACACCTTCCTGTAAGGAAATAAAATGAAGCAGATTGAGAAGAAAGAGGGTTGGGTTGTGATGCCATTGCAACAGAGTCCTCCATCAATCCTACAGAAAACCCTGGAGCTAGAATGGCTCTGGAACTAGAGGTTTCCAAACTGAAGCAAACTGTCATTGAATAGGAACTAAACTTGGCTAAAGAGAGTACTGTTCCTAATTTTTAAAATTATTTTTTAATTAAACTTTTTTTTAGTGTTGACATTATTGTAGGAGTTCCCCTTCCCCGCCCCCCACCCCCATTTGCCCACCTCTACCACCCCACCCCTCCCACACACACCCCCTTTCCTTGGCCTTTATCAAATTATTGTCCCTGCCCATGGGGTATGCATATATGTTCTTTATTTAATCTTTTCACTGTCTTTATCCAGTCAACCCCGCCCGGCTCCCCCTTTGCACTGGCCAGTCTGTTTAATGTATTCATGATTCTGATTCTATTTTTTGCATCAGTTTATTTGTTCATTAGATTCTACATATTAGTAAGATCATATGGTATTTATCTTTCTCTGATTGGCTTACTTCACTTAGCATAATACTCTCCAGGTCCATTCATGCTGTCACAAAGGGTAAGATTTCCTTCTTTTTTTTTTAAAAAAAAAAAAAAAAAAAGCAGCATAGTATTCCATTGGGTAAATGTTCCACAGCTTTTTTATCCACTCATTTGCTGATGGGCACTTGGGCTGTTTCCAGATCTTGGCTATTGTAAATATCGCTGTTATGAACATAGGGGTGTATATATTCTTTCTGATTGGTGTTTCAGGATTCTTTAGATATATTCCCAGAAGTGGGATCACTGGGTAAAAAGGTAGTTGTATTTTTCATTTTTTGAGGAAACTCCATATTGCTTTCCACAGTGGCTGCACCAGTCTGCACTCCCACCAGCTGTGTACTAGGGTTCCCTTTTCTCCACGTCCTCACCAGCACTTGTTGCTTGTTGATTTATTGATAGTAGCCATTTTGGCAGGTATGAGGTGACACTTCATTGGAGTTTTTATTTGCATCTCTCTCATAAATAGTGACCTTAAGAATTTTTATATGTCTATTGGCCATCTGTATGTCCTCTTTGGAGAGTGTCTATTCAGGTCCTTTGCCCATTTTTAATTGGATTTTTCATCTTCCTGGGGTAGATTTGTAAAAGTTCTTTACATATTTTGGAAATTAACTCCTTGTCAGATGTATCATTGGCAAATACGTGCTCCCAAACAGTGGGTTCTCTTTTCATTTTGTTGATGGATTCTTTTGATGTGCAGAAGCTTTTTATTTTGATATTTTCCTGACTTTCCCTTGCTCATGGAGACATATTGGCAAAAATAATGCTGCAAGATATTTCTGACATCTTACTGCCTATGTATTCCTAAAATTATTATGGTTTTGTGACTTACATTTAAGTCTTTTATCTATTTTGAATTCATTCTTGTGTATGGTGTCTCTCTCTCTCTCTCTCTCTCTCTCTCTCTCTCTCTCTCTCTCTCTCTCCCTCTCTCTCTCTCTATTTATTTTTCTTCTTAAAGCAGTCCCTTTAGCATTTATTACAATGCTGGTTTGGTGGTAACAAATTTCTTAAGTCTTATTTTGTCTGGGAAGCTCTTTATTTTACCTTCTATTTTAAATGATAGCCTTGCTAGAGAGAGCAGTCTTGGTTGAGGTTCTTGCTTTTCATTTCTTTGAATACTTCATGCCAGTCCTTTCTGGACTGAAGTGTTTCTGTTGAGAAACCAGCTGACAGATTTATTGGAACTCCCTTGTAAGTAATTGACTGCTTCTCTCTTGCTGCCTTTTAAGATTCTCTTTGTGTTTAATCCTTGTGTGGATCTCTTTGTGTTTATTTTGTTTAGTACTCTATATGCTTCCTGACCTTGTGTGACCTTTTCCTTCACCAGACTAGGCAAGTTTTCTGTCATTATATCTTCAAACAGGTTTTCTATGATTTGCTCACTTTCTTCTCATTCTGTGTCCCCTAAGATGAGGATGTTGTTATGTTACATTTTGTCCCAAATTTTTCATAAACTATCATCCTGCTTTTTAATTATTTTGTCTTTTTTCTGTTTTCATTAAGTTTGTTTTTTTCTAATTTTGCCTTATAATTCACTAATTTGATCCTCTAACTACTCTTTCCAGTGAATTTTATATTTCAGATATGGCAGTCTTTATTTCCATCTGATTGTTTTTCATGATTTCTCAATCCTTCTTCATGCTGTTGTTGTTCTCCCTGAGTTCCTTAAGCATTTTTATAGTGATCACTTTGAACTGTCTATCTGATAAATTGCTTGCCTCCATTTCATTTAACTCTTTTTCTGGAGTTTCCTCCTGTTCTTTCATTTTGGGGCTTGTTTCTTTGTCTCCCCATTTTGTCTGTCTCTTTGTATTTGTTTCTATGTTTTACATAGCACTGCTATGACTGCCAGTCTTGCTGGGTGGCCATCTATAGTGGATGTCCTATGGCTCCCATTGGTACAGTCTCCTTGACCTCCCAGCTAGGTGCTCTGGGAATGTTTCTTGTGTGAGTTGTTATGAACCCTCCTTTTGTACTTGGGTCTTGATTGCTAATGTCCCTTTTGTAATTGGGATTGACCCTCAGCCTGACTGACTATGAGTCTAAACCCTGCCCCAGGTATGCATACTACTGTGAAGATGCAGCTTCAAAGTATATTGATGGACTCAGTGGCACAATACTTAACCCTTCAGGCTAGAGATAAACCTTTATCACCATGTATGTGATGATGTACAGGGCATGGTTGTTCCCAGGATGAAATGGAGGCTGCTGAGATCCACCTTTGGGTGTGCAGCTTGTGTGTCTAGTAGAGCTCTGATGTAGTCTGAGGCCCACCACTCATTGTGTTGGTTCTGAATCCTTTTGGCTGGGTTTCAGATGCAAGTCACTGTCAGACATTGTGTATAACTATTCTTGGGCTGCTTGTGTATAGTTACCACTCTGTTCACTGTTTGTGTCTGCATCCACTAGTCTTATATGTTCATGGGAGAGAGCAATCTGTGTAAATGGGTTGGCTTCTTTTAGCTTAGAGCTGGGGGCAGATCTGTGGTCAGGCCCAGGCTGCCTGAGGTCTGTCTCTACTTGTTGGATACTCTGTCTGCCCCCTAAGGCTGCCTGGTCTTCTTCCAAAACCTTCCAAAGAGAGTCTGTAGGATGGACCCAGTCTAGCCTAGCTCAGGCTAGTGGGCCCTCTGCTTGGAGATTACATTGTCAGGCACTCAAGGAGGGGAAATTAGTCTCTGCTTCAAAGTCAAACATTTCAGTCTCTACCTTCAGTTTCAGACTCCCACTCTAATTCTTCCTAAGGTGGCCTGCTGCAGGTTTAGGTTGTGTGCAAACTGTTCTCTGCAGGAACAGTTTCAACTGCCCTGAGCTTGAGGATTGACCAGAAGAATCTCAGGTCGAGGATGTTGTAGGCCCAGCCTTCAGAGAGGGCTAAGTACTTCCTCCCATTCCAAGAAGATAGCCTCTGAGGGTCTCACACATGGAATGTCTTGCTCTGAACTGCTATCCTATTCCTCTCAGAATTGTGCCCAGCACAGTATCCAGGACTTCAGAGAGCTGAACTAATTAGTCTTTTGTTTGTGGTGGTGTTTGCAGCCTGCAGGTATGGGAGCTGAGCTCTACCTCTCCTTCCTGGGGCTGACTGGGGAAACTCACAGGGAGCTCAGATCAGCTTCCCCACCTTGTAAGCACGGAGCCATGTATACCCCTGGCTGTTTCCAAGATAGAAGCCTCCCTGAGGGATACAGTCCAGCAATCCCAGCACTTCATGGAACGGTACCTTTGTGCTGCCAGTCCAAGCAGAAGGGGTTAGAAAATTAGCCTGGCCCAGGAATATGATCTCTCTGCATGCCTGATCTCAGCTAGGCAGGGAGCTGAATTCCCAGCTCCACTCGTGCTCCAAATTCTCCTCAGTGCAGGCCAAAAATCCCGTCCTGCCACCTGACCTACCTGTATAGCCGTCAGAGAGGCTCCATGGGTGGGGGGGAGGGATTCCAACCCCACACTCAATTTGGGTCCTTTCCCCCTTTCCCCACGCCAAACATTTTAGTCACTGACTAGAGTTCTGCCCAATGCCTTTCAAGAAAGAAGAGGGATCCCTCAAAGTAATTGCTGGGTGCAGCCCACAGGCCACTCACTGGAACCAGACACAGCAGTGCAGCCTTTCCAGGACTTGGAGCCCACACAAACCTCTCAGGCTGGTTTGGATGCACACAGCCAAAGAAACCCCTTCAGTTCAGTAACACCATGAGCAAATTTATATGCAATCTCTGTATTCTAAATTATGCCTACCACAGTCTTGTAGACACCTTTGTAAAATTTGTCACTGGTGAGCAGAATGATGGTCCTCTGAAGAACACACAGGTCATGAGTGGAGCATGAGAGAAAGAGTAATATTTGATATAAACTTTCTAAAAATAATGGGTGAAAATTAACGAAAGAACTAACTAAAGAGTGTTACCTGCAAATACAGATATAAAAATCTCAAAAACTGGAAGCATATGAGCACATGCCAACGTCAAGAAAGCAGTCAGCCCTGACCAGTGTGGTTGGATTTAGTTGATTAGACATCACCCCATGAACCTATAGGTCGGCAATTTGATTCCCAGTCAGGGCACATGCCCAGGTTATAGGCTCGATCCCTGGTGGTGGACAGAGGCAGCCCATCAATGTTTTACTCTCACACCAATGTTTTCTCCCTCCCTCTCTCTCTTTAAATATCAATAGAAAATATTTATTTTACAAAAAAGGAAAACAAAGCAGTCAGTGTCAAGGATCCTATGTCCAGGTTTATAGACTACAATAACAACAGAAATCAGGATGCACAGTGCTTTGAGCCTCAGGGAGGTGACAACTCAGATGGGATAATCCTCGGCCTCTGGGTTGGTGTTTAAATATAACATTTTTGTGCAAAAGCAGAAAGCTATTCAGCTTAAGGCAAAACCCAAGGTCTTAGACTGAGGTTCCTGGCAGAATTCTGGCACTGAACATAAATGGTAACTGGACCAAATTTGAGAGTAAAGTTCAAGGGCAAAAACTCCATGTTAATGGATTAATCCAGCATGGTAACGATGGAAAGAACTGAGACTTGGAAGCAACATACTTATCTAATCACTAAGATTGAAGGAACCAGGTCCTAGAGGGATCAGTGAGGAAGATGCAGGAACAATGCAAAATGGTAACTAAAACTCTAGGGTTTTCCCAGAACAGTCTGGTTTTGTCTGTTATCGCAGAGTCCCATTCCATTTAGCATTTGTCCTCAACAAATGTCCAAGTTTGGATGATGTATTATGTCATCACCCCACTAGTCACATGACTTGGAGAGCCTATTTTTCACCTGCCTCTGCCAAGTTTAGTTTGGGAACTATGGGTTGCCTAAGGAAATATCTGAAAATCCTAAGGAAGGAGTAACCAGCAGATGTGCACACATTATGGTTGAATGAGGCAAACAGGAAAATGTGATTAAAGACTGCCTACCTAGTCAGATAAACAAAAGCACTGTGATATCCAAATATATATTTTAACAAAAACACACCAATACTAATGTCTTCTTTCTTTTATTTTATTTTTTAAAATTTTTTAAATATATTTTTTATTGATTTTGGAGAGGAAGGGAGAGGGAGAGAGAGATAGAAACATCAATAATGAGAGAGAATCATTGATTGGCTGCCTGCTGCATGCCCCCCACTGGGGATCGAGCCCGCAACCTGGGCATATGCCTTACCGGGAATCGAACCAGTGACCTCTTGGTTCCTGGGTCGACGCTCAACCGCTGAGCTACACTGGGCTGGGCACCTTTTTTCTTTTATAATGCTTACTCTACTTTTTGCTTTCTCATTTGCAAGTGACTCTGTTGTTTCCAAAATGAATCAGTGGAATTGGGATTGGATTAATTTAATTGAACAGCTGCTATTATGATAAAAAATATTGAATATTCAGCTAATTTAATGGAAATGATTGTGTGACTGTGGCGCAAAGAAAGAATACAAATTCATATACTAGTAACTACAATTCTATCAAAACAAAATGATATAAACCCAGTAAAATTATGCATTTTGCTAATTTGCTTTATATTCAGTGAATTCTATAGCTTAAATTTGACATTCCTACTCCTGGGAAGCCAAATTCTTTAGAGACTTATATATCTTAAATCCTTAGGCCAAAATAGAGCCTTTAATTGAAAAATAATTTTATTCTCTCTTTCTTGTTTTAAGGGTAAAAAATTAAAATTACTGGGTGCTTTTTTCCTTCTAATCCTAAGAGAGGGTTCCCTATTCATGATATAATTGAAAGTTTTCAAACCTAAATCGCCTTTAAAATAGGAACAAATAAAGACTAACTAGGATCCCTTTTTATGCCTTTTGGATAACAAGTTCCATGATGCTCTCAAAGGGCTCAAAGTAGGACAGTGTAGTAAGAAATAAGGCTAGAAATAAGAGCAAGATGACAGCAGGGAAAAGCTTAGCAAAAATTGCCTAAGAAAATATTTACCAAAAGTTGAAAACCTTAAAACAAGAGGGGTTCCCCAACATTTTAGAATTTATCTCAGTTTAATAGATATAAAATGACTGAAAAGAAATAAATTCTCTAATATAGTAATTCCAGTATTTAATGAGTTTCAAGGTAGAAGAAAATAGTGATTAATACTTCAAGCTTGAAAATCAGTCTACCTGGACCCAGCTCTTAGTTCGATCTCCTACAATGTATGTAACCCCATGTACACCATTTATAACCTTTAATTCTCAATTTCATGACCAGTAAAATGTGACTGGCATTAATAGTATGTTGTACAATTATGAGAATGTGTCCAATTAATGTAGGCTCTAAAAATGCAATTATTGGCTAGAGAAAAAAATGGCGGCAGAATAGACAGACGTGTCCCGAAGCAGTTAGAAAGAACAGCTGAGGGTCACATGGGGAGTGTTTGTTGGTGAGTTGAGGGACAGCTATACTCCAGGAGACGGTGGGGGACTGCTGTACGGGGCTCCCCTGATGGGGCAGCCCCACTGCTGCTGGGTTCCCTCCCAGAGCGACCAGCTTGGACACCGAGACCTCGCTATCTTGAAGGAGAAAGTGGTTGTTATCAGAAGCCTAAAAATCTACAACTTTGGCACCCATAGAACAGCTGCGAACCCCAGAGCACCGGTCCCCAATTGGCGCAAACATGCAAATTCAGAGGAGCTCTACACTCCAGCACGGAAAGGTCAGATTTTGCCTGGGATAAAGTGAGGTCTCTGCTCCCAGCAGGAGAGAGAAACACATGCACTGCAGGAGCTGGAAAACTGGGGGAAGTCTGCGCCTAGAAAAATCCATGGCTGTTGGGGCTGGTGTGTGATCCATGAATGTGGAAGGGGGTCCTCAGAGCTGCTAACAGAAAGGAACTCTTAAAAGCAACCCATTTTGATCTGACGCAAAAGGAAAACCTCAAAATTTTAAAAGTGTGCTGGCTGCTTAGACCCAAGGGGGGAATAAAGACTGCACAGACTTGCGTGCAGCCCCGGAGTTTGCACACTTACGCTGGCTCTTTTTTTATGTTTGTTGGTTTTTGTTTTTTCTTTTTCCTTTAAATCCTTGCTTCTGATTACTAAGCCCAATACATAGGATCACCCAATTGGGGACACCCTAAGAGACTGCAGGGGAAAGTTGTTTTTCTGGAACCTGGGGATCAGAGCAGTAATAACCATTAGAGAACCAGCTCTGGGGCAACCCACTCCCACAAACCAGTATTGAATGCCACAGGGAAAGCAAGATCTAAGTACTGGCTAGAGAGGACCTAAAGACCCGGAGGTCAATCCAGAAACACTGCCACCCAGGGGTTGAATCACAAATTGACTCTTGTATAAACACAAATAAAGGAATACAAGAAATTAAGACACACTGCCTGCTTCAAAATCAGGACTGGCTTACAACACTGAGGAGCAGTGGAATGCAGGGAACTGCAATACTGTCCTGACTAGGAAACAGGCGTGCCAAACAGAACAGTAGAGGAATTGAATGACCCTCACTACTGCACATTTTATTTTTATTTTTTTTCATCTTTTACTTAAGAAACTATTTTTTTTCGTTTTTCCTCACTTGATTTTACCTTTTTAATTATTACATTTTTATTTTCAATCAGTATTATTACTACTACTATTTTAGTTTTTTTAAAAAAATATCATTTTATTTTACTTTGGGATTAGTGTTCTACATTCTATTTTCATCTTTCCTTTCGTATCATTTTACTCATCTCAACTTTACCTTTATGCCATCACTCTCTTCCTAACCTTCCCCTTTTCAGTGTCCTGTTTATCTTACCCTTCTCCTACTTTAGATTTTCCCTATTCTTTCTGTTTACCCCCTGTTAAAATTTCACCCTACTTATATATCTAATCTCCAATCCCCTGCTCCAAGTCCATACACACCTCTCTCTTCGCTGTCTTCACTATCCAAAGAATTGTTTTTCTCTCTGTCCTTTTGTTGTTGTTTGCTTGATTGTTGATTATATTGATTTTTTATGCTTGTTTGTGAGATTGTTTTCCTTATTCTTTTTTGTTTGTTTGTTTTGTTTTGTTTTTGTTTTTTGCTTCTGCTTTCCCTCACCTTACTTGATATTAGTTGTTGTTTGTAGTTTGTATTCATCTCCAGGTACTTGTTGCTGGCATTTGTTGGGATTAGTGGCTGTTCTATTGGAGTTTTCTCCCCATATATATAGTGTGTTCCCCTCTTCTTTCATATTATCTTTCTTTTCTCTCTTACTATTTTTTCCTTTTCCCAATTTCATTTTTGCACTGCTTTCTTTCTTTCTTTTTTTATTCTCTTCTTCTTTCTCTACTATCCTCTAATTTGCCTTTCTCTGGTGGTCACCTTTATTTGGGGTTATTAATATTGTGAATACATTTCTGTTCAGTGCCTTGTGTGTTGTATCTGGTTGTGTTGTATTTTGTGCATTTAAATGAATGCAGGAGAGAGAGAACTACATAACCAGACACCCGGAGAAGAGAGACCATGGGGAGACAAAGAAACAGCCCGCATATGAAAGAAAAGCAGGCATAACCAGAAAAGGAAGTAAACAAAATGGAGGCAAGCAACCTGCCAGAGAAAGAATTGAGAGAAATGGTCATAAGGTGGCTGAAAAGAATGGAAGACAAATTCAACAGTATGTATAAGAACCAAGAGGAAATGAAGAAGAACCAAGAAGAAATGAAAAATGACATCGCTGCTGTCAAGAACTCAATAGAAAGCATCAATAGTAGACTAGAAGAAGCAGAGGACCGCATCAGTGAGCTAGAAGACAAGGTAGAAAAAAATACCCAAGTACAGCAGCTTCTAGAGAAAAAAATTAAAAAGCAGGAGGAGAGACTAAGGGAACTTTGGGACAACACAAAACAAACAATATCCACATAATAGGAGGGCCAGAGGAGAGGAAACTGAGCAAGGAATAGAAAACCTGTATGAACAAATAATGACAGAAAACTTCCCTCATATAGGGAAGAAAAAACCCACACAAATCCAAGAAGCTCACAGAGTCCCAAGCAAAATGAACCCCAAAAGACCAACGCCAAGGCACATTATAATTAAATTGGCAAACACCAACAAAAAAGTAAGAATCTTAAAAGTGGCCAAGAGAGACAGAGTGTTACCTACAAAGGAACCCCCATGAGACTAGCAACTGATTTCTCAACAGAAACTCACCAGGCCAGAAGGGAATGGAATGAAATATACAAAGTCATACAAAGGAAGGGTCTGAATCCAAGAATACTGTACCCAGCAAGGCTATCAATCAAAATTGAAGGTGAAATCAGGAGCTTCACAAAAAAAAAAGGACTAAGGGAATTTATTACCACCAAACCAGCAATGCAAGAAATGCTAAAGGGTCTGCTGTAAAAAAAAAGAAATAGGAAGCAAAGAAGGAACACAGGGGTAAAGAATAAAAAATGGTGACAAAGAAGCACCTATCAATAATAGCTTTAAATGTAAATGGATTAAATGCCCCAATCAAAAGACATAGGATAATGGACTGGATAAGAAAACACAACCCATATATCTGCTGTCTACAAGAAACCCACCTCAGAAAAAAAGACACACACAGACTGAGGGTGAAGGGATGGAAAAAGGTTTTTCAGGCGAATGGAAATGAAAAATAAGCTGGGGTAGCAATACTTATATCTGACAAATTAGATCTCAGAGTGAAGACATAACAAGAGATAAGGAAGGCCACTTCATAATACTAAAAGGAGCAATCCATCAAGAAAAAATAACTCTGGTAAACATATATGCACCCAATACAGGAGCACCCAAATACATAAAAAAACTCCTGGAGGATATCAAGGGAGAGATTGACAGCAATATAATCATAGTAGGAGACTTTAATACCCCACTATCACCATTGGACAAATCCTCTAAACAAAAAATCAGCAAAGAAACATCAATCCTAAATGACTCACTAGATCAGAGGGAATTAATTGACATCTTCAGAACATTTCACCCCAAAGCCACAGAATATACATTCTTCTCAAGTTCACCTGGGTCATTTTCAAAGATAGACCATATATTGGGTCATAGGCAAAGTCTCTTCAAATTCAAGAAGATAGAAATCATATCAAACATCTCCCAGATCACAGTGGCATAAAAGTGGAAATCGACTATAATAAAAACAATCCAAAAAAATCAAACACGGGGGAGAAAAAAATGGCGGCGGAATAGACAGACGTGTTTTGAGCCTTGTCCCGGAGCAGAAAGAAAGAACAGCTGAGGGTCACATGAGGAGTGTTTGTTGGCAAGTTAAGGGACAGCTAAACTCCAGAAGAAGGTGGGGGACTGCTAGACGGGGTTCCCCTGACCTGGCAGCCTCCACTGCGACTGGGTCCCCTCCCGGAGCTGCAGGCTCAGTAGCGGAGTCTGCACCATCTTGAACGGGAAAGTGGAGCTTATTGGAAGCCTGAGAATCCACAACTGCAGCACACACGGAACAGCTGCGAGCCCCAGAACTCCGATCCCCAATTGGCGCAAACACACGGATTCAGAGGAGCTCTACACTCCACCACGGAAAGGTCAGATTTCGCCTGGGATAAGGTGAGGTCTCTGGTCCCGGCGAGAGAGAGGAACACGCATTTTGCGGGAGCTGTAGCACCAGGGAAGTCTGTGCCTAGAAAAATCCGTGCCTGTTGTGGCTGGCGTGATCCGTGAACGTGGAAGGGGGTCCTCACAGCTGCTAACAGAAGGGCTCTCTAAAAAGCAACCTATTTTGATCTGACGTGCAGGGACACCCTAAGAATTTCAAAGGTGTGCCGGCTGCCTAGACTTGCGCGCAGCCCCGGAGTTCGCACACTTGCCCTTTTTCCTCTTCAAATACTTGCCTCTGATTACTAAGCCCAATACATAGGATCACCCAGTTGGGGACACCCTGGGAGACTGCAGGGAAAAGTGTTTTTCTGGAACCTGGGGATCGGAGCAGGGAGTGACCATCTGAGAGCCAGCTCTGAGGCAGCCCACTCCCACAAACCGGTAGTGAGGGCCACAAGGAAAGAAGGCTCTAACACTGCCTAGAGAGGCCATTGATAGACCCGGAAGTCAATCCAGAAACACTGCCACCCAGGGGCTGAATCACAAATTGACTCTTGTGTAATCAAAAATAAAGGAATATGAGAAATTAAGACACACCGCCTGCTTAAAATCAGGACTGGCTTTCAACACTGAAGAGCAGTGGAATGCAGGGAACTGCAATACTGTCTGGACTGAGAAACAGGTGTGCCAAACAGAACAACAGAGGAAGTGAATGACCTTCACTACTCCACAATTTATTTTTATTTTTTTTATTTTTTATTTTCATTTTTTGAATCATTTACTCAAGAAACTATTTTTTTCTTTTTTCCTCACTTGATTTTACCTTTTTAATTATTACATTTTTATTTTCAATCCGTATTATTACTACTGCTATTTTATCTATTTTTTTAAGTGTCATTTTATTTTCTCTTCATTTTATTTTGGGAATAGTGTTCTACATTCTATTTTCATCTTTCCTTTAGCATTGTTTTACTCTATCTCAACTCTACCTTTATGCCATCACTCTCTTCCTAACCTTCCCCTTTTCAGTGTCCTGTTTATCTTACCCCTTTCCTGCTTTAGATTTTCCCTATTCTTTCTGTTTACCCCTTTTTAAAATTTCACCCTACTTACATATCTAATCTCCAATCCCCTGCTCCAAGTCCATACACACCTCTCTCTTCGCTGTCTTCACTATCCAAAAAAATTGTTTTTCTCTCTGTCCTTTTGTTGTTGTTTGCTTGAATGTTGATTATATTGAATTTTTATGCTTTTTTTGTGAGATTGTTTTGCTTATTCTTCTTTTGTTTGTTTATTTTTTTTATATATCTACAGTCTGATGTTTATGTATATAAACACCAAAATAATTCTATACATGTTCTGTGGATACATGTATATAATAATGTGTAAAAATGATATACACTGGTATTAGGGAGCAGATTTGGATTAAGGTGAGGCTGACTTTTGATCATTTTATTACTATGATTTGCTTCCTATCCTTTTTTTTAATAAATCTTTATTGTTCAGATTATTACAGGTGTTCCTCTTTTTTCCCCCCATAGCTTCCCTCCACCTGATTCCCCACCCCACCCCATGCCCTTACCGCCCCCCCACCACCACTGTCTTCATCCATAGGTGTAAGCTTTTTGTCCAATCTCTTCCCGCACGCCTCACACCCCCTCACCCCTGAGAATTGTCAGTCCACTCCCTTTCTATGTCCCTGATTCTATCATATTCACCAGTCCATTCTGTTCTTCAGATTTTTTATTCCCTTGATTTTTAGATTCACTTGTTGGTAGGTATGTATTTGATGTCACTTTGTTGTTCATAATTTTTATCTTTACCTTTTTCTTCTTCTTCCTCTTCTTAAAGAATACCCTTCAGCATTTCATATAATCCTGGTTTGATGGTGATGAACTCCTTTAGCTTTTTCTTGTCTGTGAAGCTGTTTTACCTGACCTTCAACTCTGAATGATAGCTTTGCTGGGGAGAGTAATCTTGGTTGTAGGTTCTTGCTGTTCATCACTTTGAATATTTCTTGCCACTCCCTTCTGGCCTGCATAGTTTCTGCCGAGAAATCAGCTGATAGTCGTATGGGTGCTCCCTTGTAGGTAACTAACCGTTTTTCTTTTGCTGCTTTTAAGATTCTCTCTTTGTCTTTTGCCCTTGGCATTTTAATTATGATGTGTCTTGGTGTGGTCCTCTTTGGATTCCTCTTGTATGGGGTTCTGTGTGCTTCCTGAACTTGTAAGTCTATTTCTTTCACCAGGTAGGGAAAGTTTTCTGTCATTATTTCTTTTAATAGGTTTTCAATAATTTGCTCTCTCTCTTCTTCTGGCACCCCAAAAATTCGGATGTTGGTACGCTTAAAGTTGTCCCAGAGGCTCCTTACACTATCTTCATATTTTTGGATTTTTTCTTTTTGTTTTTCTGGTTGGGTGTTTTTTGTTTCCTCATATTTCAGATCTTTGGTTTGATTCTTGGGGTACGTTGATCTACAGTTGAGTTTCTGTATATTCTTTATTTCAGACAGTGTATGCTTAATTTCTGACTGGTCCTTTTCCATTTTTTTGGTATTCTCATTAAGATCCTTAAAGGTCTCACTAAGTTCCTCAGCGGTTTTTAGAAGATTCTTGAGTAACCTTATAAATGTGGTTCTGAACTCTATGTCTTCCAGTAGTTTGCTTTCTTCCATTTCTCTCATTTGTGACATGTTTCTTGGTCTCCCCATTTTGCTGCTTCCTTGTGTTGATGGAGTGGCTTTGTGTGGTAGGTGACCTATAGGGGCCAGTAGCTCAGCCTCCCCAATCACCTGAGGTGGACGCCTCTGGTACACCCCTTTGTGGGCTGAGTGCAAAGTCTTGGTGTAGTTAAGCCTTGATTGCTGTTGGTACACTGGGAGGAATTGACCTCCAGGCCAATTGGCTGTGAGGACCCGCTGTGTCTATAATGGAAGAACTGCTGCGCTGGAGACACGCTTATGGTGCAGGACTTGTTTCAGTGGGGCTTTGGTGCTCACTGAGTCTGCCTCTTGAATGTGTCACTTATGGGTGTGAGGAGTTGAAATCTGGTGTCTCACTCTGACCACTAGGTACACTGGCTTCTGAATCTTCAATGGGGTGCAGGTCAGATACTGTCTGAGGCCACCCAGCAAGAGCTACAGCAAGAACTACAGTTTTCTCCTCTTTGCTTGGGGTTTGGAGGTTTTGGAGCTGTCTGACCCGGGCTGCAAGTTTGCTAGGTTAAGCTGCAATAGGGCAGACCATTCATATGCTAAAGCCACTGCTTGGAGCTTGGGTGGGTTTGTAGGTTGTGCAGGGCAGGGTTTGTCTCAGGGCATCACTAGGCTAGGGCGTGGCAAACAGCGATGGCTGCCAGTAAGCCGGCTCTGCGTCTCCGACCGTGTCCCTGCGTCCCGCGCCCCAGCACAGTAAACAATTATTCCTGCGCGAAGCCCTGCAAGCAAGCCTCTCTCACTTTCCAACCTCACGGCAGACAGTCCAGCTTCTCCCTGTAGGAGTTTGGGTCCCCCGTGTCTCCCCAGAAACTGGAGTTCAGAGTAATCAGGATCTTATCTCCCTTCGGGTTGAAAACAGCAGTGCTCCAGATTCGCTCATCTCCGTACCTCAGCTTTTCCGCATTTGTGCACCCCTCAATGCTGTTTGCTCTTTCCTTCTAGTTGTAGAACTTCCACTCAGCCAGCTTTCCCATGGTTCTGGGTGATAGACGTTTTGTCTTTTAGTAGTAGTTTTGAAATTGTTGTGCGAGGCAGCAGTTTAGGTTTTTACCTACGCTGCCATCTTGGATCCTCCTCCTGTTTGTTTATTTTTTTGTTTGTTTTGTGCTTCTGTTTTCCCTTGCCTCACTCAATATTAGTTGGTGTTGTAGTTTGTATTTATCCCCAGGTACTTGTTGCGGGCATTTGCTGGGATTAGTGGCTGTTCTATTGGAGTTTTCTCCCCATATATATAGTGTGTTCCCCTCTTCTTTCATATTCTTTCTTTTCTCTCTTACTATTTTTTCCCTTTCCCAATTTCATTTTTGCACTGCTTTCTTTCTTTCTTTTTTTATTCTCTTCTTCTTTCTCTACTATCCTCTAATTAGCCTTTCTCTGGTGGTCACCTTATTTGGGTTATTAATATTGTGAATACATTTCTGTTCAGTGCCTTGTGTGTTGTATCTGGTTGTGTTGTATTTTGTGCATTTAAATGAACGCAGGAGAGAGAGAACTACATAACCAGACACCCGGAGAAGAGAGACCATGGGGAGACAAAGAAACAGCCCGCATATGAAAGAAAAGCAGGCATAACCAGAAAAGGAAGTAAACGAAATGGAGGCAAGCAATCTGCCAGAGAAAGAATTCAGAGAAATGGTCATAAGGTGGCTGAAAAGAATGGAAGACAAATTTGACAATATGTGTAAGAACCAAGAGGAAATGAAGAAGTACCAAGAAGAAATGAAAAATAACATAGCTGCTGTAAAGAACTCAATAGAAAACATCAAGAGTAGTCTAGAAGAAGCAGAGGACCGCATCAGTGAGCTAGAAGACAAGATGGGAAAAAATACCCAAGTAGAGCAACTTCTAGAAAAATAAATTAAAAGGCCGGAGGAGAGCCTAAGGCAGCCATGGGCAAACAACAGCCTGCGGGCCTGATCCGGCCCATTCGGCTGTTCTATCCGGCCACGGAGCCGAAAGAGCGGAGGGTTCTCTTGCTCTCCCCTCCGCTCCTTTACTTTGAATTTATATTAGTTCACACAAACACTCCATTCATGCTTTTCTTCCGGCCCTCCAGTCCAGTTTAAGAACCCATTGTGGACCTCGAGTCAACAAGTTTGCCCTCCCCTGGCCTAAGGGAATTCTGGGACAACACGAAAGAAAACAACATCCGCATAATAGGGGTTCCAGAAGGAAAGGTAACTGAGCAAGGAATAGAAAACCTGTTTGAAGAAATAATGACAGAAAATTTTCCTGATATAGGAAGAATAAACCCACACAAATACAAGAAGCTCACAGAGTTCCAAGCAAAATGAACCCCAAAAGACCAACGCCAAGGCACATTATAATTAAATTGGCAAACACCAACTAAAAAGTAAGAATCTTAAAAGCAGCAAGAGAGAGACAGAAAGTTATATACAAAAGAACCCCCATCAGACTAGCAACTGATTTCTCAACAGAAACTTATCAGGCCAGAAGGGAATGGAATGAAATATACAAAGTCATGCAAAGGAAGGGTCTGAATCCAAGAATACTGTACCCAGCAAGGCTATCAATCAAAATTGAAGGTGAAATCAGGAGCTTCACAGACAAAAAAGGACTAAGGGAATTTATTACCACCAAACCAGCAATGCAAGAAATGCTAAAGGGTCTGCTGTAAAAAAAAAAGAAATAGGAAGCGAAGAAGAAACACAGGGGTAAAGAATAAAAATGGCGACAAATAACTACCTATCAATAATAACTTTAAATGTAAACGGATTAAATGCCCCAATCAAAAGACATAGGGTAACAGATTGGATAAGAAAACAAGACCTATATATCTGCTGTCTACAAGAAACACACCTCAGAAAAAAAAGATGCACACAGAATGAGGGTGAAGGGATGGAAAAGGTCTTCCAGGTGAATGGAAATGAAAAAAAAAGCTGGGGTAGCAATACTTATATCTGACAAATTAGATCTCAAAGTGAAGGACATAACAAGAGATAAGGAAGGCCACTTCATAATACTAAAGGGAGCAATCTAACAAGAAGGAATAACTCTGGTAAACATATATGCACCCAATACAGGAGCACCCAAATACATAAAAAAACTCCTGGAGGATATCAAGGGAGAGATTGACAGCAATACAATCATAGTAGGAGACTTTAATACCCCACTATCACCATTAGACAAATCCTATAAACAAAAAATCAGCAAAGAAATATCAATCCTAAATGACTCACTAGACCAGATGGAATTAACTGACATCTTCAGAGCATTTCACCCCAAAGCCACAGAATATACATTATTCTCAAGTTCACCTGAGTCATTTTCAAAGATAGACCATATGTTGGGACATAGGCAAAGTCTCTTCAAATTCAAGAAGATAGAAATCATATCAAGCATCCTCTAGACCACAGTGGCATAAAACTGGAAATCAACTACAATAAAAACAACCCAAAGAAATCAAACACATGGAGACTAAACAGCATGCTATTAAACAATGACTGGGTTACCAGAGAGATCAAGGAAGAAATAAAAAACATCATGGCAACAAATGACAATGAAAACACTACAATCCAAAATCTATGGGATACAGTGAAAGCAGTCTTGAGAGGGAAGTTCATAGCTCTACAAGCCTACTGCAAAAAAACAAGAAACAATGGTAATAAATTACTTAACCCTACAACTCAAAGAGTTAGAAAGAGAGCAACAAGAAAAGCCCAGTGTAAGTAGAAGGAAGGAAATAATAAAGATCAGAGCGGAGATAAATGACATTGAGACCAAAAAAAAACAAAAAACAAACAAACAAACAAAAATATAATACAAAATATCAACAAAACCAAGAGCTGGTTCTTTGAAAGGATAAACAAGATTGATGAACCTCTAGCCAGGCTCACCAAGAAGCAAAGAGAGAGGACCCAAATAAACAAAATCAAAAATGAAAGAGGAGAAATAACAACAGACCCCACCGAAATACAAAGTGTTGTTAAAAAATACTATGAACAACTCTATTCCAACAAACTGGACAACCTGGAGGAAATGGACATATTCCTAGAAAAATATAACCTTCCAAAACTCAATCAGGAATAATCTAAACATCTCAATAGGCCAATGAGTGTGGATGAAATTGAAGCAGTCATCAAAAAGCTTCCAGCAAATAAAAGCCTGGGGCCAGACGGCTTCACAGGGGAGTTTTACCAAACATTCAAGGAAGAACTAAAACCCATCCTCCTCAGACTATTCCAAGAAGTTCAAGAGGAAAGAACACTTCCAAGCTCCTTCTATGAAGCCAGCATCACCCTAATACCAAAACCAGTTAAAGACAACACAATGAAGGAGAATTACAGGCCAATATCCCTCATGAACGTAGATGCCAAAATCCTCAACAAAATTCTAGCAAATAGGATCCAGCAGTACATCAGAAAGATCATACACCATGACCAAGTAGGATTTATCCCAGGTATGCAAGGATGGTACAATATCCACAAATCAATAAATGTGATACATCACATAAACAAATCGAGAGATAAAAATCACATAGTCATATCAATTGATGCAAAAAAAGCATATGACAAAACCCAACACCCTTTCTTAATAAAAAGTCTCAACAAGGTGGGAATGGAAGGATCATACCTCAACATAATAAAAGCCATATATGATAAACCCACATCTAACATCATACTCGATGGGCAAAAACTAAAACCATTTCCCCTAAGAACAGGAACAAGACAGGGATGCCCACTCTCACCACTCCTGTTTGACATAGTACTGGACATTGCAATTAGACAAGAAGAAGAAATAAAAGGCATCCAAATTGGAAAAGAAGAAGTAAAGCTGTCCTTATTTGCAGATGATATGATATTGTACACAAAAAACCTGAAAGACTCCATCAAAAAACTATTAGACTTAATAAATGAATTTGGCAATGTAGCAGGATACAAAATTAATGCCACGAAATCTATGGCATTTCTATACACCAATAGTGAACTTACAGAAAGAGAGACTAAAAAAGCAATCCCATTTTCCATCGCACCAAAAATATTAAGATACCTAGGAATAAACTTAACTAAGGAGGTAAAAGACCTATACGCGGAAAACTACAGGACACTGAGAAAAGAGATAGAGGAATACGTAAACAGATGGAAGAACATACCATATTCATGGATTGGGAGAATCAACTTTATTAAAAATATCCATACTACCCAAAGCATTCTATAGATTCAATGCACTCCCATTAAAATACCACCAGCATATTTCACAGACCTGGAAAAAACTCTCCAAAAATTCATCTGGAATAAAAAAGACCCCAAATAGCCACAGCAATCCTGAGAAAGAAGAACAAAGTAGGTGGGATCTCAATACCAGATTTCAAGCTGTATTACAAAGCCACTGTTCTCAAAACAGCCTGGTACTGTCACAAGAACAGACATATAAATCAATGGAATAGAATAGAGAATCCAGATATCAACCCAAACCGCTATGCTCAATTAATATTTGACAAAGGAGGCATGAACATACAATGGAGTCAAGACAGTCTCTTCAATAAATGGTGTTGGGAAAATTGGACAGATACATGCAAAAAAATGAAACTAGACCACCAACTTACACCATACACAAAAATAAACTCAAAATGGATACAAGACTTAAACATACAATGAGCAACCATAAAAATACTAGAGGAATTCACAGGTAGAGAAATCTCAGACGTATACCAAAGCAATTTCTTCACCGATACCGTTCCTAGGGCAATAGAAGCTAAAGAGAAAATAAACAAATGGGACTACTTCAAAATAAAAAGCTTCTTCACAGCAAAAGAAACCATCAACAAAACAAGAAAGCCCACTGTATGGGAGAACATATTTGCAAATGTTATCACTGATAAAGGTTTAATCTCCAACATCTACAGGGAACTTATACAACTTAATAAAAGGAAGATAAATGATCCAATAAAAAAATGGGCAACGGACCTAAATAGAATCTTTTCAAAAGAAGACAGAAGGAAGGCCAAGAGACATATGAAAACATGCTCAAAGTCACTAATCATCAGAGAGATGCAAATCAAAAAGACAATGCGATACCATCTCACACTTGTCAGAATGGCAATCATCAACAAATCAACAAACAAGTGCTGTCGTGGATGCGGAGACAAAGGAACCCTCATGCACTGCTGGTGGGAATGCAGACTGGTGCAGCCACTGTGGAGAACACTATGGAGTTTCCTCAAAAAACTAAAAATGGAGTTCCCATTTGACCCAATAATTCCACTTCTAGGATTATATCCCAAGAAACTAGAAACACCAATCAGAAAGGATATATGCACCCCTATGTTCATAGCAGCACAATTCACCATAGCTAAGATTTGGAAACAGCCTAAATGCCCATCAGCAGATGAGTGGATTAGAAAACTATGGTACATCTACACAATGGAATTTTACGCTGCTATAAAAAAGAAGGAATTCTTACCATTTGCAGCAACATGGATGGACCTGAAGAACATTATGTTAAGTGAAATAAGCCAGGAAATGAAACAAAAATACCACATGATATCACTCATTTATAGAAAATAAAGAACATTATAACCTGATGAATAAAAAGATAGATACAGAGGCAGTAAAGTACCAAAAAGACTGTCAAATAACAGCGGAAGGCTGGGGAGTGTTGGGGAGGGAGGGAAATAGATCAACCAAAGGACTTGTATGCATGCATATAAGCACAACCAATGGACGCAAGTCACGGGGGGGCAGGAGCTGAGATGTGGGTATGGGACAGTGGGTAAGGGACGCTGGGGGAAGGTCAATGGGGAAAATAAAAAGGAAATATATGTACTAATATATGTAATATTTTAAACAATAATAAAATAAAATAAAATAAAATAATGCAATTATTTTCTCTAATCCTTTTTTTTAAAAAAAAATATATTTTTATTGCTTTTTTACAGAGAGGAAGGAAGAGGGATAGAGAGTTAGAAACATCGATGAGAGAGAAACATCGATCAGCTGCCTCCTGCACACCTCCTACTGGGGATGTGCCCGCAACCAAGTTACATGCCCTTGACCGGAATCGAACCTGGGACCTTTCAGTCCACAGGCCGACACTCTATCCACTGAGCCAAACCGGTTTTGGCTCTAATCCTTTTTTTATTCTGCAAGAAAAAGTCATACAAAAATTTAATAATTACTCATCTGAGAACTGAATATTTAAAGTTTCCCACTGATGTTTTTATTCACTCAAGTTTCTCTATACAATTACCTCTGGAACTCTTTTATTTTAACTTGCCTTGGTCTAAATAATTGTTGACTTTTGCACATGTGGAGAGATTTATCCATACAATCTGTACAAAAAAATTGCTTCAAAAGACTAGTACTTCTGCTTTTAATGTGTTTTAGAATCCAAAGCATATTCTTCTTCCTGAGTCATAGTCCACATACTGCATATCTTATAACAAATAAAATAATCAAGGCCACCTGTGAAGTAAATTGAGGATTAAAGTGATAGAAGAATGGGAATAGTTACTGCTTTAATGCCTAAGCCTTAGAATAAGTTTTAGCTCTTTTGTACTTTGCTAAGTGTAAATATAGTAGAGCCTCTATTAGTATTATTTGGTATATTGAAATCCATTGAATAACAGAACTAACCTTGAAAGTGAGTTAGAGGTCTTATTCTAAGTACACTTCCCTCTTACCCTCTTATGTGTAGGTGCACATAAAGATATCACTTCTAATATTTGTCTAGGAATTTACTTTACCAAAAGAAATGATTTCTAGTAGCTTCCTTAACTGCTCTAAGTGTGTTTCTTCATGGGAAAAATTGATATAATTTTCCCACATTTGGTAGTTGTAATGAGAATTAAATTTAAAAATGTATACATATGTGTGTAGATATATCTATATATAACTATATATATAGATATATCTACATGTATATACATTGAGTGGCCAGATTATTATGATCTTTGAAAGCATAATGATCTAGCCACTGAGTGTATATCTTATATAATAAAAGGCTAATATACAAATTGTCCCCTCGACCAAGAGTTCGACCAGTAGGCAGGCCGGCCAACCGCCCATGTCTCCTGCCCCTGGCCAGGCTGGCCGGACCCCACCCATGCATGAATTCATGCACCGGGCCTCTAATATATATATATCATAATGCCTGACATATGGCACATAATACATAATGTATTTCAACTCATAAACCCATTATCTCTATTAATATTTCAGAGTACATTTACCATTATGTATGAATTCTTAAAATGTATAACCCTAGAAATTAAGGAGTTAAAAATTTTTAATTTATACAGATTAGTTACTGGTTAAACATCAGAGTTTATTGTTCCTTACTCTTTCCCATTTTTTTAAAATCACCTTTGAAGTTTTAGTCCAGTTTAACAAAAGTCGAAATTTAAATATAAAAATATATCCTAATGAGATTATGATATTATCTCAGAAATTTTGTTCTCTAGTTTCTGTGAAATATAATAGGATGTTCCATTTCCTTTTTCTGTTTTGAATAACATTCTTTTGAAGTAATTTAAAGCACACATTTGTAAAAGCAATACATATGTAGAATAAGAAAATGCCAGTGCAAGAAAAAAAAGAAAATTAAAATTACTCTTGTGATAATTATCTGGAACTGGTACTGAACTTGTTCTATCACACACAAAATAAAAACCAAACAAATTAAAACAAACATGAAACTAGACCACCAACTTACACCATACACAAAAATAAACTCAAAATGAATAAAGGACTTAAACATAAGACAGGAAACCATAAAAATACTAGAGGAATCCACAGGCAGCAAAATCTCAGACATATGCCGAAGCAATTTCTTCACTGATACTGCTCCCAGGGCAATGGAAACTAAAGAGAAAATAAACAAATGGGACTACATCAAAATAAAAAGCTTTTGCACAGCAAAAAGAAACCATCAACAAAACAACAAGAAAGCCCACTGCATGAGAGAACATATTTGCCAATGTCATCACCAATAAAGGTTTAATCTCCAACATCTACAGGGAACTCATACAACTTAACAAAAGGAAAATAAACAACTCAATGAAAAAATGGGCAACAGACCTAAATACTTTTCGAAAGAAGACAGAAGGAAGGCCAAGAGACATATGAAAACATGCTCAAAGTCACTAATCATCTAAGAGATGCAAATCGAAATGACAATGGGGTACCATCTCACACCTGTCAGAATGGCAATCATCAACAAATCAACAAAGGACAAGTACTGGCAAGGATGAGGAGAAAAAGGAACCCTCGTGCACTGCTGGTGGGAATGCAGACTGGTGCAGCCACTGTGGAGAACAGTATGGAGTTTCCTCAAAAAACTAAAAATGGAAATCCATTTGACCCAGTGATCCCACTTCTAGGACTGTATCCCAAGAAACTAGAAACACCAATCAGAAAGGATATATGCACCCCTATGTTCATAGCAGCACAATTCACCATAGCTAAGATTTGGAAACAGCCTAAGTGCCCATCAGCAGATGAGTGGATTAAAAAACTCTGGTACATCTACACAATGGAATACTACACTGTGGTAAAAAAAAAAAAAAAAAAAAAAAAAAAGGAGTTCTTACCATTTGCAACAACATAGATGGAACTGGAGAGCATTATGCTAATTGAAATAAGCCAGTCAGAGAAAGATGAATATCACATGATCTCACTCATTTGTGAAATATAATGAACAACATAAAATGATGAACAAAAACAAATCCAGAGATAGAGAAACATCTATCAGAACGTTAAACCTCAGAGGGAAGGTAGGGGAGGGTGGGGATAAGGGGGAGAGATCATACAAAGGACTTGTATGCATGCATATAAGCCTAAGCAATGGACACAGACAACAAGGGGTGAGGGCACGAGTGGGGGGGTTGGGAGAGTAATGGGGGGTAAGGATCCATATGTAATACCTTATTCAATAAAGAAATTAAAAAAATAAATCAAAATAAAAAAATATGTGAGGCAGTTCTTTTAAGCATTGGAAAGTAGGAAGCATAAGAGCACAATATCTAAAAGAAGAAGAAGTCTGAAGGTGAATCACAGTTTATTCCTGCTCTCCTCCTAGGGATACTTCCCCAGTTTCACAGAGCCGGGAGCAAGCAGAGCAAGATGAGGAGATGAGGAGGTGGAAATTCAAGTTTAAGGCAGCTAAAATGACTGGAATAACTATGATATATATTATAGCATAATATATTATATTACATTATTGTAATATTCATTTTATATAAATGAAAATATGATATATATCATTTTATCAGTATATATTAATGTTACATATATTGATATTCTTTGACATACAATGGTTCATGATAGTCATATCTTAATTTTGAATTACACTCTTTACAAAATAAATTGACTCTTTGTCTCATATAATATGTCAAACTATCAATTTAATAACAAGGTATGTTCTGTGTTTGATTATGCTTTCCTAATATAATTTGCCTACAATGATACTTTGAAATTTGGGGTGTGTTTTGGAATTTCTCAATCAAGAACAACATGTAGTTGAATTTAAATTTTAAAATTGAATCTTAGAACTGATTTGGTAAATAAAGTCCAACTTCTGTAAATTAGAAGAATATACCTTAACTTTGTTAATCTTTTATATTCTCAAATTGTAAAGTTATTTATCTCTGATCATTTATCTTATTTATGAGTATTTTAATGTTTCTTTTTAAAACTTTTTCTTCAATGCTTTTGAAAATATGTAATGTCCTATATTTAGGTCTTTGATCCATTTTGAATTAATTTATATACATGGAGACAAACTGTAATCCAGTTTCTTTCATTTTCATGTGGCTTTCCAGTTTTCCAGCGCCATTTATTGAAGAGACTATCATTACCCAATAGTGTGTTTCTGGCTCCTTTGTTGAAAATTAAACTTATGGGCCTTGGTCATAAAGAACATTTTATGAACATGATCCAAAAGGCAGGGAAGTTAAGGCAAAAATAAATGAATGGGACTATATCAAACTAAAAAGCTTCTGCACAGCAAAAGAAACTGACAACAAAATAAAGAGGCAACCAACCAGGTGGGAGATGATATTTCAAACAATAGTTCCAGCAAAGGTTTAATTTCCAAAATATATAAAGAACCCATAAAACTCAACACCAAACAACCCAATCAAAAAGTGGACAGAGGACCTGAAAATACACCTTTCCCAAAAAGACATCCAAAATGCCAATAGATATATGAAAATATGTTTAACCTCACAGGCAATTAAGGAAATGCAAATCAAAACTACAATGATATACCAACTCACACTTGTTAGAGTGGCCATTATCAACAAGACAAGCAACAAGTGTTGGAGAGGTTGTGGGAAAAAGGGAACCCTCATCCACTGCTGGTGAGAATGTAGACTGCTACAACCACTGTGGAAAGCAGTCTGGCGATTCCTCAAAAATTAAGCATAGAGCTACCATACAACCCAGCAATTCCTCTCCTGGGTATATACCTCAAAATCATGTATTCGCAAAGATACATGCACCCCTGTATTCATTGCAGCATTATTCACGGTGGCCAAGAGATGGACACAACCAAAGTGTCCTGCAATAGAGGACTAGATAAAGAAGATGTGGTCCATATACACAATGGAATAGTACTCAGACATAAGAAAGGATAAGTAGCATCATTTACAACAACATGGATGGACCTTGAGAACATTATGCTAAGTGAAATAAGTCAGTCAGAAAAAAACTAAGAACCATATAATTTCACTCATGTGTGGGATATAAAACTGAAACTCATGAACACAAACAGCAGCGTGGTGGTTGCTATTAGAAAAATCAATACCATTATGTGAGACCTTTAGCTCCAGGCCAAAATCTTATGTGTGACATTTTAGGCCCAACCATAGGTAATGTCAAAGGCTTTGTCTGGCAGAAGACATGGAACAATGTGCTATTCCCATACCAGACTTGATACACAGCCAGTGCACTATAGTTTTCAGGAGGGAGTCGCTCCTCTCCCCAGGTCCCTGGGATCCAGCCATGTCCATATGTATATCTGTATTCCTAGTCCAGGAGGCATCGCTAGGAAACCTCATTATTGGAGGACTGGAGGGAGGGAGGGTTGGGTTGGCTGAGGCACTTTTCTTCATTCTGACTCAGTACTTGGCTACTCCCAGCCATTTTCATTCCTCTCCTTCCACCCAAACTCCCTAGGTCCATAAAAAGGCAGGAGGTATTGTTCAAAGTTCCTGGACAGTGACGTCGTTCCCTGGTGCAATGTGGTGCAAGCTTGAAGGAACATTCATGATATATACCTGTGTTATTGTTGCTGGGAGACTCTGAATTTTCTTCAGTCTCGGGATTCTGTTACTATGAACATAATTATCTCAGGAAACTGAGTAAAAGACTATATATCTCCTCATGTGTTGACTTAAGTCATAATTTTGGCTATCAGATCTGAAAGTTTTGTGGGGGTTTTTCTAGAGATACATGTCAAGTGATATTTTAATAAATTGTCCATCCATTTCTTTCTTATGGATATTGATCAATTAGCTGCCACCAAAGAGCCACCAAAGCATTCTCATGACTCTTTCATGCCCACTGCCTACTATAGTCTATGCTCCTTCCTTCTTTTTAGTAGTTAAGCACTGCCACTTAGCCTCTACTACTCTGAGATTCCATTGTCCCCTGAACTCACCAAGAATTTTAGGAACATTAATACACCACTCTCCTGCCAGTATTTTTCTCATTTCCCTAGTGAAGGGAGTATGCCCTGTGCCTTCTTAGGGGATGTGATAGAGAGGGGTGGACAAGCCATACATGATAAATTTATCTAACATTCCTATAACTCTAAGCATTTGGATTCTTTCCTCTAGGTTATGCCAACTAAGTAGTCACAATCTCAGTAAATGTAAGCCAGTACTGAATACAAATTTCACTCATCTAAACAAGTAAACTGGGCAAGCCATATTCAGCTTCATAATCTAACACATAAATTCAGAATTGTCAGTCAAGGCACCCATATCAATAAATTTGGTTTAATTCAGCATTATTTTCCTTCCTTCATGTGGTCCAGGAGCCTTAAAATTCATTCCCATAAACATTTCCAAAGTTACTACTGATACACAAACAAGAACACAGACACACAGACATACAATCTTTCAATTCTTTTTGAAGGGTAAACTATTCTCTCCCAGGTTAGGCTTTGCATTTATTCCCCTGGAGTATACCAATATATGGTTGTAGTTATCCTATATAATAAAAGCCTAATAAGCTAAGTGTCCGGTAGTCTGGTTGGCTGTTCAACCAATCAAAGCATAATATGCTAATGATATGCTAAGGCCTCTCAACTGCTCACTATGACATCCACGGACCTCCAAGGGGCAGACGCTCTGACAGGTAGGTCAGCTTGCTGGTGGGATCTGGCCTATCAGGACTGAGCGAGATGGGCCAGACAAGCCCTGGAGACCTCCTGTGGTCCCTCCCCAGCTGGCCAACCTCCCGTGTCCCTCCCCAGCCCTAATTATGCACCAGTGGGGTCCCTCTGCCTGGGCTGTGCCTTCTCACAATCTGGGACCCCTCAGGGGGTGTTGGAGAACTGGTTTCAGCCCAATCTCACAGGCCAGGCCGAGGGACCCCACGAATTCGTGCACTGGGCCTCTAGTATATCTAGAAATAACAGAGAGGGTTGGAATAGATCTTGAAAAGATTAGGATTCCTATTGCAATTTCCCAGGGCCCCAAAGGGACTTACTACTGGGCTTTCAAGTAACAAAAGACTATAATCCTCAGATACAAATGGGAGGAAGATAGCTTTTGTTGGTAAGGGAAACCCTGAAAGCCTTGAGTTGTTCAGTTTTCCCAGCTTCCTCTGAGTTCACTGGATATCCCCATTGCAAGTATCAGGGGTTTATTCATTGCCAATCATTGCCCAAATTTTTGCATAAAAAGCTTAACAAATCATTATTATTTCCACAAGAGCAGCAAGCATTCTATTACCATTAGTAATAGGAGATAATTTGATTAATCATGATGCCACTGTATACCCATATCAAATTAGGTATACAAGGTCAATGAATACAAGATCAATGATGCAACAAACCTATCCTAACAGGATACCAAGTTCTATATTAGTCAGAGTCCAATCAGGAACACAGAAATCATGCTAGTTATTTTAACTGATGGGATGTAATACAGGAAAAAATAGTTAAACAGGCACTGGAGGACAAAACAGCAAACAAGTATACTGAGGCAGCATGAGGTAGTAATGACAGGAAATAGCAAGCAACCCTAAGCTGAGAGTACAAAAGAAAGATGTCTGAAACATCGAAAGCTGGCCTCTGAGGAGATGGCATTCTTGATGACTGCTAGTCATCTATTTGTTCGGAGAAGGCTCCCACCAAACATAGGAACTAGATCTCTGATGAAGGGTCCATTTGTGGTACAATGTGGCTGGTGTGGGAGTGTGAATCACAAAGCTGGGCTTGGAGCTGAGAGACAAGCTTAATAATTGGCACACAATGTGCTCACAATTCTTAAAGTCTTAATTTGTATTCTTCTCCTGATCAATTGGGATGAATCTCCATGTAATCTCAACAGTATGTTTTTGCATATTTTTTTGGTGCATTGGAAATCTGAGAATATTATTTTCTTGATTTTGCTGAACTTTACAACTTTACTATTTACAAAAATCCTAGGCTGGGACTATTTTTCTACTAAAAATTCCTTAAATGTTATTTCATAATATTTAGGAGTTTGATGTAGGGGAGAGGTTGAATGTTAAATTGTTTTGTTTCTTTGTAAGTAATCCATTTTCCTGATTAATTGTGGTTAAAATATTTTTATTCTTAAAGATCAAAACATGTCTCTGCATTTTCTTTGTATGAAAAGTAGTGGCCCTCTTTGAATCTATCTCAGTTTACGGATTGGAAATTTGTTCTCATATTTTATAATCAATTACTGCATCATTTTTATTTGTTCTACTTTCTCCTTCAGAAATAGCAATTATCTATATGTTGCCTTTTTCTCACATATCTTTTTACTTCTTATCATTTTGAGTATTTTTTTAATTTTCCCTTAAATGACTAGGGGAACTGTTAAAATTTATCTTTTATATTACTGATTCAATTTTTTACAGTATCACTTCTCAGGACTACTATTACATTTTATTTTTCTTATAATTCTTCCTTATCACATTTTATTGTTTTTTTCCTCTTATTGTGTTATCTTTTTTTTTTACATTTTTTTTAATTGGTTGAAGTATTAAAAATAGTAGTACATATGTCTCTTTTTTTCCCCCATTGACCTCCCCCCACCCTCCCCTTGTGTTATCTTTTTATACTATTCAGTTTTCTCTTGATGAATCCCAACTTCTGTTTAATAAATACTATGCTTCCTTGTAATCTGTTTCAGATGCCAAGCTTTTCCTGAAATTTTCTTCTGGCCATTTATTAGATAATTTCAGAGACATTTTCTGCTTCTAACACCTTGCTTTAGTTTAGTCCCCTAATAGTGGGATTCTATTTTTCTTTTAAGATATTTCCCAAAATACTGTACTGTACTCAAATTTTGTATATTCCATCACATATAGTGTATGGATTGTTTTGTGTCTTGTTTTCAAGGGTAAATATATTTGTTCAGCTCTCAATCTATTTCTGTTTTCAGAGTTCTACTAGTTGTTTTCCAATATAATATTTTAGTATTCGTACTTCCTGGTAGCTTTCATTCTAAACGTAAGTGTAAATGAAAACTTAGAATTTCCAGCCAAGCATGTTCTTCTATCAGAGCTATTCATGTTTCATCTTTCACCTTTAAACTTTTACTTGTGGTGATTATTCCACTTTTATTCCAGTGTGCTACTGTCAGAACTTCTCACCCTCTTCCCCCTGTTCCACTCCAGTCCAGGTGTTTTCATGGACTTCCTCTCTCTCTCTTTTTTAGTAAAATGTATAATCAGAAATTAATTCTGCTTAACTCACATGTAAGAAGAACACTTACCCAAATACCCAGTTAATGCATTTTCTGAATATTTAAAACTGGATGTAGATACACCTTTTATTCAAGAAAAAAATTGCTTCATTGTTTGAAGTCAGAAGTATCAAATTAGGAATGTCTGATTGCATATTTCTCAATCAGCTTTATCTATTTTTCATCACGTATTATCTAGAAATCAGAGCCCAAGGCAAGGATTATTTAGGCTGTATAAACCCAAGACAAGAGGGAGGTATTAAAAAAAAGTGAGGTGATAAAGATGCAAAGTCATACTTTCCTACACTGACCACTGCTGGCCTTTCAGCAGGTGCCTCTGCTGGGCATGTTGAAGGTCTCAGGAGAGCTATATGAACAAACATCCTCAGAGCATTCCAGGTGATGGAGGGAGAAGGTGGAATTTATTTGCATGCTCTTTTCTGTCTCTTGCTTCCCACTGGAAAAAGTTTACTTATGGGGAAGTTAACTTTCTCACACATCCAGGTTGCATCATCTGGATCCTTGGCAGCTGTTCAGGATGCAGATCCTGAGTGTGTATTTCATTCAGGGCCAGGAATGCCAGGGGAAACCAAAAGTCTGGTCAACTGTTTACACAGAAGGAACCAGTTGCCCTAACTGGTTTGGCTCAATGAATAGAGCATCAGCCTGTGGACTGAGGGGTCCCAGGTTCGATTCCAGTCAAGGGCACATTCCTGGGTTGCAGGCTCAATCCCCAGTAGGGGGCGTGCAGGAGGCAGCCAATCAATGATTCTCTTTCATCGTTGATGTTTCTATCGCTCTCTTCCTCTCCCTTCCTCTCTAAAATCAATAAAATATATTAAAAAAAAAAAAGAGAAGGGGCCAGTGACTTGTTGGCTACCCCAGGAAGAGACAACATGTTCCAAAAATTGGGAGGCCTATGCCCTAGCCAGTTTGTCTCAGTGGTTGGAGTATCAGCTCATGGACTAAAGGATCACGGGTTCAATTCCGGTCAAGGGCACATACCTTGGTTGCAGGCTTTAACCCCGGCCTGGTCAGGGAATGTGTGGGAGGCAAACAATTGATGTGTCTTTCTCACATAGATGTTTCTCCCCCTCCCTTTCACTCTCTTTAAAATCAATGGTGGAAGGGGGAGAAATATTCTCAAGTGAGGATTTAAAAAAAAATTAGGAGGGCTAAGGTAGACTGGGATGATGAATATAATTTATATGATATATGTGTCCTCTCTATACTAATAAAAGAGTAATATGCTAATTAGATTGGATAGACCGAATGTCTTCCAGATGTCCTTCCAGGCAAAGCCACGGTGGTGGGGCTGAAGCAGAGGCAGTTAGGGATGATCAGGCAGGCAGGCAGAGTAGTTAGGGGTGATCAGGCTGGCAGGGGAGAGCAGTTAGGGGCAAACAGGCCAACAGGAGAGAATGGTTAGGGGCAACCAGGCCGGCAGGGGAGAGCGGTTAGGGCAATCAGGCCAGCAGGGTAGGGTGGTTAGGGTGATCAGGCCAGCAGGGGAGAGCAGTTAGGGGCGATCAGGCTGGCAAGAGAGCAGTTAAGGGGCATCAGGCAGGCAGGCAGAGGGGTTAGGGATGATCAGGCAGGCAGGCAGAGTGGTTAGGGGTGATCAGGCAGTCAAGCAGGTGAGTGGTTAGGAGCCAGTGGTCCCGGAATGCAAGAGGGATGTCCAACTGCCAGTTCAGGCCTAAACTGGCAGTCAGACATCCCCCAAGAGGTCGGGGAATGGAGAGGGTGCAGGCCGGGCTGAGGGACCCCCCCCCCCCATGCACGAATTTCATGCACTGGGCTTCTAATAATTAATAATAAACTCTTGTAAATTCTGGTATTAGGACACTCATCAGCCTTTATTTTCAATGTTGTTATTGCTTTCTGACAACCAACTGAGCTCAGGTTTTCTTAGTGAGAGATTTTAATTGAAGTCCAGTGGGAATTTAATGTCAATAGTTGATGGCTAGATGTGAGAGTAACTTTTGAAATTCACATGAGTAGTTCAAAGAAAAGTAATTTTTTTTTATCTCTCTGTCTATTTTAACATGTACCTTGATTTATTAGTATGTCAATTTGTTATATTATTCTACCTGATTTATTTGTAATAAAAGTTGAACTCTAATAGATTAGTTAACATTGTTTAATTTCTTGTTCAAAATTTTAAAAATTTCATTCTTCATTTAAATGTCTAGTATCTGATATGTCACATTTTTTGCTTATATTTGCCTTCAAATGAGTTGGCTGATTTTAATAAAATATAGAAAGCTAATAAGATAAACTATAAAATTACTTTGTGGTTCTGACTGCTTTTTTAAAAAAATAATTGAGGAATTTTTATAACATACCACCTGTGATTACACAAAGCATGATTTAGAATTCAAAGAACCAGCTGAACAAACTAAAATATGTCTTCTATTAAAATATTTTAATATATAATGGTAACAAGCTCCTACATTTTAGAGGAATATTTGTCAAGAAAAATAATTATGTACTTTTCTCTCGTAATCGCATGTCATTTTGACTTGTGCAAAAAGCAGCGATACTGATCCACCAAGATAGAATAGGACAATGGTTCTGAGTTATTTTTCTAGTGCTGGTAGAGAGTGGATTTTGAAAATTAAGTTTTACACTAAGAATGCATTACAATCACTTGAAGCTTGTATTTATAATCTAAAAGAATGCACGAGTTTCTTTGTTCAATATTTCAGTGGAGCAAAATAAACTTAGATTCATGCACTCTGCTCCAAAATATATAAATGGACACAGTTGTTTTTTTCCAAATTTAAGACTGTAGATGTACTTTAGTTGCTTAGGGAAATGTATGTTTCGTGTGGAAAAAACATGAAATAGAAATAAACTTTTCCCTAAACAATTTTAGTCTTGTTTTTGCTTATATAGTTGGTGGGGAAGGATGGAGAAAAGTATGTAAAGGATGGAAAAAGCTCAGGAAAAAATTATGGCCGAGGGAGAATAGGAAAATGAATAGTGAAAGAAAAGATCATTCAGAAAGGTACACTAAATGTATCTATTGGGTGTGGAAACCATTATAAAAAATTTAAAGCACCAGAACCAGAGCATCATTGCCTATCTAAAACTCAGAGAATCACTTTACTGCAGTCTTTAATTTTAAAAACTCAAAATATTCAAAATGTATTTTTCCCCAAATTTATAATGCTCATCTAATTAAGTAGCATATAAATAAACATCCTAAGTACGTGGACCACAGTATTTTTTTATGATAAAAAAAAGCAATTTTTACCAAATATGTGTTTTCTACCTAAGGAATATAATATAATTTCTACTATATAAAAACAGAGAATATTTGGAGAAGTTATTCTGTTGATATCCCCTCAGAATATGATGGCAAAATGTGACCTTTACTGAAAGCTGGCATTATGTACAGATAATTCGACATCTCAGTTGCATGAAAACATTTCTTAACCAATTTAAAGCAGTGACCTGTTTCCACTATACATATAATAGAATCTTTCAAACTAAGGGGGAAAGGTAGAAGAAGGGTAATCAACTTTTTTTTTTCTAGAATAGCTTCCTTGAAAAGCAATGCAAAAGTAAAGCAATAAAGTATTCTCATTCTGTAATGAAGAATTTTAATAAATCGGATAACAATAATGTGCTTCAGCTGCACTTGGCTTCATACACCTGAGTAGTTATACATTTTTCAGGTAGCAATATTTGCCTCCTACCATTAGCTTTTAGGGATCTACCAGGACCCATTATTGAAAAATGTATATATCCCCACAAAGAAACAAAACAAACAAAAAAATAATTTGTATCACTTGTGTTTTTTTAAAGGCTTTTTCCAATTTTAAAAATATTTCTGGCAGTAGAAATAGATTTTCAGTTACTCACCTTAACTCATACTGCAATTCTCTTAGGCAACATATGTGCACTTTGTGTTTTCCCAGTGCAGTTTACTTGGAGACAAAAGCAAGAAGAATTTGCTTCATTTGAGCTATTCCCTTTTAACATGTGCTTTCCAGCTGACTAAAGTTATCTTTAAAATTTCAACAGTCAAAAGAGCATCAGCCATTAGCATCAACATTTTTTAGGTTTTTTTTTTTCATTTTAATCCTCAATAAAGGGATGAGAAACTTCTTATAATTTGCTCATTAATATTCTAATATTCCTGCCCAGCCAGCTGGCTCAGTGGTTGAGTGTTGATATATATATAGTTTTTCTAGTATTCTTAATGTACCATATATATATATATATATATATATATATATATATATATATATATCCTACAATTACTTACAAATTAACTATGTTAAAATATACTTGTTTTTAAAATATGCTCAAAAACTACCTGCTATGAATATGACCACTGGAGGAAGAAGAATTCTTATGTTGCCATTCTAACTAAGAATATCTCATTGGCCTTGCTGTTAAAAGAACAATAGAAGACTAATTAGCTCAACTATATATTAGTCCCAGGGAGGGAACCCCAAAGCCCACAGTAATTTTGACACAGATGTATGCCACAGGAAAGCTTTATTATATGCTAATGATGTTTGACCAGGAAACATAATCAAAACTTTCTAAAAAAAAATCAATTAGAACAATTTTGTTACAATAAAAAAGAAGCTTTATGTTCACTCTAAGTTCTAACATTTTCCTTAATTGAATCAGGTTCTGTGCATCTCTGTTAAATAGATCGGTCTAATGTATTTTTATATAAAATAACTATTTTAAGTTTCTAAATGACTACTTGTATGTAATATTTTGAAGGATATAGAATTGTATACAGTTAGCTAACAAAGGATTAAGGTTTTTGTTAGTTATTTTCTATACTAATGGTGTTTTCAAGACTAATGATTGTTGCTGCAATGAATAATGATACACTATGCCTTCCCTTCCTAAAACTTTCATCAAGAGATGCAAATGTATTTACTGTATTGGGCTGAAAGGCTTTTCTTATTAGTGGTGGTTTGCTTCACTCAGCAGCAGGAATACAAGTAGGACATTTCATTTATTTGTTTAAATATATTTTTATTGATTTCAGAGAGGAAGGGAGAAGGAGATAGAAACATCAATGGTGAGAGAGAATCATTGATTGGCTGTCTCTCGCACGCCCCCTACTGGGGATCAAGCCTGCAACCTGAGTATGTGCCCTTGATCAGAGTCTAATCTGGAACCCTTCAGTCTGCAGGCCGATGCTCTATCCACTGAGCAAAACCAGCTAGGGCTAAAAAAGACATTTTAAAGCATACATGTTCATTCACAAGTCTTGAAAATCAACTAACAATATCCAAGAGTCCTCTATGTTTGTTTTATTCTGCTAGACTAAAATTCTTGAAGTCAGAAGTTATTTCTATTTAATGACTGTACTAGAGGCCTGATGCACGAAATTGTGTTAGAGTAGCCCTTCCTTCCCTCAGCTGCTGGCACTGGCTTCCCTCTGGCACCGAGGACCCGGGCTTCCATTGCAGCTCTGGCTTCATCCGGAAGGTCATCTGGAAGGATGTTGGGAAGGACGTCTGGTCTAATTAGCATATTATGCTTTCATTATTATAGATTATTATAGATATTTAGTTTCTGGCACTGAATCTAGCCTTTAGTCTGTGTTTATAGAATAATAGAGGCCCCAATGCACAAATTCATGCATAGGTGGGGTCCTTTGGGGTGGTCTGTGGGGATCAGGTCCCAGCTCATGCCCCAGACTCACATCCCCAGCTAGCACCCCCAGCTTTGCAGCCCTGCCTGGCACACCACTGTGGCCTGACACCACCCCCTCACCTGTTCCATCATCCCGCCTACAGGGCAATTGATTGGGGTTGGGCCCCCCACCCAACTCCCTCAGCACCTGGGAGCTGGGCAGCAGCCCCACCCCCCGCCACCACCACTGGTCACTGTCTGCAGGACAATCAGCAGGGCGATCGGACTTGCACCTGCCTTGGCCTGGTGCTGCCCACTCACCTGCTCCACCATCCCGCAATGGTCCTATTGTCGTTGGGGCCCATCAGAGCCAGCAACACCTTCACTGCTGCCCGCTGCCAGCGCCGCATCGCTGACACCCGCTATGTTATGAGCTGCCCCCTGGTAGTCAGCACATGTCATAGCGAGCGGTCGAACTCCCGATCAAACAACCACCCCAGGGGACAAGTTGCATATTAGGCTTTTATTATATAGGACTAAAGGCCCAGTGCATGAATTCGTGCATGGGTTGGGTCCCTCAGGGTTGCCTGCAGGGATCGGGCCCCAGCTCTCACCCCCAGGCTCACATCCCCAGCTCGCACCCCCAGCCTCGCAGCCCTGAAGCCCTGCCTGGCACCCCACTGTGGCCTGGCACCACCCCTGCCCTGGTCCACCATCCAGCCTTTGGGGCAATTGATTGGGTCTGGCCCACCGCCTGGCTCCCTCAGAGCCTGGGAGCTGGGTGGCGGCCACATCCCCCACTGCCGCCGCTGGTCGCCATCTGCAGGGTGATCAAGCCCCTGCTCGCACCCACCTTGGCCTGTCACCATCCCCTCACCTGCTCCACCATCCCGCTGTGGTCCCGCTCTCGTCAGGGCCCACTGGGGCCAGCAGTGCCTCCACTGCTGCCCGCTGCCAGTACCCCATCACCGATGCCCGCTGTCTTCCGCTCTGCCCCCTGGTGGTTAGCACACGTCATAGCGAGCGGTTGAACTCCCGGGCTCTTGGTCGAACTCCCAGTCAAACGACTGCCCAATGGGGCAATTTGCATATTAGGCTTTTATTATATAGGATGTCTATCATTGAACAAAGGAAGAAATAAATGCTAAAATTCTAGATTACACAGAGCTACAAAGCAGGCATCCATTTTAGGAAATTTTCCTTTTGTGTTATCTATGCTGATGCCTTATGTAATTAGACATACAATAAAACTTTGTCATAATGATGATAGCAAATGATTATAATAATGATTATTGTTCTCATTGGCTGCATATCAGAGTCACCTGAGAGCTTTAAAAAAATACTATTGCCTGGGTCTCACCATGATTCTGTAACTCATCTAGGGTAAAGCCTGGGCATTGGAATTTTTTAAAATATCTCCAAGTGTTCTAATGTGCAGCTAAGGCTGATAATCATTATTATATATGACTAGAGGCCCGATGCATGAAGATTCATGCAAGAATGGGCCTTCCTTCCCCTGGCTGCTGGCACCGCCTTTGCTCTGGCCGGAAATGCCTTTCAGCTACAGCCTGGAGTCACCTTTCTCCCTTTCCACGCTGCCCAGAGGCCCAGAGTGGCTGGGGTGGTGCAGAACCCATCTTTGTTGGGTTAATTTGCATACTCACTCCTGATTGGCTGGTGAGCGTTGCAAAGGTATGGTCAATTAGCATATTACTCATTTATTAGGTAGATGATATGAAGGTAACTATGATAAAGAAGAGCTATTTCAGACATTTACCTTATACTTTTAATTTATTAAAATAGCCAAAACCGGTTTGGCTCAGTGGATAGAGCGTCGGCCTGCGGACTGAAGGGTCCCGGGTTCGATTCCGGTCAAGGGCATGTACCTTGGTTGCGGGCACATCCCCAGTGGGAGGTGTGCAGGAGGCAGCTGATCGATGTTTCTCTCTCATCGATGTTTCTAGCTCTCTATCCCTCTCCCTTCCTCTCTGTAAAATATCAATAAAATATATTTAAAATAATTTATTAAAATAAAAAGTTTTTTTCTTTTTTCATGAAAATCCAATCTTAGGTAATATAACAAATCCATTCCATTTCTGCTTGACCCATCAGTGTATACACACACACATGAACACACAGATACAACCTTAAGCAGTTTTCTTTGTTTTGTCTTTCTAGTGCAAAGAGGAAAAAGTATAAAACAAAGACCTATCAAAAGAGCGAAATTTTTTCTGCTCCTTGAATAGTAACAACAAAATTAAGTGTAAAGTTAAGAAGCTCAGAGAAGAGGACCAGCAGAGTGGAAAGAGAGGCCACTGATTCTAAACCTACAGATGACCTATTTCCCACAGTATCAAGAATCACATCCTACACACACTTGTACTGCTTGCTCATGTGTTTTCCTAACTCACCTGTCTGCCATATGGACTTGTCCTTTCCTAGCTTAGCTTTAAACTAAATTTATTTTAATTCTGATGTTTTTTTTTTTTTTATTCGAAGACCTTGGAACCAACTTGTCATAAATCAAAAAATTTTTAAGCAGCCTGAACCTATAACTCCAAATCTCAGCCCCATGGTATTCCAATGTGACTTTGGGCTCTGGGTTCAGTAAATGGATTCCTCTCTTGTTCTTCCACATGCAAATCCTTACTTGAAACCCATTTAAAACTAAATCAATTGATTAATTTTATTTTAATTGTGATATCATTGACATATAACATTGTATAAGTTTAAGGTATACAACTTATTATTTTTATACATTTATATGTTATCATATGATTACCACTATGATGACACTCATGTGTGGAATCTAAAAAATCTTTAAAATACTTTTACCTGATTTATGCACTAGTCCTGTGAGCAGCGTTCTTGCTTGGTTTCTCTCATTTCTTGAGAACCAGAATAGTGCTCTTTCTACTCTCCAGAAACTCTTTAAATTTTTTAGGGAAAAGTATGGGTTTAAGGCCAAGATTACCCAGCAGCAGACTTGATAGCCACCTACAAAGTATAATTTATGGATCCACAGAAAGTCTTCATGAAATATATCCCAGAACAACTGCTAAAGTGTGCTCACTAGAGATGGGTTTACTTCTGATCAATTTGAAAAATTTGCTGAGTATGTTAGGGCTGCTAATATGGAAGCTGCATTTTATAAACTAAGAATTGGGGTACACCTGAGAGTATATAGCTAGTAGAAGAGGACATTTGATGGCAACCTTGCTAGATCCAAGTTAACTAAAACAGTTTTTCCTAAAGTACTCTTTTGGTGAAAGAGTACATCTTTCCTCCTAATGTGGGAATTTTTACTACAGGAAACATCTAAGCCCTAATGCCAAAATAGTTTAGGAAAAAAAAAGAAAAAGAAAACAAAAAACATGCAAAATGTTTATGAATAGAGCAGCAGTTAAAACACAGTATTTAATCTGTAATTAATTCCATTAATTGACTGTATAAAAATGGGAAATTATTTTTTCTCTACAGAATTTTCTTATCTGTAAATTGAGAAGAATTTCTTTTTCATAGTGTCATTATGAGAATCAGATTAGGTAACACACCCAGTATCCTGCCTAGAGAATCAGGTATAAAAATGGAGTTCCTATAATAATTATTATTTTTGTTGCTAAGAATAGAAATTAGCATACATGCTTTGTCAAAGGTGCATAAAAACGTATCTTGCGCCTTCATTTTCCAAAGAACCTGACTTGTGATGTCTGAAGTTGTTCATCAATGAAGTGTTGATGGGAATGCAGACTACCTTGCAGCTATCCACTCACTAAGTGATGCTTTACCTGGAAAGATAACAGGAAACATTACTTTCTGAAAAAAGGAAGGATACTAGTAAGTAACATAGAGATATTTTCACCTACTTTAAGCTAATTTTTTAAATACTTATATTCCACAGCAGAATTGATTCAGTTCCAATAGTTCTTCATATGCAACTATTAGCCAGGTGAGTGTATTGTTATTGTGACATGATGTTTTTATAAGAGCAATCAGCTATTGTTAGGAATCGAAAGTTGAAAAGATTGGATTGGCAAATAAAAGCACTCTAGGCAGGGAATGCAATTGAGAAAAAGCAACAGTCAAAACACTGCCAAAGTGAGTCATGATATTGGAATGTTATCTGGATTGGGTCAGAATGTTGAAGTGGTGTCATTGTTTATAGCTCAACTTCAAATTTAGAAGACTTAAGGGTAACTCCACAAGTATGGTCATAATGGAGTAATGACCATAAAATGTTGAATGTTTATCATTCAGAAAAGGAAGTGTAGCAAAGATACATATCTTTTTATAATCTATTGTTAAGGATAAATAAATTATAAACATATATATATATATTATTATCAAATAACTGTTTTGCTTTCTTTTTAATGTGCTAAGGTGTCTTGTGTTTTATTTGTTACATATAAACATATAATATATAAAATATTATAATATATATATTTGGCAGTCCAAAAATCTTACTGAAGGTAATTTTCATATGGTATAAGATAACAATTTATTTGGAGCTATAGGAAAGTCACTAATATATACTGTATCCATAGCATTCAAATAAATTTGCAAATGCAACAGCAAATAAGTTCTATTAAAAGAAGAAAGTTTAAGACAGTTTGTCAAGTAACTAAGGTCCCTTGATTACAGAAAGGACTGCTCACTAGACCCATGCCTAGGAAAGAAAACAGAAAGCATTAGGAGATGTTTCTTTTTTATAATTCTGAGATTGTGTGATTAATGGACCACTATGACTTTGAAAAAAAGTTAGGTTAGAGCCCTAGCCGGTTTGGCTCAGTGGATAATGTGTCAGCTTGCAGACCAAAGGGTCCTGGTTCAATTCTGGTCAAGGGCATATACCTCGGTTGCAGGCTCTTCCCAGGCCCTGGTCAGGGCGCCTGCAGGAGGCAACCAATTGATGTGTTTCTCTCACATTGATATTTCTCTCTGTCTTCCACTCTCTCTAAAAAAAAATCAATGGAAAAATATCCTCAGGTGAGGATTAAAAAAAATAAAAATGTAGGTTGGAAAATTAGAAAATCTGCCTCTAAAGATGTTTTCTAGAAGCTGATCTGAAGCATTAGAATTATTGACACCATTCATTTATTAATCCAATAAATTTGTATTATTAAATACTTACTGAGTAACACTCCCATGAGTAGGCAGTCAGAGTGAGATCAATTTGATGACTTATTTGCTAAAAGTAGATTGTATATATAGCTTAGAACTGTGTCCAGAATCAGACTTTCTACCCCGCTTCCCCAATATTTAACCTCAGCTTCCACCCAATAGAGATATAGGATTTGCAAGTGGACACCAACCCACTCTTGCTGTCATGGAGTTCAGAGAGCTAGGATATAGAAAAATGGAGTTCTAGCTTAGCCTCCTGAATATAAGCCCTTTATCTTAACCAATGTGTGATTTCTTATGGATCCAGAAAGAGAAGAGGAAGCCACACATCTTTAGATAGGTAGATCTATAACAAAACAAAATAATATACAGCCTCATTCCATTTAATGATGGGGATATGTTCTGAGAAATGAGTAGTTAGGAAATTTGATCTTTGTGTGAACATCATGGAGTGTACTTATGCAAACTCAGATGGTATAACCTAGTTCACATGTAGTCCATATGGTACATCCCATTGCTCCTAATCTATAAGCCTGTATACATATATTACTGTACAAAACAACATTAGATTAATTAAGACCAAGATGAATGATGCAATCAAGAGATGCGGTAAACATAAGATATATGAGGCTGATGCTGACTTAACGCAGCATACTATTTTTATAGCAAATATTTTTTAATAATTATAAAGTATACTCTAAAATAATGATAAAAAGTGTATTATAGGCCCAGCTGGTGTTGCTGAGTGGTTGATCATCTACCTATAAACCAGGAAGTCATGGTTTGATTCCAGGTCAGGGCACATGCCTGGGTTACAGGCTCAGTCCCTATTGTTAGGCATTCAGGAGGTAGCCTATCAATGATTCTCTCTCATCACTGATGTTTATATCTCTCCCCTCTCCCTTCCTCTCTAAAATAAAAAATATATATATTCCTTAAAAAAGTATATTATAGTAAATATATAGTTATTATCATTGTCAAACATTACATACTGTGCATAATTGTACAGGCTATACTTTTATATGACTGGCAGTGCAGTAGATTTGTTTACACCAACATCACTACAAATATGTGAGTTATGCATTATGCTAAGATGTTAAGATGGTTATGACATCACTGGGTGATAGGAACTTTTCAGCTCCATTACAATTTTAGGGGCCCACCATCATATACAGGGTCCATTGCAGACTAAAATGTCATGCAGTGCATAACTGTAGCTCCAAAAGGGACAGTAGGCTTGTTAGTGGCTGTATCGCTCCATTTTTCTTATGGGATGATGAGGGATTGAATGTTCTTTCTAATACTACCTCCTTATAGTGAGTGGAGAAAAAGTCCCATTTCTTTCTATGAAAATGTTAAGAATGGGTTATTAAATATTTCTTAACAACATTTTTTACTGGGTTTGGAAAATGAATAGCATATCAAAAATATGACACAGAAGAGAGTTGATCAAGGTAGCATCTTATTTTGTCCAATGGAGTCAACTCTGCTACTACTCTTGGCCTTTGGGTCTCCAAATTTAAGCAGATAACTATGCAAATTACTGAGACTAGTATTCATAGGAGTGAGGATATGTGTAGCTCACCCTCTTTCTAGCAGGGCATTACATTACCCACATGAGTCCCACTTCACCAAGTTTCTAGGGTGAAATGCTGGTCTAGTAGAAGAATACAAAGTTTATTTATAGCAAAGCAAGTAAAACTTACCACAGCAGTCAAGAATAGCAGTCATTTTTAGTCTAGTAGGCGAAACACTAGGTCCTTTTAGGAAAGATTGTCATACTCTTTTGCTGTTTCCTCACTCATGGATGCTTGCCTCAATTCTCCTCTTTCAACCTGCCCCATCCAGCAATTCAGTTCCCCTTTTCTTTCCCTTCCCTGCAACTGAAAGCAGTACCACATCTTACCCCCCCAACTCTACCCTCAATGAGCTTGCAAATTGAATAACTCAAGCTTTATCTGGAAGCTCTAAAAGGTTCTCCTGAAATAGCAAATATATGGTGCTAATTCAAGTTCATTCTCTCTACCCATTAAATTTCTCACTGGTAACCAGGGAAGCATTTGGGGTCAACACACAAAATTGTGCAAGTTGTACAAACACCCAGCTGAAAGAACAGGTAGAAGCTGAACTCCAGCCTGCACTTGATTCCTCCAACAAGCCTACATCCACCATCTGTTTGACATTTGCTCAAAGGCACTCTTAGGCCCAGAGCTGTCCCTGAAGCAAATCTCACTTAGGTAGGTGAGCCTTGGTTTACTGTAGAGAGCATGACTCATTTCAGAACTAACCTACATTAAAACAATTATGTTGACCATAAATTGCTTTCATTTAGTCTTCTGAGATGTACAATACCTACTTCTGTTAGATCTAACAATTTGGAGGCTAAGGAGAGCAATGTATTATTTCCTGCTACAGATAAATAAAATATGGTTCTATCAGTAAAGGAGTTTACCATCTAACAGATTAGAAAATAAAGGAGATTACAACATGGCGGCTGGCAGGACACGAGTGAGGGTGAGAGTGTATGGACATATGTGTGCCTACACATGTGTATGAGTGTGTGTGTGTGTGTGTGTGTGTGTGTGTGTGTGTGTGTGTGTGATAGCCCAAATGTACGAGAGTCTTGGGGGCTGGTGATTCAGGTTCAGGCTCTCCTGGCAAAAGAGCCCCTTCTACCACCACAGCCATCCCTTGGGTATAGCTACAGTCTCGAAAACACACCATCTTGAAGGGTTTACAAGGTCCTCCTTGGGAGGAGGCTGTGGGGAGCAGCAGAGGCTAGGCACCAAGCCTCTCCACCATCTGGATTCACCATGGGTTGGCCTCAAACCAACATGTACCCTGCCCTGAATCCCAGGCACCTGCAGCAGACACAGGCGGGATCTCCACAGGGGACCCAGCCCGGATTCTGTGCCACCACCGTGGGACCACCACTGCCCCAGCAGGACTCTCGCCCCTGCTGTGTACTCACCCACTGCCACTGCTACTGTGCTGCATCGTTGCCCTAGAGCCCAGCTGCTGGGCTCCACCCCTAGAGCTCAAGGGCAGAAACTGCACTGAAGGCCAGGAGGTGAATCTAGCCTCCCTTGATCTGGACCTACTAGAACCTAGAGCTTGAAGAGACTGAAGAAGCTGCAGATTTGTAGGTGATATGCCAATGCCTACAAATTGGATCTGAGAGAGGATGCCCCGAGGGCACTGGCTGTAGAGACTTCCAAGTGGGTGTAGCCTGGGAAGCTCCTCCTGACCAATAGGAAAGGCCACACAATTGAGCATAGGGCCAGCCTACACTTGAGAGGCCTGAAGGGTACACTCAATATTGAATATGGGGGGCCCTCTACTTCTTGGAGTAACTCATGCTGGGGAGGAGAAAGGGGATTTTTCAGTTGGTCCAGGAAGAAGGATTAGCCCTGCCAACCTGGAATGCAGGGGCAGTCCTCTCTTTCCTGCTTCTGACCCAACCTGCAGTGACCTGAGGCAAGGGGGAACAGCCCCGGGCAAGAAATCTGTGCCCCTGCAGGTGACAGCAAACCAAGCAGAGCTGAGGCATTAGAAGAAGAAGAAACATTCCTACCCCCTTCATACATGCTCCCAAAACAAGTCTGATCAAACCATCTTGGCCAAGACCAGGATACCCTTGCACAGCCCAGCTCCATGGAGAAAGGGAGATTTCCGTCTGATCCAGCCATCCCACTTCTTGGAATGTATCCTAAAATTCCCAAAACACCAATTGGAAAGAATATATACACCCATATGTTCATAGCAGCATTATTTATAACTAGAGATCCAGTGCACGAAATCATGTGGGTAGGGTCCCTAGGGCCTAGCCTCCTGCGATTAGGGCCATCTTCTGCCCATTCATCAGTCCCCAAGCCAAACACTGCCTCTGCCGCAGGACTGTAAGGCCATTGGGTTCACCAGCTCATTCCCAGCTGCTCGGGCTGGTGATCCCAACAGCCTGACAGTCAGCCTGGTCCTCCCGCCACCCACCCCAATTCCCCCATTCACCATCACTGATCCATCGGAGCCTGCGTGCTAGGGACAGGGACCAAAAGATCAGCCGTTCAGCCCTCTCACCAGTCCCCAGCCCCACCACATGCGTGGGCCCAGCGGGGGGAGAGGGACCAAGAGGTGCTCAATACACCTCATGGTGGCGGGTCATTTGGTCGTCACAGACACTGGCTTTTTATATATATATATATATATATATATATATATATATATATATGATTTGGAAACAGCCCAAGTGCCCATCAATATATGAGTGGATAAAAAATCTGTGGGACATTTACACAATGGAATACTATGCAGCATCATAAAACAAGGGATCTCTTACCCTTTGGGACAGCATGGATGGACCTAGAGGCAATTATGCTAAGTGAAATAAGCCAATCTGACAAAGACAAATATCACATGATCTCACTCATATGTGGAATCTAATGAACAAAATGAATTGGTCAACAAAATAAGACCTTAAGCATGGAGGCATGGAACAGACTGACATAGCTCAGTGTGGGGATTGGGGGGATGAGAAGAGATAAACCAAAGAACTTATATACTTACTAGAGGCCCAGTGCATGAAATTCATGCACAGGGGAGGGGGAGGAAGTCCCACAGCCCTGCCTGTACCCTCTCCAATCCAGGACATCCCTCTCTCAATCTGGGACCGCTGGCTCCTAACCACTCACCTGCCTGCCTGATTGATTGCCCCTAACCACTCTGCATGCCAGCCTACCTTCCTGATCACCCCTAACTACCTCTGCCTGCCTATCTGATTGCCCCTAACCACCTCTGCCTGCCTGCCTGATCACCCCTAACTGCTCTCCCCTGCTGGCCTGATCTCCCCTAACTGTTCTCCCCTGCCAGCCTGCTCTCCCCTAACTGCTCTCCCCTGTCAGCCTGATCGCCCCTAACCACCTCTGCCTCAGCCCCCACCATGGTGGCTTTGTTTGGAACGACATCTGGAAGACGTCCAGTCTATCTGGTCTAATTAGAATATTACCCTTTTATTAGTATAGATATGCATAGCCATGGACACAGGCAATAAGAGGTGAAGATCTGGGGGTTGGTAGGAGCTGGGAGGAGGGGTGTGAAGGGGGGGTAAAGTGGGAGATATCTGTAATACTATCAATAATAAATTATATATATTTAAAAGGAAGAAAGAGAGAGAGAGAGAGAGAGAGAGAGAGAGAGAGAGAGAGAGAGAGAGAGAAGGAAGGAAGGAAGGAAGGAAGGAAGGAAGGAAGGAAGGAAGGAAGGAAGAAAGAAAGAAAGAAAGAAAGAAAGAAAGAAAGAAAGGAAGGAAGAAAGGAAGAAAAGAAAGAAATTAGTACTCAAGACAATGAAATAGCCCAGCTGGTGTGGCTTGGTGGTTGAGCATCAACCCATGAACCAAGAGATCACTTGTTTGATTCCCCATCAGGGCACATGCCTGGGTTGTGAACTCAAAGCCCAGTAGGGGGCATGCAGTAAATAGCTGATCATTGTTTCTCTCTCATCGGTGTTTCTATCTCACTATCCCTCTCCCTTACTCTCTCTCTAAATATCAATAAAAACATTTTTTTTAAGAAAAGACAATGAAATAAGAGAAACAAAAAGTCTTTTTCCCCTGGAAAACAACAAGAAGATGTGGTACCTATACAAAATGGAATACTACTCAACCATAAGAAAGGATGAAATACTGCCATTTGCAACAGCATGTATGGACCTTGAGGATACTATGCTAAGTGAAATAAGCCAGTCAGAAAAAGCTAAGAGTCATATGATTTCACTCATAAGTGGTATATAAAACTGAAACTCATGGACACAAACAGCAGTGTGGTGGTTGCCAGAGGGAAGGGGGTGGGTGGCGGGCACTTTGTGCAATAAATAGATCTTGTAACATAGAAAACCACACCTGAAACCTATTTGATCATATTCATCAATGTCACCACAATAAATTTAATAAAAAATAAAGTAAAATAAGTCTTTTGCAAATTTAAAGTGATTTCTTCTGACAGAGAAAACTGAAGTTTTCTAGGAGATAGTAACATTAATGAACCCAATAAGAGGTACATAGAATTTTAAGAACAAATGTGAGAGCACTATGTGCAGAACAAATTCAGCCCAAAAGCTAGGTGGTGGGAAAACATAGAGATATGGGGAATCTATACTGGTTTCAGGGAGGGTGCAAATATTCCAAACACAATGAGAGGAAAAAAAAAAAAAAGACAATGACAATACTGTAAAAGTATAATCAAAAGAGAGAGAGTAGAGGACTCATACCATCCAGTCCTGTGTTCTTAATCCTTGTAGCCCAGAACTCCCTGTACAACCATCTTGGCCTCCTCCACCAGAAGAGGCCCACATTTATTTGTTATGCACACCGATGTCACCAGCTAGAAAGAGAAAAGAATGAAGTTCACAGTGTAATATGGCTTCATTTTTCAGATGGGAACTGGTCCCAAGAAAGATATGAGGGATTCACCCAGTGTCACATAACTAGTAAATGGCAGGCTAGGATTAGAATTTGAGGCTTTAGCTCTTTCCATTTGCCAGCTTTTTACACTGGAATACTAATATCCTCAGGTACACATGACAGTGCACTAGAAATTAACTTGAATTAAGGAGTTAAGATGTCACATTTTAGGGAATATGGATTTAATGCAATGATAAGAGCATTCTTTCCTATTAAAACAAAATGCACAAATATTAAAGATAAAAAGAATATTAGGTACCTCAGAACCCTGGGATATAGCATGACTTTTGCTGGCAATGGAGATATTTGGATAGAACATTTTATAAATCATTTTGTTGCAATGAGACTAGAAAAGTAGGTTATTGCCAAATTTTGGAGATCTTTAACCATTAACCCAACCAAGTATTGGATTCAATTCACTTGGCAATGGGTAAGTATTAATCTTTTAAAACTGCTGAATGCATTTATTACATCTAACATGTTTCAAATTTCTCACTTTAAAGTTCCTATTGTGTGTGTCTTTTCAGTAATATATGAACTTTCTCTTTGTTGTTGCTATTTTTGACCTGGAGCCAAATTGTCAATTTAGTTAGCTGAGATCTAGGTTATCTTTTTTTTTTTTTTTTGCATTCTGTTTTTGTTTTTCCTAATTTATAGATTCTTTGAACATCTTCTGGATTTGATCTAAGACTTGAGAGTAGTTTGCGAGTAACACTAAAGATTTCTCCCTGCTGAGTGTGAGAAACATAAAATAAATGGGATAGCCTAGGGAGATACTCCTGTTGAATAGGCCTTATTAAGATTCTGGCTCTGGTATTAGGAGCTAAGTTCCTGCCAGTAGATAATCTGACTTGCCTCAGAAGATTTGATCATAGTATACGTTGGTTGGTCTCTGTGCAGCATAGTATGCACACTTTGGAATTTTAATTCAGAGATCTTTCAGTCTCTGCATCTATGTCTGGGAACCTTCAAAATCAACACTCTGCTTTCTTTCAAAGGCTACATAAAAATTACAAAACATATTCAAGTTTTTCCTTTATAGGTTGAATAAGGTAAAAAGCCATAATAGCTCAAAGAAGACTACTAAGATTCAAAGCTGCCCTATTATAATGCCATAGTCCCATAGCCTACAGGATGGTCTATCTTGTTACCTTCTCTGAAGAAAGATGGCTATGATCAAGAAACTCTGTTTGGAATTAAAATGGATCCTTCTTTATTTAAAATGATTATAATATTTTAGTATAATGCTATGATTATATTAGCTAGGACTGTCAACAGGAATAAGTAATAAGTAATATTTTTTTGGTTAGGTTGATGTTTACTTTTCAAACACTATTCTGTAATTAAAATATATAAATGTAACTTACTATATATAATTAGTTTCTAAAATTGTACCTGTCTACAACTTTAAAATATGTGGAAACCTATACAAATGAAATTGAAGGATAGTAATTATAATGTCAAAATCCAAGAGACCTCTCACTTTTATAAGTTGTTTCTTCAAAAATAGAATTCAATATCAGCCTGGTGTGAAATGTTCTGTTGCATTACTCAGGGTTCCTTTCAACCAATGGCTCTATTTTAACTTTATTTTAAAAATTCTGAATTCTTGTTTCTCTTACTTTTCATATGTCATACGTTTTATGGTAATGTTAGTGCTTTTAAATGAGGCTCTGAGACTCCTGATATCACCAGATATCTTGGTGAATACACTTTTGCTTTGGGGAAGTACAACTTAATATTTAGAACTCTAGGAAAGCAGAAACAGAAAGTGAAGAGAATCTTGAGACTCCCAAGTATTAGAAATTGGGACTAAATAGCTAATGTGAACAGCTTATTAGGGGATTGACAGCATTATTAAAGTATGTAAAAGCTAAGATCACTCTGAGTTTCAAAAATGCAGGGAAAGGAAAACTCTGATTCTAGTTGACATTTCAATAAATTATGACTAAGAAGAAAATGTCTTGAATTGAGATCTCATTGGGCTAGCTTGAGCAGAAATCAGAGACAAAGCAGTAAAATAAAAATATATTTCAGTGATGACACTTGAAATCTAAAAAACAATTAAGGCAATTTTGAAATTACGTAGCCACTAAGGAAAATAGTATGGAGTTTCCTCTAAAAATTAAATATGGAACTGCCATTTGACCTAGTGATCCCACTTCTAAGAATATATCCTAAGAAACCCAAAACACCAATCAGAAAGAACATACATTCTCCTATGCTCATAGCAGCATTATTTACAATAGCTAAGATCTGGAAATAGTCCAAGTGCCATCAATAGATGAGTGAGTAAAAAAGCTGTGGTACATTTACACAAGGAATACTATGCATCTGTGAAAATGAAGGAACTCTTACCCTTTGAGATAGCATGGAGGGACCTGGAAAGTATTATGCTAACTGAAATAATCCAATCAGAGAAAGATAAGTATTACATGATCTCATTAATATGTGAAATATAATGAACAAAATAAACTGATGAACAAAATAGATCCAGAGACATAGAAGCATGGAATAGACTGATGAATCTCAGAGGGAAGGCAGGGGTGGAGGTGGGGTGTGTGAAGAGAGATTAACCAAGGAATTTATATACATACTAGAGGCCTGATGCATGAAATTTGTGCAAGAGTAGGCCCTTGCAACCGCAGCTGCCTCAGTCCTCGCGGCCCCAGCTGCCTCGGCCCTTGCATCCCTGGCTGCTGTCACCCTCTGAGGGGCAACCAATTGCAGAGCCTCCCTAGCCCCCATTGATCACACCGCAGAGGGTGGTGGCAGCCAGGGCTGCGAGGGCCAAGGTAACCGGGGCCACTGCCTCAGCCCTCACAGCCCTGGCTTAGTCCAGGAGGTCGTCGTCTGGACAGTCGTTATGCTGTTCAGCCATTCGGTCAATTTGCATATTACACTTTTATTATTATAGATATGAATAGCCCATAGATACAGTCAATGGTGTAGTAAAGGCCTGGGAGAGGCGGGTGCAGGGTGGAAGGGGTCAATGGAAGAAAAAAAAAGGGTGAGGATATCTGTAATACTTTCAACAATAAAGATAAATTAATTTAAAAATAAATAACAGCATTAAGTAATTTGAAAAGTTCAAATGAGAACCAATATGTGAGGTGCTTAGTATTTCTGTTCACAGAGTTTTTTTGTGTTTTTTTTTTAATATATTTTATTGATTTTTTACAGAGAGGAAGGGAGAGGGATAGAGAGTTAGAAACATCGATCAGCTACCTCCTGCACACCTCCTACTGGGGATGTGCCCGCAACCAAGGTACATGCCCTTGACCGGAATCAAACCCGGGACCCTTCAGTCCGCAGGCCAACGCTCTATCCACTGAGCCAAACCGGTTTCGGTATGAAAATAAACCACTGCCCCCTCTGAGATTCGAACTCAGGACCTTCAGATTATGAGACTGACGCGCTGCCTACTGTGCTAAGGAGGCAGCTCACAGAGTTTTATTGCTCCTTACCCTCAATGATACCCACAGTCATTCAAGACACCGAAGAATACCAAAGTTATTTTTTTTTAATTTTTATGAAGTTACTGTTTTGTAGTATGCATCACAGTGCATAACACAAGTGAGAACTATAAAAATAATCATACTTTTAGGAATACTTGTAATTTTTTTCTGAAAAAAAGCCACAAATTAGCTTTTTACTTTTAAGTAAGAATATTTTATTGCAAATCAAGAAATATCAAATCATATCACATATGTATATTTCTCTCTCTGTTAATCTATTTTTGTATTTCTGTTAATATCACATGCTATGGCCATGTATGACTTTCGATACTTATTTAGTGAATAAGATCATATATTCTTTGTAAATTAATATGTTGTTAATGGAAAAGTAAATAACATTGGTCATTCTGGAAAATATAATTAATAAATACTGAAATGGGATACTAAAATACAATAGAATACTGAAATCAGTTTATCAGTATTGAGGAAGTTAACTAAAGATTATTCCCTAATACTCTACTTTCCACCCCAATTTGGAGAAATTTGGAATAAGAGTTAATAAGTAAAATTAACTCCAGTGTTCCCTAATTAGTGTCCCTAAAGTAAGAAAATCAACAAAGGCAAAGAAAAAGACTTCAAAGTATAATGAAGCAAAATAAGAAAATTTAATTGCAGATCTAAAGGATGTTCAGGAATTGCCCACAACAATCTAAATTAAGAAAACTCCTGAGGTAGATAAAAAACTCTTCACTCAAAAATAATGTGTGTGTACATATATGTGTGTATCCTAATAATAAAAGGCCAAGAGGCATCACGACCAAAATGACCATATAACTGGTCAACATGAGGTGTATGGAGCACCTCTCACAGGCTCCGATCGCAGCAAGGCTGGCGGCCGGCAGGCGGGCAGGGCGGTGCTGGTGGGCAGGGCAGCACGATATCACGCATTGGGCCTCTAGTAAATAATAAAAGGTGTGATGTGAAACTGGTCCCAGAGTTCTACTAAACCTAACCCAGGACTGGAAGACATCAGATGAAAAGGAAACAAATGTTAGCAACATGCAATGGGAAATAATATGTAACTAAGCATTATTACATACAACTAAGTTATCAAATAACTTGAACAATAGGAAGACATTTTATAGCTTTTTAAAAAGCAACAACAAAAGCATATTCAGAGAATATACAACTCATGATCCTTTCCTGATTTAAAAAAAAAAAGGAAACAAATAACTTGATGTTTAAAAGCCAATCAACTAAATATGCATCTAAATATGCATGATTGTAGATGGTGGAAAGACATCATTCAATGCCCAAAGATAGTAAAGCAGTAACTACAAAGCAATGAGGTAAAGAAAATATGACTTAAAATGTATACTCAGTCGAGTTATCATCCAACCATAATAGAAACAGAAAGTTTCATTCATGGACAAGATGCAGCAGGTATGAACTTTTTGGAGAAAAATAAAAACAAAAGCAAGCATAATAAACAAATAAAAAATGCTTAATGAAATATTGTTCCAAGACATGCATTTTTTTGAAAGTTCAGACTTGAGAAATAATGAAACTGACAGTGAGAAAAGAACTGATGATGAGTTTTTAATCTATTTATATATAAAACAAAGAGTTAAAATGTAGAAATCAAAGAAAAATCTTTTTATAGTAGCACTATACTTTATTTTTTATTATTACTTATTATTTTTCTTATTAATTTCTTATTTTATTTTTTCATTACAATTGACATTCAATTTTTTATTAGTTTCAGGTGTACAATATAGTTGACTATTAACTTGGAAATGTATGTATATAACAATGTGGCTTAGAATATTTGGGAGGAAGTGCTGCTCTGGAAAATAGCTCATTAGCTAACCAGAAAATTAATTTATGTAACAGGAACTTTCTTTTTTTAAAATATATTTTATTGATTTTTTACAGAAAGGAAGAGAGGGACAGAGAGTCAGAAACATCAATGAGAGAGAAACATCGATCAGCCGCCTCCTGCACAACTCCTACTGGGGATGTGCCCGCAACCAAGGTACATGCCTTTGACCGGAATCGAACCCGGGACCTTTCAGTCCACAGGCCGACGCTCTATCCACTGAGCCAAACCAGTTAGGGCTGTAACAGGAATTTTCACTTACCACTCCTCCAAAATAATTTCCTATATAGAATAATCAATATTGTGTTATCAACATAGCTAGCTTTCAGTTTGTTAGCAATTTGGATCAGGAGAAGAAGACGAGGGAGCACATTGGAGTACTTATTTTTCCTCATTCACCTTAACACACTCCATAAGGAAAAAAAACACACAAAAAAACTAGTATAAAAGTTTATTTCATACTCAATGTTTTTCATTATATTTGTCTTAATCTCAGATAGATCATTTAAGAAATTCTCTCTGGTGATGACAAATGTTATCTAGAGTTCAAAAATTCCATCAATTTCATTTCAGGTTTTAAATTCTGTTAAATGCAATAATAATTGAAGTTGAACTTATATTTTTAAAATAGCATAATCATCTTTAAAAATTATCCAGCCATCCCTCTACATTTAAATATGTAGCACATTATATAATATTCACTTTTATTAACAATGACGTCCAGAAGGACATCTGGAAGGATGTCCAGAAGGGCATTTGGCTGTCTGGTCTAATTAGCATATTAAGCTTTTATTATTATAGACTAGTGGCCCAGTGCATAAATTCATGCGGGGGTGGGGGGTTCCCTGTGGGATCGGGCCTAAACTGACAGGCAGACATCCCTCTCACAATCTGAGACTGTTGGCTCCTAACCGCTCACCTGCCTGACTGCCTGATCACCCCTAATTGCCTCTGCCTGCCTGCCTGACTGCCCCTAACTGCCCTCCCCTGCTGACCTGATCTTGTCCCCAACTGCCCTCCCCTGATGGCCTGATCTCACCCCCAACTGCCCTCCCCTGCCAGCCTGATCTCGCCCACAACTGCCCTCCCCTGCTGGCCTGATTGCCCCTAACTGCCTTTGCCTCGGCCCCCACCATGATGGTTTTGTCCAGAAGGAAGTTGGACATCTGGAAAATGGCCGGTCAACCCGGTCTAATTAGCATATTACCCTTTTATTAGTATAGATAGATTACATAGGATAGGATTGTTTAAATTGGGGAGAAAAGCCTTTTTCAGCAGGAGGAGATGCTCTTGGAAGACAAAAACACATAATCCCTACATCTGGACTGATAGCCAACCATACGCACTATACTGCCATACCAGTCATTAAAAAATTGAACCACTTTCTTACACCTTACACCAAACAGCTGTTGCCCTTAAAACCCAGCCCTCACCTTAGGTTCTGCCTTTTCAGTTCACCCAGATTAGGTTCTGCTTGGTTGATTTCTATGCCAGTCATCGTCAAAAGCTCCGCCTCCTAGGCAGCCATTGGCTCCTGGCACTTCACCCAGATTTGGTTCTGACTGGTCAATTTCTATGCCAGTCAGTGTCAAAAGCTCTGCCTCCTAGGCAGCCATGGGCTCCTCGCAGTTCACCCAGATTTGGTTCTGATTGGTCAGTTTCTAAGCCAGTCATCGTCTTCGGGCCTATCTCCAGGCCTTATCAGAGAGGCAAGGGCTAATCAACAGCTGCCATGGAGGCTGTGGATCAGACCCTGCTTCTCTCTCCAGGCCTTTATCCGGGCCTGATCCACAGCCCCCTCGGCAGTCATTGCTGCGTCACCGCGGCACCCACAGCACAGCAGTCAATGCTGGGTCGCCGTGGCTACCCAGCATTGACTGCAGGACTGATTTCCTGTGTTTGGTAGTCCATCCAGTCATTTTAGATGTTACAGGTCCTGGCTCTTTATATATATACTAGATATATATACAGATCTCTCTCTCTCTCTCTCTCTCTCTCTCTCTCTCTCTCTCTATATATATATATATATATATATATATATATATATGTGTGTGTGTGTGTGTGTGTGTGTGTGTGTGTGTATGTGTGTGTGTGTGTGTGTGTATATATATATATTATACATATATATTTTCATATATATGGCACACATATTGTATATGGCACATATATCTCCTAAGTATAATTTAGCATGACAATTATTTCTATTTAATATCATATTATTAAAAATACTAGAGGCCTGATGCATGAAATTCATGCAAGAGTAGGCCTTCCTTCCCCTGGCTGCTGACATTGGCTTCCCTCTGGCACTAGGAACTTGGGCTTCCCTCTAGCACCTGGGACCCTGGCTTCCCTTGCAGCTCTGGCTTCATCTGGAAGGTTGTCCGAAGGATGTATGGTCTAATTAACATATTATGCTTTTATTATTATAGATAGTTACTAGTAAGCAAAATAATTTACAACTTCCAAATATAATGCTGTATTGGCAAAACATGTAGAAATACCTAAAAAAAATCGGGAGTATTAACATGATTAATGGAACTGTATAGATATTTTTCCCCACTGTCTCTCTTAATTGCACCAAATGTGGTATTATTAAATGTGACATTTCACCTATCATGTTTTAAGTTTCTTTAGGGAAAATTAAAAATACAGCAATTTTTCTTCTTAGGAATAAAGGACCAATGTTATGTTGTTATGGCAACCAAAATTGAAAAACAGTTAAGAGAAGGGTACTTCTTCAAAAGTTGCTATAACTTGCTAATCATGCATGAATAATGCCATTTGTTTGAAATGTGCTCATTGTTACATGATTATAATTGTCCCTAAAATGCTCCAAAGGATTTGCAGAATTACTCTCTTAAAGCCTTTTAAAAATTAACAACCCAAATATTTATTACTTTACCTAAAAAATGTATTGGGTCTAGTACATTTATTTATTTTCTAGTAATTTATACATATCTAGAAACTTTTATATTAACAAAAAGTATGTGTAATTTTAGCTAGGCAAAGGTCTATTAATTACTTATCAGTCATACTTCTACCTATTAATTAAGTTTTGCATGGAGGAGGATATCAATATTTTGGATGACTTACTCTTTCTCTACTGACTACTTGATATCACAAATATAACTTTCATATTTAAAATTTAATGATTATATAATACATATATTTGTCAATAAGTCATTCCATTCTTTTTCTAAAAGTAATATTCTAGTCTTATAATCATTATTTCTATATTATTTTAATATATGTGAAACTTTTATTAATTAAACATGAAGATAATCTATATATATAAAAGCCTAAGTGACCGTCACAACCGAAACAACTGAATGGACAACTGAACAGGCTGCGTGGGGTGACCAGGCCAGCGGGGGGGGGGGGGGGCAGTGAGGGGGCGACAAGGCTGACGGGGGGAGCAGTTAGGGACAACCAGGCCGGAGGGGGTGGGGCAGTTAGGGGCAATCAGGCCGGCTGGCAGAGGCAGTTAGGGGTGATCAGGCTGGTGGGGGGGAAGTTACGGGCAATCAGACAGGCAGGCAGGTGAGCAGTTAAGAGCCAGTGGTCCCAGATTGTGAGAGGGATGTCCAACTACCAGTTTAGGCCCAATCCCCAGGGGTCAGGCTTAAACCAGCAGTTGGACATCCCCCAAGGGGTCCCGAATTGGAGAGGGTGCAGGTTGGGCTGAGGAGAACCCCCCTGTGCACAAATTTTGTGCACTGGGCCTCTAGTTCCTATATAATAAAAGGATTATATGCAAATAGACCGAATGGCAGAACAACCAAACAACTGAACAACTGGTCACTATGACATGGACTGACCACCAGGTGTGTGGAACATGGTAGGCATTGGCTGTGGCAGGATGGTGGAGCAGGTGAGTGGGGGTGCCAGACCAAGGCAGGGCACCAGTTGCTGTCATTGGGGTGAGCCTCTGGTGGTTCCTGAAAATTCTTTACTCCCACATGCCACGGTCCTGCCCGGTGCTTACACCTGCTGCCGGCACCGGCTCCACTCACACCCGCTGCCAGTGCCCGGCGCTGGTCCTGATTGCTCAGTGCCACAAGCGGGTGCAAGCAGCGGCTGCTGGCCCTGATCACCCCTGAGGGCTTCTCCACCTCCCCCTGCTCCTGAGGGGCAATCGGGGCAGCTTCTATCACTTGCACCCATTGATGGCACCAGCCCCAATCACTCTGCACCTTTAGCGGGTGCAAGTGGGACGGCCGGTGGCCTCAGCGCATGGGAGTGGTGGCAGTGGGAGCAGGGCTGCCACCAGACAAGGGACTAGGGGCTGAGGCAGGAGTGGCTGAGCAGGGGCACAGAGGATTGGCTGAGACCCACCCCTGTGCCTACTGCAGCCTTGCAACCCACAGTTCCTTTCAAGATGCATGAATTCGTGCACTGGGTCCCTAGTATATGATAAAACCTCAGCTAATATTATAATGGTGAAAGCTTTTCCTCTAAGATCAGGAACAAGACAAAGAAGTCCACTCTCATCACTCTTATTCAACACAGTGCTAGAAGTCCTAGCCAGAGCAATAAGGCAAGAGAAAGAAAAGGCATACAAGTAGGGAAGGAAGAAGTCAAACTGTCACTTTTTGTAGATGATATAATTTTGTATATAGAAAACTCTAATGACTCTACCAAAAACCTATTAGACAATAATAAAGCAAATACAGTCAAGTTGCAGGATACAAAATCAATGTGCAAAAATTCATTGCCTTCCAGTATACTAACAATAAAACTTCAGAAAAGGAAATGGTAAAAAAAAATTAATTTTGCAATTGCAACCAAAATAATAAAATACATAGGAATAAACTTAACAAAGAACATGAAAGACCTATATACTGAAATTATAAAGCATTATTAAAAGAGATTGAAAAAGACAAAACAAAATGAAAAAATATCATGTATTCATGAATTGGAAGAATCAACAGAATTAAAATGGTCATATTACCCAAAGCAATATACAGATTTAGTGCAATCCCCATCAAAATTCTAATGGCATTTTCTTAAAGAAATAGAACAAAAAATCATCAGATTTATATGAAATCACAAAAGACTCTGAATAGCCACAGCAATCCTGAGAAAAATGAATGAAGCTGGAAGTATCACACTACTTGACTTCAAATTATACTACAGAGCTACAATAATCAAAACAGCATGGTATTGGCAGAGAAACAGACATGCAGATCAATGAAACAGAATAGAGATCCCAGCTATAAAACCACTTGTATATGGACAGATAATTTTTGACAAAGGAGTCAGAAAGACACATTGGAGTAAAGATAGCCTTTTCAATAAATGTTACTGGGAAAACTGGAATGCCACATTGAAGAAAAGGAAACTGGATTATAGTGTGTCTCCATGTACAAAAATTAATTCAAAATGGATTAAAGACCTAAATATAAGACCTGAAACAATAAGTTACATAGAAGAAAATATAGCTACCAAACTTATGGAAGTTGTTCAAAGAGAACATTTTATTAACTTGACACCAAAGGCAAGGGAAGTAAAAGTAAATGAATGGGACTATATCAAACTAAAAATCTTCTGTATAGCAAAATAAGCTGACAACAAAACAAAGTGGCAGCCAACCAGACTGGAGATGATATTTGCAAACAGTACCTCTGACAAAGGTTTTATTTCCAAACTAGAGGCCTGATGTATGAAAATTCATGCAAGAGTAGGCCTTCCTTCCCCCAGCTGCTGGCACCAGCTTCCCTCTGGCACCCAGGACCCGGGATTCCCTTTTCTAGCCGCTGGCAGGCACCTGGAACCTGGGCTGACTTCTCTCGGGCCCCGCTTCATCAGGAAGGATGTCTGATATAATTAGCATATTACCCTTTTATTATTATAGAATATATAAAAAACTGATAAAACTCAATACCAACAACCCAATCAAAAAGTGGGCAGAAGACCTGAAAATACACCTCTCCCAAGAAGACATGTAAACAGCCAATAGATATATGAAAAGATGTTCAACCTCACTGGCAATCAGGGAAATGCAAATCAAAACTCCAATGAGATACCACCTCAAACCTGTTAGAATGGCTATTATCAACAAGAAAAGCAATAACAAGTGTTGGAGAGATTGTAGAAAAAAGGAACCCTCATTCACTGCTGGGAGGAATGTAGACTGCTATAACCACTGTGGAAAGCAGTCTTACAATTCCTCAAAAAAAAAAAAAAAAAAAAAAAAGAATAGAGCTACCATATGACCCAGCAATCCCTCTCCTGGGGATATACCTGAAAACCTCAAAATCATGTATTTGCAAAGATATATGCACCCTAGGTTCATTGCAGCATTATTCACAGTGGCCAAGACATGGAATCAACCAAAGTGTCCTGTGATTAAGGACTGGATAAAGAAGATGTGATCCATATACACAATGGAACACTACTCAGCCATAAGAAAGAATGAAATAGTGTCATTTGCAACAACATGGATGGACCTTGAGAATATTATGCTAAGTGAAATAAGTCAGTGAGAAAAAGCTAAGAACCATATGATTTCACTCATGTGTGGGATATGAAACTGAAACTTGTGGACACAAACAACAGTGTGGTTGCCAGAGGGAAGAGGGTGGGGGGTGTAGGGAGTCCTAATATAAGGTGACAGGAGAAGATTTGACTTTGTGTGGTGGGCACATGGTACAATATAGAGATCTTATAACTTGGAATCTCACACCTGAAACGTATATGTTCATGTTGACCAATGTCACCCCAATAAATCTATACTAATAAAAGTGTCATATGCAAATTGGTCAGGACGCCCTCACAGTAATGACCAAACAGCAGCCTGCATTGGGCAACAAGGCCAGCAGGGGGGTTACTAAGGGATGACCAAATGACTGAACAGCAGGCTGCATGGGGGGGCCAGGCCAGCAGGGGGGCAGGGAGAGGCGACCAGGCCAGGAGAGGGGGCAGTGAGGAGTGACCAAGCCAGCAGAGGAGGGGCAATTGGGGGCAACCAGGCTGGCAGGGGGGGCAGTTGGGAGCAACCAGGCTGTCAGGGGGGGCCGTGAGGGGCGACCAGGCTGGCAGGGGGGGCAGTTGTGGGCAACCAGGCCAGCAGGGGGAGGCAGTGAGGAACAACCAGGCCAGCAGGGGGGCAGTTAGGGGCGATCAGGCCAGCAGGCAGAGGCAGTTAGGGGTGATCAGGCTGGCAGAGGGGGGGAAGTTAGGGGCAATCAGGCAGGCAGGCAGGTGAGCAGTTAGGAGCCAGTGGTCCCAGATTGTGAGAGGGATATCCAACTGCCAGTTTAAGCCCAACCCAATCCCCGGGATCGGGCCTAAACTGGCAGTTGGACATCCCCTGAGGGGGTCCCAGATTGGAGAGGGTGCAAGCTGGAGTGAGGGGACCTCCCCGTGCATGAATTTTGTGCACCGGGCTTCTAGTTTTATAAAAAAAGGAAAAAAAAATAATTTTTGAAAACTCAATAGCTTTATTTACTAAGAAAAAGAAATCATGTACATTGATCATGTGTGTGTATATATATTAGTATATATATATATAACACAGTTTATTTTACAAACAGATGCTTCAGTTATGTTTGTTATGTCTAAACTCTGATAAATAAAAAAAAACAAAAGTTCTAACCTTAAATTTTAACTTGAAAAAAAGCATATTCAATAGAAAAGTATAGCAAACAGAAGAAAACATGGAAAATTAAATGTTTATTAATTCTATTACTTTTTCTTTTTCATTTTTGTATACTTTTGTAGACTTTTATAACACAAGTTTTAAAAATATTTCCCCTGCCAATAAGATATTATTCTATATTAACAATTTAAGATGCATTTGTTGCATTTCTTGAATGTAAAATGATTTACTTATCCAATCCCTTATGCTTGAGAAGTAATCTGCTATAAATTTATCATTGATGTAACTAAACCTGTGACACACATCAGTCTGTGCAACTCTGAATATTTGGGGGCAATAGTCTCAAAGGACTGTTTCTTCTGGGCTTGATCTAGTGTTCTCAGTTTTCCTTTAGAAAAGTTGCATCAATTTATACTCCACTTTAAATGAGAGGGTTTATAGCTACATATTCAAGCAGCACAAAAGAATGTCATTCTCATTCTCTCTCTCTCTCTCTCTCTCTCTCTCTCTTACTTTTTAGCAGCAAACATATACCTTTTTTTATAAAATAGACATCCAAGCCTGTGACTTTATTCCCCCATTCTTAATATAGTGTGTATGCCTAATGTAATATATATTGAGGGTAGAATGTTTTTTGTTTCAAGTGAAAGAAAACTGAACTCAAATCAGCTTAAGCAAAAGTGGCATTTCAATAATTTGCATTGAATTAAAATCAGATATCACTCCAGGCATTACTAAATACAGAGGCTCAAAATATTTTTTAAAAAAACAATGTTTTCCTTTGTCATATTCACTGTCTCTGCTCTGACTACAGTCTTAAATAGATTCTTCCTTATGTCACAAGATAGTAGCCACTATCTCCCAAGAACATATATTTCCAGTTTAAAATAAAGCTTAAAAGAGCAAGAACTTTTGCTCCAGCAAATATCCTGATTCAATCTCTTGGGGCCAGTGTCAGCCTTGTGCTCATACAGTATGAAATTACTAGATTTTGATAGTAGCTCATTAAGTGAAAGTTAGGCCTAATACCAGGAGAAGATGTTGGGGAGTGGGGAGGTAAGTTGCAAAAGTTCTCTTTGTCATTGTCTGTGTGTGTGTGTGCTTTAATTTTTGATAAAACTATATTGATGGTTTGTCTATATTATTGTTTTTTCAAAGAATAAGTACTTAGATATATTGAAAATCTTACTGTTTTCTAGAATATGAATTTCTACCTTAACCCCAATAATCTTTTCACTTACTTTGTTTAGTTTTAATTTGTTGGTGTCTCACTTTTTGACTTGCATACCATACGTTTCTTTTTATTTATGTACTAATGTTTGAGTTAAGGTAAAACAATTGGACAAAGGCATGAACATTGAAATACAGTCGCCTTATAGAATGGATTCAGTACTTCATAAGTGAGTTTTTTATTTACATCAACTCAGCTTTTCCTTGATGAACAGCTTACAATTATCATGTGACACAATATCAGTAGAGAGAATTTTCATAATATTCAAATGGAAGGATATCAGTTTCCTATGAAAGATGCATAGAAAAGTAGCATCCTAACCAAATGATTTTGGAACCACTCTAAAGGTGATATTATTTACAATCAGAATTGAGGGTCCTTTTGGCACAATAAATAGATTACAAAGTGAGACTAATTGGTTTAAAAACATATATAAAGTTTTAACATTCAAATTAGGATGAACAATGAGTCTAATGTAAATTAATTATTTATGTAGACATATATTAAACAATTTAATATCCAACTTATACACTAGAGTTCCATACTGCTGCATCTGCCATTGTGTTTTTGATTTCTTTAACTTAAATGTGCTAACTACTCTCTTGCTACTCTTTAGAAAATAATAAATTGCTTAATATTAAGAGTAGCCATCCTTGGCTAGGTGGCTAGGATGAGATACAATGGAATGAAGCAGTTCATGATTCTTTTACTCAGGCATTTAACTAACAATGATATCCTTTGTGTCTAAGACAACATATTTTTTGATGGCAATAACAGAACAAATTGTCTTATAGGCATATGCTTTCTAAATAACCTAACATATTTCTCACTAAATGTTTTTAGCATTTTCTTAAAATTACACTGCCAAATATCACCAGATTGTATTATATCTTTGTATCCCACAAGTCTATGTAACCACATTTCAGTCCTCTGAATAAAATTAATGTAAGCTTATAGCTGTGTTTATTAGATTATAGTCAAGAAGTAAGCCAGTTGGGACACATCTGGCATTGCCTGTGAGTAAATGAGGAAGAGGTAAGATCAAAACCCTTTCACTTCCTAATACAGTCTGACTCGAGAACAACCAACATGAACTCACAAAACAGCATGACAGTTGATCCTGATGATGCTTCAACACATTAATCTTGTGTCCAAGTGGCAGGCCCTGGAAGCCCTCACAGCATCCACCCTATGAAATACTACATAAAACAAACACGGGTGAGACTTGTTATTTTCAAATACAGCTTTCTGCAGAATGCAGTGGTTACAAACACAGCTTCTAGAGTCAGAGTTCCTAAGTTCAAGTCCTGCTAATGCCCTGAGTGACTCTGTGGCCTTGAGTGGTGGCTACATCTCTCCTTGTCTCACTTTCTGCAATTGTAAAATAGGAGTAATGATAAAACCTACTTCATAGACTTATTAAGAGGACTGAGTAAGTGAATATGTCTAAAAGTCTTTGTAACCATGTTTGTCTTGCATTTCCTTTTCAGTACGCTGCCTACCCATGTCCTCTGCCTTTCTCTCATGTTTGAGCTCCTGTGCAGTTATAATGTATAATCTGTGTGTACTTCACATATTGAAGCCTGTGCACTTAAAAAGATGTCCACCTGCTGAATCCAAAAAGCAAGCAGGTGTGAGGGCTTCTGTAACTAGGCTGCTCCCCAGACTGTGGAGGGAGGTGGCAGAGATGAGAGGATCTAGGGACTGGTGCTCAATCCCCTGGTGTTTCAGATCTTTTTAGTCCTCTCTAGCTGGACAAGGTGACCCCCGAAAATATGCAGATGCAATGAGAATACAATAATTTCTGGGGGACTGATCAGGTAGTGTAGCTGGAGACCACTTCCTGCTCCAAGTCAGAAGGCTACACATGCTCTGTGGACTCTCTGGACGATTACTTGAAGCACTGTCTTCTGAGTTCACAGACCTCATCACTCTGCCGCATTATCCTCTCAGTGCCAGTCCCTGATCTGCAACCTGGCTTGATCGTAGCAGAGCCAGTCAGGCTACACTTGCTGTTTTCTTGTCCTTAATGTTTGACAACACAGAGACTGTGTAACCCTCATAAAGCATGCAGCATTGCCTCTCGACATGAAATTCTTGAGACAAAACCCTGAGTAGAAAGGCTATTAGTCTTCCAAAAACATATAGAGAGCATACATCAGAGAATGAACCTACTCTCTCTAGGTATTCTTTCTCTGACAATTGGCTGAAAAGAGTCTTTTTAAAGTCATAGCCTAGGTGTAGCCTTCAGAGTAAGGAGAGGCAGGGGAGAAGCCAAAAAATTAAGATTTTAGCACAATGCCTTACAGGTGACAAGTCTTCTATAAATGTTATAGTTTTATAATAATTATTATTATAATTATTCATATTATTGTGACTAAAAATATAGGATAGTCATTTACAAGGACAGACAAAAATTAGCCCAAGAGAATTTTTCAAGAGCATTGAGGAAATCAAATCTCTTTAATAATGGCATCAAAAAATTTGGGGAGGGGGGCTTACAGTAAATGGAAAACTACAGCAAAATTGAACCAATTTGGACAAACATATAGGTGTTCACTGCATAAGTGTTTCCTTAGACTTTCAGAACACATGCACTTTCAGCTTCAATAATCTACTTGCCCTTCCTTGCCTTGTGGGATTCTTCCAGATGGTAGCCAACCCATGGTGCTACAGTTGCTTAACTTAGAATCATGGCTCACATTTCTCATCATTTTTCATTTGGACTTGTTAAAAAAAGGATCTAGATTTTTAAATTCATGAATAGCTTATAAAGTGAAAGATACCCTAATACTAGGAATTGTCCCAATATTGCCTCTCTCAACCTTAGAGTGTGATCCTGAGAATTTCCACCGTAAGAGACCAGACAAAGATGGCCCCAGCAGAAGAAAGTGGCATGTTAACACTGTGCATTTGGACAAACAACCAAAAATTACCATTATCTGGACAAGTTATAAGATTGAGAAATCCTATTTGCCCAGAGGCTGTGCTCCAGGAACAATGGGCTCATTTTCCTCAGTCTCCAGTAAAGAAAATTGGATATTGGTACTACAGCCTCATTGTACAGTGCAGACAATGGTTTATTCTGAGTTTAATCATCCTAAATCAATCTTTTTGTTACTTTCAAGTAGTCCAAAAGAGTAGATTATATCTGACTGCGGTATATAAAAGTGGGGGAAACAATGAAGCAGACACTCTTGCTTAATACTGCCAAACAAGAGTTTTCAGTCTATGAGATGTCATATATTGAATATGAAGCCCTAAGGAATCTGTGCTTTCTTTCTGTTGGTGCAGCCTACTTCTTGTTTTTTTGCAAACTTGACATCAGGATAACCTAAAATATAAGAATTATGACATCTGACTATTCTCTTTACTATAGTGCCCATCCTCCACACAAGGTTCTTTTTTTCATTATTTCATTCATAGTTTCTATGGTAATTTGTAATTATTTTATTTCTTAAGTTATTTCTTGTCTCCTATGATTAGAATAGAGACTTTGTTTTTCTTGTTCAATCCTAAATTTTCAGCTTCAAATATAGAGCTGAATGCAGCTGAGTGCTATGTTAATATCAGTTAAATATATTAACCTGCCCCTATTCCTTACTGTTGCAGTTACACATGAGGGAATGAGATTTAATGAAATTGCACTTGCTGTGCAGAAGATCTTCGAGACAAAATCCAGAAGTGAGCACTCGTTTGCTACCTCTCACAACAAGTCACCTCGTTTAATGTTAAAAATAAATAAAAGTTGTTTTCAGCCCTGAGTGCATAAAGCACGTGAGCAGTGTTTTAAAATTCTGATGCCCGGCCCACACTCCTCGTCAGCTACTCAGAATCAGTGTGTGAAGTTCCACTGAAGATTCTACTGTGAATTAAGGTTGGGACTGTCTGTGTGTATACATTTGTGGCTGTGATCATTCTCTGTGTGTATACACACAGTTGTGCAAGAGCAGGCCCAGAGCATGAATTTCATCATGTAGGAGCCAGTAAAGAAGCAAAGCCATGTTTGGAGAAGGCTGATCTGGCAACTTCACAGGACAGTTAGGAGTACAGGTAGAATGACAGCAAAGCAACCAATTACTAATGCAGTTCTCTAAACAAGAGGTAAGAAAGACCCACCTCTGGTGGCAGCAATGATGATACATTGAAGGGTCATAGGAATATACACTGAGTGGCCAGATTATTATGATCTCTGAACGCATAATAATCTGGCCACTCAGTGTATGTGAGGCACATTGTGGAAAAAGCTCTGCAAGATTTGGCAACAAATTGAATGTGAGTGCTACCGGGGAGAAAATTTTCTGAAAGCCTTGACAATTGTGCCCAGCCTGATTCCTGAAGTAATTTGTTGCACACAGGTGATAACTTATTATTTTGAATGACAGAGTACCAATTTGCAAACTTCTACTTTCAGGGCATTAATGACTGAATAGCATAATCACTATGGCATGATTTTTCATTTGCATTAGTATTAGTAAATATTTCATGAGAAACCAAAAATTATAGCACCTATACTTTGAAGAATAAATATCCCTCCAAATTATGAAATACAAAATTCAGGCTATCACTGGTGCCAAAAATTCTGTAAACATCCTATCTAATAAAAGAGTAATATGCAAATTGACCATCACTCCAACACACAAGATGGCTGGCCCCCAGGTGGTCAAAGATGGCTGCCCCCATGTGGACACAAGATGGCCACCACAAGATGGCCAGCAGGGGAGGGCAGTTGGGAGGGACCAGGCCTACAAGGGAAGGCAGTTGGGGGTAACCAGGCCAGCAGAGGAGGGAAGTTGGGGGCAACTGGGCCTTCAGGGAAGGGCAGTTGGGGAGGGGGGACCCAGGCCTGCAGGGGGGAGCAGTTGGGGGAACCAGGTCTGCAGGGGAGGGCAGTTAGGGGTGACCAGGCCTGCAGGGGAGGGAAGTTAGGGGCAATCAGGCTGGCAGGGGAGCAGTTAGGCATCAATCAGGCTGGCAGGGGAGTGGTTAGAGGGTGATCAGGCTGGCAGGCAGAAGTGGTTAGGGGCAATCAGGAAGGCAGGCAGACGAGCAGTTGGGAGCCAGCAGTCCTGGATTGTGAGAGGGATCGGGCCTAAACGGGCAGTTGGTCATCCCTTGAGGGGTCCCAGATTGGAGAGTGTGTAGGCTGGGCTGAGGGACACTCGCCCCCATGCACGAATTTTGTGAACCAGGCCTCTAGTTTATAAATAAAATAATTCATTTCAGTAGAAGATTAATTGCTATGAGTTGCAATTATGCTTAATGTTAAGTAGTTTTCTTTATGTCATTATAAATTGGAGGAGCATAAATTTCAGCAACAATATATTTATTTATTTTAATATTTTTCATTTTTCAATTACAGTGAATATAAAATATTATATTAGCTTTAGGTATACAACATAATAATTAGACACTTATATAAACCACTAGAGGCCTGATGCATGAAAATTCATGCACTAGAGGGGGGGTCCCTCAGCCCGGCCTGCCCCCTCTCACAGTCCAGGAGCCCTCAGTGGCGGGAGGTGACTCGGCGATCAGGGGAAGGCAACACCCCCATCACACCTCTGCTGCTTCCACTACTGGCAGCACAAGCCTCAGCTGGCCCTGGTTACCTGAGCCTCGGGCAGCCTCGGGCAGCCTCGGGCAGCCCTGGGTGGCTGGGCAGTCGCCATCCCAATCTTGCCTGCACCTCCAGCCAGCCCTGGGTGGCTGGGCAGAGGAGGGGACTGGGGGACTCTGGAGGCAGGCGCGTATCGAGCCTACTGCCCTGGTGAGGCTCAGGGGACTGGGCGCCGCCACCTTGTGGCTGTGGGCGCCACCATCTTTGAGGGTGTGGCATTCAATTAGCATATTCCCTCCTTATTGGCTGTGGGCGCTGCCATTTTGTGAGGGTGTGATGGTCAATTAGCATATTTCCTCTTTCTTAGATAGGATACAAAGCAATCACCCTGATTAATCTAATACCCATCTGACATCATACATGGTTATTACAATATTATTGAATATATTCCCTAATCCATAGCTTACATGGCCATGACTATTTTATTACTACCAATTTGTACTTTATTTTTTTACCATAGTTTAGTTTGACTTCTTTTAATTTTTAAAGTTTATCTTTATTGTTGCAAGTATTACAGATGTCCCCTTTTTATTTCTCCACTAGAGGTCCAGTGCATGAATTCATGCATGGGTGGGGTCCAGCCGGCCCTCCCCAATGGGGGCCCATTGGGCCAGGCCAGCAGCGGGGAGGAGATGCAGGAGGTTGGCTGGCCAGCCCCACTCTTGATCGGGGGGGGGGGGCGATCAGGGCCAGGCTGGTTGAGGGGGGCATGGAAGGTTGGGGGGGGGGCTGATCAGGGCCCCAATCAGGCCGATTGGCCAACACAGTGCAAGTCATAGCTACCAGTCATTCCGGTCACTTGGCTTTTATATATATAGATTGGCCCTCTCCACCTGGCACACTCTCTCCAGACCTTCACCACCCTATTGTCTGTGTCCATGGCTTATGCATATGTTCATATAAATTATTTGGTTAATTTCACCCCACCCATCCACTCCCATCTTCCCTCTGAGATATGTCAGTCTGTTCCATGACATGTTTTATTAAAAATTTTTAATGTTGACATTATTGTAGGTGTTTCCTTCCCTCCCCTTTTTGCCCACTTCCACCCAACTCTGTCTCCTCCTCCCTTGGCCTTTACCAAACTATTGTTGGTGTCCATGGGGTGTGCATATATGTCCTATATTTAATCTCTTCACCTTCTTTATCTAGTCACCCCACCCCCTTCCCTTGGGCACTTGCCAGTCTGCTCCATGTGTCCATGCTTCCAGTTCCATTCATTGGTCAGTTGATTTTGTTTATTAGATTCCACATATAAGTGAGATCATATGGTATTTGTCTTTCTCTGACTGGCTTATTTGCTTTTCATAATACTCTCCAGGTCTCTCCATGCTGTTGCAAAGGGTAAGAAATCCTCTTTTTTCCAGCTGCATAGTATTCCCTAGTGTAAATGTACCATAGTTATTTTATTCACTCATCTACTGATGGGCACTTGGACTGTTTCCAGATCTTAGCTATTATAAATAACTAGAGGCCTGGTGCACAGATTCATGCACTGGCTGGGTCCCTCAGCCTGGCCTGCACCATCCCACAATCCAGGACCCCTCAGTGGATGTAGTAGTATGTGAAGCGGCAGGCAGCTGGGGAGGAGCCCGTGCCAGGTGCTGTGCTGCTTCCACTCATCCTGGCCCCTGTGCACTTGCCACCACTGATGCTTAGTAGCAGCATCCATTGGTCAGCTGAGCAATGCTCCTGCTGTGGGAGTGCACTGACCACCAGGGGGCAGCTCCTGAGTTGAGTGTCTGCCCTCTGGTGGTCAGTGCGCATCATAGCGACCAGTCCACCAACCATTCAGTCACATGGTCACTTAGGCTTTTATATATAGAGATGCTACTAAGGACATAGGGATGCATATATTCTTTCTGATTGGTGTTTTGGGATTCTTAGGATATATTCCAAGAAGTGGGATTGCTGGGTCAAAAGGTGGTTCCAGTTTTAATTTTTTTGAGGAGGCTCCATACTGTTATCAACAGTGGCTACGCCAGTCTGTATTCCCACCAACAATGCACAAGGTTTTCTTTCCCCCAAGTCCTTGCTAGCACTTGCTGTTTGTTGATTTATTGATAGGATCTGTTATGGCTGATGTGAGCTGATATCTCACTGTAGTTACTATTTGCATCTCTCTGATGATTAGTGATCTTGAGCATTGTTTTATATGTCTATTAGAGAAATGTCTATTCAGGTGCTTTGCCCATTTTTAATTGGATTGTCTTTCTGGTGTTGAGTTATATAATTTCTTTATATATTTTGGAAATTAACCCCTTATCAGATGTGTCATTGAATATGTCCTCCCATACAGTGGGTTCTCTTTTCATTTAGTCAGTGGTTTCTTTTGCTGTGCAGAAGCCACTTGTTTATCTTTTCACAAGTTTCCCTTGCCCTAGGAGATATATTGGCAAAAATATTGGTGCAAGAGATGTCTGAGATTTTACTGCCTATGTTTTCTTCTAGGATTTTTATGGTTTTATGACTTACATTTAAGTCTTTTATCCATTTCCAGCAACAATTTAACTACAATATTGGGAGAATTCTGTAAAGTCTCTTGATCTCAGTATCTTATCTGTAAACTGAAAAAAAATATTTTATCTACCTGAAGCAACAATTCTGAACCAGATTTTCCCCTGTACTACAATTAAGTATATATATATATATATATATATATATATATATATAGTCACCATACTATGTCATATATATATATATATACATATATATATATATGTATACATATACTAGTATGTGTGTGCCTGTGATAATATATACATATATATATGTATGTGTATATATATATATATATATATACACACTCTATATAATGATATGGTATAAAAAAGCATTAGATGAGGAGTGCAAATGTCCTGTGATGCAGTCTATTTCAAATGATGCAAGAATTAGACATTACTTAATCTCTAATTTTCTTTTCAGTTCTAAAGTTCAAAATTCAATATAAGGGAATGTGGTACTCTCAGGAGGATGAGTGGAAGCAAGATAGGAGGGAAAACTGACATACTGAATTTCTATAAAGATTAGAAGACAGTGCCCTGGATCTAAGGAGAGATGAGGAGTCATAAAAAGGAACTAAAGACTTTCTTCATCTACTGATTGTATGAAAGCACCTGAGGCGGATTATGACAATGCAAGGTCTTTCTATAATATTTTAAAAAGTGATAAAGGTGACTGTATTGCCATTTTCAAATTGAATGAGATGGCTTTTGTTTTATAGAAAAATGTAAGAGGATTTTCAAGGGAAGTCCTCTGCTCTATACAAATGGTGGTGGTGCATAAAGAAGGCACTTTTATTTGGTGGAATTTTTGCAGATTCCTTTTCACCTCACCTGTGTAGGCATGTAAGTAAAATAAATTAGTGAGTTACTAGGAATGAATTGATGAAGTGCAGCAGCCTTCATCAACTGTATTCCTAAGACTGCTTGGTATAGGAGTAATTTCAGTTTTAAGCCACTGGAAAGCTATAGCACCAGAGGGAAATAGTTGCACCATCGGCAAATCCACAGAAAATGCTTTCACATCATTGGAGAAGGCTCCGCCAAATTTCCCAAGGAATTATTAAGTGAAACAGACAAAATAAGCCAAGCCATAAAACATCAGCAAGACAGGGGTGAATGTCTGGTAATGAATGTCTGGTAAGCACATTTCCCTGACACACATCAATTAGACAAACAGGCCAGGAGCTTATATAAAATTAAAATACAAAATGATAAAAATATAGCATCAAGACCATTGCTCCATTAAGGCTATTTTCAGAAAAAAATAAAGTTGGGAATAGAACTAAGAGCATGATACCGACCTATGGTAAAAATGGTAAAGTTATTTAACAGAAAAAGTAGGAAAAAACTGTAGTTATTCAGTTTAGAGAAAATAAATAATTCAACGAGTAGTTATTGAGCACACACTATATGCTTGAATTTGTGCTCAGATACTTCAGATCCTTGCTGGGAGGATATGTTCTGGAGAGAGAAACATAGTAAGTTAATATATTAGGAGATATGCAATGGATTAAAAAAAAAAAGAATAAGGATTTGAAGTTTTGTTTCTACTTGAGGAAGATACAGACTGAATAGTCAGAATAAGATTCATTGAAATTTAAGCAAAGGCTTGGAAATCTGAAAGCATTGGCCAAGTGATAGATTGGACAGAGGTGTTCCAGGCAGAAGGAACAGCTAGATTCAAAGTCCTGAGGTGTGGGTGTGCATGGGGTGTTGAAGAAGAACAAGGAATTTACTGTGGTTGGAAAAGCAAATACGAGTGAGAGAGTTGTAGGCACCCAACAGGTCAGAGAGCAAGAGGATGTGAGTAAACCATGTAATCAGGTTGAGCCTGGAGGCCATCTTGGCTTTTACTCGGGGTGTTAGGCAGAAGAATGACTGTATTGGCAGAGGAATGAGAACTTCTGTATTGAGAATAGGCTGGAACTGGGGCAAGGTAACCTTTTAGGAGACTATGGCAGTACAGAAAAAGGCAGCATAACTTTGGTGAAGATGTGCTCTGAGCCGATCACCTATAAAGGCACGGAGTTGTGATTCATATTCAAGAGCACATAAAACATGGTGGACTTGGGAAGAGTGGAAGAGGGAAAAGGAAGTGCCTAAACCTGGGAATTTCGTTCTTTTCTCTTCACACATCTCCTTCAGGGAGTTCCTCCATTTTCTTATTTCAAGTGCTTTCTTTCTCCTCTGAATCCAAAACCATATTTCTAGTTCCTTCCTCTAGACTGAGTTCTCATTCCTTACCTCCAAATACCTGCTAGTTTCCACTCGGTCATGTGTCCACTTCTCCAAATCAGTGTTTTCACAATATATCATGGCACCACACAATTTAATGGTCTTAATTGTGAGTCTGTCAGTCATTCTGGGTTAAAACTGGAAATCCCTTTCATTCATAGTTCCTTATCCTGTATATCTAGGTAATATTTAAAAGATGTTAATGATTTATTCAAGGCATTGCAGTTAAAATTGTTGCTTCTCTTTCCTACATCTATCACCTGAGACAAAGCACAGATATCCCTGTATTACTACAATAGTTTCCAAGCCTTAGCTCATCCAGCCTACATGATCCTACCTAAGACTTTTATGAACACTATTTTCATTGTCATATAGAACACCTCAAAGTTCTACAGTTTTGTAAGTTTGCATCAAAAAAGGATTATTAAATGTACAAATATTGTTAGAAAAGCAAAAGAAAAATCATAGTTTTTATTGTATGAATATTAATAGTATCAAATATATAATGATTTGAAAAATAATCTAGGAAAAGTAAAAGTGTTTTAAAATGAGATTTCGTGTAAGTTGGAAAAATTATTTTCAGTGATGACATTCATGCTCAATGGGGTGTTGTCAGGAGGTCAAATGGATACTACCTTTCTGTAAAGCCATCTGGCAATACCTACTGACAGCTTTATAAAAGTACCATTGAGTACAGTGTAAATTGGTAGTCTAGGTTCTTTTTTATCTTTTGCATGTAACTGACCAATTTTTCCAACATCATTTATTAAAGAGACTGCATTTACTCCATTGTATGTATGTTCTTGACTCCTTTGTCAAATATTAATTGACTTGTAGGTGTGAGTTGATTTCTGTGCTCTGTGTTTTATTCCATTGATCTATATGCCTATAAAACAAGGTCCAAATGATACTTGTCTTACTACAAAATATGGAATTTGCATTGCATAAATTATTCTCTACTGTGTAAAAAACAATGCCAGTGCCAGGTTGTTTTGATTACAGTGGCTATTTAGTATAGTTTGGTATATGGTATTGTGATACATCCAACTTTGTTCTTTTTACTCAAAACACTGAGCTAGTTGGGGTATTTGGTTTCATATAAATTTTGTGGATATTTGTTCAAGTTACAAAAACAAAAAATATCTTTCATATTTATCCCATCTTTTCTATCTTTACTGTTTCTATTCCATAGAGGAATCTTTTCACAGACTCTCTAACATGTTCTTCTAACTGGAGTCTAGTCTTGTTCTCCTCTAATGCATCCTCCATATTGCCACTAGAATGAGCTAAGGGGGCAATTCATTTTGCCAGTTTATGGTTTGCTCACTGTTTATTTTCCAATTTTCTTAGTTGTGTTGTACAAGTTTCTTTTAAGCACTGTTTTCCAAGAATGAAATTTTCTGAAAAGAGCTGCTATATATTTAATTTACTTGACATATTCTTTCAGGTATATTATTCAACAAAATTGTATATACATCTATCCTGAATTATGTGCCAGCAACTGTGCTAAGTTCTTTAATGAATGTAAAATAATTTTGATGATTATAAAATATGTTTTTTAAAAAATATATTCTTATTGATTTCATAGAGGAAAGAAGATGGAAAGAGAGATAGAAACATCAATGATGAGAGAGAATCATTGATAGACTGCCCCCTGCACTCCCCCCCCCATCCCAAACAGGGGATGGATCCTGCAACCCAGGCATGGCCCTGACCAGGAATCGAACTATGACCTTCTGGTTCACCAGTAAATGCACAACCACTGAGCAACACTTGCTGGGCAAGCTGTTTTTGTTTTATTGTTTTGTTTTGTTTTATGTGTGTGTGTGTGTGTGTGTGTGTGTGTGTTTTACCAAGCTTATCATGATTACTATTAAATTTAGTTCTAACATATAGAACACTCAAATTTATGCTAGCACATGCATGTTTTTTTCAAATATTATAACCAATCATTTCAGGAAATAATATCAAAGAAACATTAAACTGTGGCCCAAATAACAGAAAGTGATACTACAAAAAATCCTCTGTGCAAAATACTTGATTCATATTAAACTATTGATCAAGATGTTTGTCAATATTTTGCTTCCCTTTGCATTCATCTGTGTATATATTTCTCACCTAAGTGATTGGCACAAGGAACATATTTAAAAAGTGTTGTCTAGTCCAAAAATACCCCAACATTGTTTTCTATATTGTTATTAACTGACTAAATCTGGTTCCAATACTGAATGGAATTTCCAAACATGACCCTGGGGCAAGACAGGAAGAAGAGTCAACATATTTCCCAAGGCATTAAATATCAGAAGGAAGTTCTAATATTTCTATAAACACACACAATGCAAAATGAATCAAGATATGATGATATATTTATTTTCATTATAATTTGCACAGTTCTTCAAGGTCAAAATGGCATTAGTCTTACTACAAAATATGGAATTTGCATCACATAAATCTCCACTGTTTAGAAAACAAGCCATGATTCTGCATGAATTTGGGACATAGCTCTAGGAACTAGATGTTGTTAAAATTCAAAGATAAGTAATATTATTTCTCTTTAAAGGCTTCATTGGAAAAAAGTTAACTTTTGTGGTTACATTGAAAAAAAATGCAAAGGCCAGGACAGCCTATCTTTTTTTTTTTCTTTTAGAAGTTGTGGAGGCCTTTTTTTTTCAGCAGTGTGATTTCCTAGCATACCCCTACTCTGCCATTCTACTAAGTTTCCTTTCACATCTTCTATACACCCCCGCCCACACACAGGACAGAAGTAGAATAAGTGGAGAAGAAAATGATGAGAGTAATGCTAAGGGAAGACAGCAGTGTGTTTAACATCACAAGATCAGAGAAAGCCCCGAAGCAGAACCTAGAAAAATCCTTTCACAGCATGCAATATAGAACAAAAATCCCCATAAAACTCAAATACTACTGTTATCATGTTTCAAAACAAGAAAGCTAAGAAAGGTGACAAAAGGACCCAAGAAAGGACAGCACATACTTTCAGTTACCTATGTGTCAGGTGGAAAGTTTTCATCATAGCCCTTTAATTCTTCCCTTTGATATATAAGCCCAATCAAGACAACAATATGTCCTTGAACCAAAATGAATCCTCTCTGATAGATTATCACTCTTGGTGATAAACAAAGCATTTAAAGATATGAACTAGTTCCATAGGCGGCATCACTCACTCCAAGACAGCTTTTGATTAAAATAAAAATGTATGTAGGAGCAAAGTTGAATGAAGATATACAAAGAGTTTTATTCTATTTGGGACAAATAAACATAAAAATGATGCCTCTTCAATAACTTTACAAGGATAGACAAATTTATGAAACCAGGCAGTAAAATAAAAGGAGAAAAAAATAACTTTCCTTTAACTGACTCAAGATTTTTACTTTTAGAAGAATAACCATCAAGGGTTGAATTACCCCTAAATAATTATTTTCTACAGTGTTGCCTTACTTGATCAACAACAAATATGAACATACGTGTAATTGGCTTAGCTAAGAAAGCTGTAAAGGAAACTAAAGTTAAAGGAAGCCTGTTACTTCTGAACTAATGGCAATCAATCTATTCTGAGGCAGTCTTCACAGACAAAAAGATGAATACTGATTCAAACAAGTGAATTAAACCAAAAAGCAAGTGAGAAGTGGAAGAACAATGGGAAGTAAAGGGAAGGAATTGAGGTTGGATTTTCAACATGAATAGAAGTTCTAAAAGGTAAGAATTTTTTCTGAATCATAGCTATAGAAAGCTACATTAAAAATGGAATATCTTGCTGCTAGTGAAAATGGAAATAAGGAACCTCCAATTATTGGGTAACACAAGAAAAATTATAATTATTATAAATTTAATCACCTAAATAACTACTGCATTGGGTATTCAGCATAACATAAAACTTTGCAAAGACAAGTCTCATAAGGTATTTTCATAGGCACAATCAATAGAAGTACACCTATTTTTCAGACTTTAGAGTAGTTAAGAGAAATTTGGAATTGAGGGAACTGTTAATAAATTCACAATTTAATTTCTCAAAGAATACCAGAATACTTAAAAATGCCAGAGGTAGTACCAAGTCATTCACATTAAGTTCTCCAAAAGCACATTTTTTTTTAAAACACTCACATACTGTTTTGGAAAGAGAAAAGTTGCATTTCATTACATTTAGTTAGGAGAGATAAATAAAATTAAAACTGTACATGAACCAAAATTTTTTAGCTACCACACAGAAATTCTAGTGTCAGATTAGTTGGTTTGCAAGGCAAAATTGTTGCAATCTGACTTTACTGCAAAGAAGAGAAAATAAAATTTACTTTATTTTTAAATTTTCTTTAAAATTTTTCATTGTTAAAAATTATGGAAATGTAGAAGTGTTAACATGCAAATTAATTTAAAATGTTCCCTTTTTTGTTTTGTTTGTTTGGGTGTTTCTTTTTTTAACATAGCAGTCAGCAGGACAGGAGTAAGGGAGAGAGTGTGAGTGAGTAAGGAAGTGAGAGGGGACTGTGTGGACATGTGTGGTGTATGTATTTGTGTGAGTGAGGGACAATTAGATCTTGCAGGAGTCTCGGGGGCTGGCAGACCAGGCTCTCCTGGACAGGGAGCCCCTGCTACCACAGTGGGCACTCCCTGGGAGAGTGCAGCTTTGGCTCAGAAATCACACCATCTTGAAGGGGAGAGCAGCCATGCTAAGAGCATAGCCTCATCACCACCCAGACCCACCTTGGACACCACCCTAAACCACACAGTGAGTCACAGAGTGCACACCATCATGGCCAGAGTTAGGCCATGACAGCTGCCAGTTCTGCAACACACACAGTAAATCGCAGATTTGCCCACTATTCTGGCAGCGGGCAGCGGACCTCAGGATTGCTCAGTGGATTGTATGGCATTGGGACCTTATAGGTGACACTTGCCATGGGAACCGGGACCCCAAACACATCTACATCAACTTGCACAGCAAGGTCAGGGGTGAGCCACATAATCAGACAACCTGTGATCCATCCACAAAGGAGACAATAGCATTCAAGACCTAACTACATCAGGAGAACCCAAATAACTCAAGTAGAGGGCTTTCCTAGAACACCTAGCTCAGAAGATCTGAGAGAATGCACCCTTAGATTCCACAAACCATCTACTACATAGCACTACCCCCCAAAAAAATCTGGGTGGCATAGCAGTTGAACTAAGTCATAGAAACAAATACAAAGGGACAACAAAAATGGAGAGACAAAGAAACAATCCCAAAAGGAAAGAAAAGGAGGAATTGCCACAAAAATGGAAACTAAATGAAATGGAGGCAAATAATTTGTCAGAGAAAGAATTCCAAGTAATGGTTACAAGGATGCTCAAATGTCCTAATGAGAATTACTAGGTGTACCGGATAATAATGGATTTTGTAATCAAAGAAAACACTATAATTTCAAGAGAAACATCAAAAGTGATTTATTCAAAGAAATGTCCATCGCCAGCTACACTTTTCCCCCATCTTTCAGGTAATTTGTGGATACCGTCCCAATAAAACTTTTCTTGTCTTGAGGCAAACCATTCAGAGACCCAATTTTCCACTTCTTCATATGTTTTGAAGTGCTGCTCAGAAAGTACATGTGTCATATGTGTCATCAATCGGAACAAGTTGTAATCTCGTATGAGATAGTTTGGATTGAGTTCAGAATTTCTAAATGTCTTAGTCATTCAAGCTGCCTAAAATAGTACCAAAAGATATGTAGGCTTAAACTATACAAACTTACTCATAGTCCTACACTCATAGACTTATAGTATGAGATCAAGGGTTGGTTTCTTCTGAGGCTTCTCTCCTTGGCTTGTAGATGGCCACCTTCTTGTTGTATTCTTACATGGACACCCCTTGATCTGTGTATTTGTCCAAATTTCTCCTTCTTGTAAGGACACCAGTCACATTAGATTAGGGCATCCATATGACTTCATTTTATCTTAATCACTCCTTTATATTTTTTTCTTTGAAAAACCCATTTATTTCTCTGTATAGTTTCTCAGGGTATTTCCTGCATTGAATGATCTTATTTCCATGTCTCTTTCATTTTGTTAGTCTCTTATTTTTATTTGGGGAAAATTTTGTTTGTTTTTATCAAGAAAGCATGTTATTCTTGCTTAGATATTTATAATTACATTTATTGGTGTGGTATTAGTTAAAATTATATAAGTTTCAAATATACTAGTATAACTCTATAATACATCATCCGTATATTGTATTGTGTACACACCACCCAAAGTTGAATCCCCTTTTCTCATCATATATTTGACCCCCTTTACCCTTTACTACCCCCACATCCCTCTTCTCTTTGGTAACCACCACACGGTTGTCTGTATCTATGAGTTTTTTGTTTGCTTGTCTTGTTTGTTCTTTGGTGCTTTCAGTTTATATCCATATATGAGTAAAATCATATGACTCCTCACTTCTTCCATCTGACTTTTTTTCACTTAGCACAATATTCCCAAGATCTATCCATGTTGTCATAAATTACAGTATTTCAGCTTTCCTTATGGTTGAGTAGTAGTCCGTTATATATCTCATATCTTCTTTATCCAATCATCCACTGAAGGATACTTTGGTTGTTTCCATGTCTTGGTCACTGTGAATAATGCTGCAATAAGCATGTCTTTACAAATAAATGTATGTGTTTTTTTTTTAATTTGGGAGGTAGATACCCAAAAGAGGATTGTTGGGTCACACAGTAATTCTAATCTAAATTTTTTAAGAAACCTCTATACTGTTTTCCATAGTGCCTGTACCAGTTTATATTCCCACCACCCATTTATCAAGGGTCCTTTACTTCATTTCTCCAACATTTGTTAGTACTTGTCTTGTTGATAATAGCCATTCGAACAGGTATGAGTTGGTATCTCATTGTAGCTTTGAATTGCATTTTCCTATATAGCTAGTGAAGTTGAGCATCTTTTCATATATCTGTTGGCCATTTGTATGTCTTCTTGGAAGAAACGTTTCTGTTTAGATCCTCTGCCCATTTTTTAATTGGATTGTTTTTTTCTTGCTGAGATGTATGAGTTCTTCATACATTTTGGATATTGATCCCTTTTCAAGAGAGCTGTTTGCAAATATCTTCTCCCATTTGGTTGGCTGGCTTTGTGGATTTTTAATAATCTTTTTTACTGTGCAGAAGATTTTTAGTTGGATATATAGTCCCATTCATTTATCTTTGCCTTTACTTCCCTTGCCTTTGGGGTGAAATTCATAAATTCCTCTGTAAGACCAAGGTCCATAAGTATTTTACTATGTTTTCTTCAAGTTATTTATTGTTTCGGGTTTTATATTTAGGAGTTTGATCCATTTTGAGTTAATTTTAGTGTGTGGTAACAAATAGTAGTTTAGTTTTATACTTTTGTATATGGCTTTCCAATTTTCCCAGCACCATTTACTGAAGTGGCTTTCTTTTCTCCAATGGTTGTTTTTGGCTCCTTTGTTGAAAAATTTTAGCACATATACATGTAGGCTTATTTCTGGGCTCTCAATTTTGTTCCATTGGTCTCTGTGTCTGTTATTCTGCCAATGCCATGCTGTTTCAATTATTGTCACTTTGTAGTATAATTTGAAGTCAGGAAGTGTGATACTTCTGGCTTTGTTCTTCTTTCTCAAGCTTGCTTTCGCTATTTGAAGTATTTTGTATTTCTATTCAATCTGATTATTGATTTCTTTTTTAAAAAATGCCATTGGGATTTTGATGGAGGTTGAATTAAATCTGTATATTGCTTTGGGTAATACAGCCATCTTAACTATGTTGCTTCTTCCAATCCATGAACAGAGCATCTTTCCATTTCTTTGTTTCTTCTTCAATTTATTTTAACAATGACTTGTAGTTTTCAGTGCACAGTTCCTTCACATCTTTGTTAAGTTTATTTCTATATATTTTATTCTTTTTGTTTCCATTGTAAAATCAATTTTTATTTATATTTCTGAAATTTAATTGTGGGTATATAGAAATTCAATGGATTTTTGTACATTGCTTTTGTATCTTGCAAGTTAAATATATTCATTTATTATTTCTAATAATTTTTGGTGGAGTTTTTTAGGTTTTCTATATAAAGAATTATGTCATCTGCAAAAAGTGACAATTTTACTTCTTCATTCCCAAATTGGATGACTTTTATTTCTTTCTCTTGCCTTATTGCTCTGGCTAGGACTTCCAGCACTATGCTGAATAAGAGGGATGAGAGTAGGCATCCTTGTTTTATTCCTGATCTTAGAGGAAAAGCTTTCAGTTTTTCACCACTGAGTATGATATTAGCTGAGGTTTTGTCATATATGGCCTTTATAAAGTTGAGGTACTTTCCTTCAATACCATTTTATTAAGTGTTTTAATCATAAACAAATCTTATTTCCTATCAAATGTTTTTTTCTGCATCTATCGATATGATCATATGATATTTATCCTTTATCTTATTGCTGTGGTGTATCACAATGATCAAATTGCATATATTGAGGCATCCTGTTATCTCTGGAATGAGTCCAAAATGATATTGATATCTTTTTAATGTATTGTTGTATTTGATTTGCTAGTGTTTGTTTAGGAATTTTGCATTTTATTCCTCAGAGATTTTGGTCTGTAGATTTCTCTCTCTCTCTCTCTCTCTCTCTCTCTCTCTCTTTCTCTCTCTCTGTGTGTGTGTGTGTGTGTGTGTGTGTGTGTGTGTGTGTGTTATTCTTACTAAATTTCAGAATCAGGGCCATTGTTGAAAAAGTGCTAAATACTTAAAGGAAGTATCAAAAATCTATAATTATTAATGTTCATAGGAAATTGTGTACCAGTGCATTTAATCAAATTTAACTGTTTTACTCAAATAATTTTACAATTTCAGAATGATTTTTGTTTTGCACAATGCAGAATATAAATATTCATTAGTTTTTAAAAATATTTTAAATATTTTTAAAACTGACTTTTAAACATTGCTTGCAATATTTTTCCTTTCATAAAAAGTAGAAATTGGGAAAAACAAATGACAAAAGAACAACAGAAATCATAAAAAGTAGCCTAATATCACCTATTAGAGACAACCACTGCTAAGTGTTAATATATTTCCCTGAGAGAGAGAGAGAAAGAGAGAGAGAGAAAGTGTGAGCAGGAGCAAGAAAAAGGATTTTTTTAATTTGGCATTGACTGAAGAAAAAAACAATGTATTGACATGTAAAAGGTATTGATACTTTACCTATAATATTTGTTGTAACAATTTTCCTAGTCAGTCATTTTGCTTCATGATTATGTATTTGTGCTGTAGTCATTTAACTTTTTTCTGAATTCACATTGGTTCTTTTTCTTAATAATTTCTTCCATTGCTTTTAAACCTAAAGTCACTAAAGATTATGGTACCTTGATTAGAGCTGTCCTTTGGAGCAACAATTCTCTAACATTAAGTTTCAGGATCTCTTTATTGTCTTAAGAATTATTGAGAACTCCAAAGATTTTTATTTATGTTGATTATAGCTGTCAATAGTTTCTATGTTAGACATTAAAACCAAGAATTTTTAAAATATGTTTTTATTTACTCATTCAATAAAGCGACCATAAACCCATCTATAATAATAAAAGTGTAATATGCTAATTAGAACCAACAGCTGACGACCTTCCAGACCTCATTCCAGACATCCTTCTGGACAAAACCACACTGGTGGGGGCCAAAGCAGAAGCAGTTAGGGGTGATCAGGCAGGCAAGCAAGTGGTTAGGGGCGATCAGGCAGGCAGGCAGAGGAGTTAGGGGCAATCAGGCAGGCAGGCGAGCTGTTAGGAACCAGTGGTCCCGTTTTGTGATAAGGGTGTCCGACTGCCAGTTTAGGCCTAATCTTGCAGGGATTCTTGCAGGATCGGGCCTAAACTGGCAGTTGGACATCCCCCAAGGGGTCCCAGATTACAAAAGGGTACAGGCCAGGCTGAGGGACTTCCCTTGCATGAATTTTGTGTACCAGGTCTCTAGTAATATATTTAAACAAGAAGCATGTTTTTGAGAAAAATAACATTTTTAAGATAAAAGTATTCAGGAAGAAAAATTTCATTATTTTATATTTTTGCAAATCTCTTCTATGTCTGGCTTAATAGAAAGTAACTAGAATCTAATATCTGATTTTGTACTCAATCAGTTGCAATATGATGTTTTAGTTGATATATGGGAAGAAAATCCAGCCTCACATAGATAACTCAATAAAAGAAAAAGAGTATTATAATAGAACTAGAGGCCCGGTGCACAAAATTAGTGCATTCAGGGGGGGCATCCCTCAGCCTGGTCTGCACCCTCTCACAGTCCAGAAACCCTTGGAGGATGTTCGACTGACGGCTTAGGCCCTCTCCCCTGGGGGAGCCAGCCTAAGCCATCAGTTGGACATCCTTAGTGCTGCCGCAGAGGTGGGAGAGGCTCCCACCACCGCCGCTGTGCTTGCCAGCATGAGCCCAACTTCTGGCTGAGCGGAGCTCCCTCTATGGGAGTGCACTGACCACCAGGGGTCAGCTCCTGCATTAAGCACCTGCCCCTTGGTGGTCAGTGCATGTCATAGAGACCGGTCGTTCTGCCTTTTGATTGTATATTAGCCTTTTATTTTATAGAATGAGGGGCTCGGTGCACAAAATTCATGCATGGGGGTGTCCCTCAGCCTGGCCTGCACCCTCTCCAATCTGGGATCTCTCTCGCAAATCAGAACCACTGGCTCCTAAGCACTCCCCTGCTGCCTGCCTGATGCCCCTAACTGCTCTCCCCTCCTGGCCTGATTCCCCTAACTGTCTATCTGCTCTCCCTTCCTGGCCTAAACCCCCAACTGCTCATCTGCTCTCCCTTCCTCTCCACACCTTCAGACCCTGGCACAAGAGTGCTGAGAGCTCTCTGCCAAGGCCCCGTCCCCATCCTGACACCCCCTCTGGGCCGGGCGGTGCGGGGGCCTGTGTGTGCCTCCACCAGGGGGGCCACCCCTGTCCTGATGCCATGCCTCCACCAGGGGGACCACTGCAGCCCATCCTGACGCCCCCCTCCTAGCCGGGCAGCACGGTGGGCTTGCGCGCGCCTCCGCCTGGGAAGCCACCCCCAGCAGCAGCCTCATGTCTGGGTGGCGCAAGTCCTCGCCCCCGTCCCTGCCCACCAGCTCCTGTGCGCATGCAGCCTGTCGAACAGTCGTGACTGGGACACTGTTAGGACCAATTAGCATATTACCTCTTTATATATATATATAGATTTTCAAATAATTATGGATTTTTTTTGATGATTCAACTACACAGATACGCACAAAATACCAGTAGTAGTTTCTTAAAGGTTAGTTGAAATGAGAAATCAGAAGCCGTATCAGTAAATTCTGTGCACTTTTGCTTCAAAACCCATATTGATTCCTCTGGCACTTATCACAGTCTTTCACTCAGACATGATTTTTTAACATTATTCATTAGTTTTTGGAAAACGTGGTTTCCTAAGTTTTACAGATCTTCCAAATGTTGACACATCGTATCATAAAATACTTTTTAAATCACATTGATTGCTATATTAGCCAATTTCATTTAAAAAACAAACACATTTTGAGTATCAGATACAAGCTTTTAAAAACTCTAATTTCTACTTACAAGCTCAAATGTTATTATTGGCAACAAATACCAACAGCTGTGTTACCTGAAGTGATTTACTTCATCTATTTTCAATATAATGCCTGCCAGATACTCAAATCTGAATAACCATAGTTTGTCTATTAGATTACTTCAAGTAACAAATGGTGCACCATGGAAAAAAAAAAAAAGTGGCTTTTGCAGCTCATAGCTCAATCACACAGTGTTTTTCCTGAAGGTAATCATTTTATTGCAGCATGTAGTAGTCTAATTTTGTCAGTTTGTTTTAAAATACCTGTACCTAAGGGTTGAGATTTAATACTATTAATAATTATTACTGCTTCATCAAAGAACTTCTCAAGTGAAAATGGCACCATCTTTTAATTTATATGGGGGTTCATTCCAGGCAACCACACTCCAAGCAGATCACTCTCTCTATAGGTTTATAGCATCAGCCTTCCAACTGTCTCCTTGCATCTACTCATTTCTCACAATAGCAATAGTAATCAGAATGATCCTTTTAAAACGTAAATAAAACTTCCAAAGCATTGACTATGCAAAGGCAAAACAGGAACTTTAAGTGGGGGAATGTGGCAGACACTGCCATATCATCACCAATGAGGTCACTTGTGAATATTATACATGCTCTGATATGACATGACAGGATGGGCACTTCACTTTTCTGATATTACTTGCCAAAAATTGTATCTTCAGTCTAATCATAAGCAAAACATCAGACAAACCTAGAATGGGTAACATTGTACAGGATAACCAGGCCACTACTTCTCAAGATTGTCAAGATTATGAAAATAAGGAAGGCAGAGAAACTGTCATAGAGAAACTGTCATAGACCAGAGGAGACTGGGTAGCTATGCCAACTCAGAGTTATGTAGTACCTTGGACTAGGTCATCAAACACACTATTAAAGAAGAGTGTTAATGGAAAAACTGATGAAATCCAAATAAGTCTGGAATGTGCTTAACAGTAACGAAGCAGTGTTGGTTATTTACTTTTGACAAAGATACCATGTAAAAAGATGTTGATAATGGGAAAACTGAGTGAGGCCTATATGGGAACTCTCACTGCTATATCTACAACGTTTCAGTAAATTTAAAATTATTTCAAAATAAGTGCTGCGGGGGGGGGGGGGGGGGGCGGGAGTAAGGTTGATCACTTTACTCTTCTGCTCAAAATTCTCCATTTTGCTACCCCTCTCACTTAAAGGTTAAGCCAAAATGTTTAACAAATCCTCCATAATCTGGTAACCCACAAACTTTCTATCTTTTTGTACATAATCTCTCCCTAGCTCACTTTGATTCAGAAATACAAGGCTCTGTGCTGTTTTTCTAACACATTAAGTAGATGTCTTTCTTAGGACATTTTCACTTTCTTTTTCTTTTTTTTTATTCATCTGTCAGAAACATCCCTCTCCCGGATAGCAGCATGGTTTATTTTCTGGCTTCCTTCAGGTCTCTGCACAGATTCCACCCTACAGCAAATGTCTTCTTTGACCCTTCTACATAAAATAATAACCTTGTGTCCCACTCTAACATTCTTTATTCCATGTACTCTGCCTTATTTTTATATGCTATAGCATCAAAGGCTGATATATTTACTTATCCACTTGTTTATTATTTCCTCCCCCTGGAAGGTAATCTTTATGGAAGTAGGGACTTGGTTCTGTTCACTGCTGTTTCTCAGCATCTAGAACAGAGCCTAGCACACAGTTACTTGTTATTCAAAATAAATAAATAAACATATTTAAGATACATTTTGAATGACAAGTCAGCAATGACATGTTCATAGATTTACTTCCAAATAAGAAATGCAAGTAATATATATTTGTTTTGCCAGAAAGCTGGCAATCATTATTTCCTGGGAAAACCTGTAGCTTATGCTGCCATTATATCTTTGTATGTTAAAAATTTTTTATGATATTAACTACCGTAGTAGGGTTTTTTATTTTTTAAATGTGTTTTCTTAGCAAAACAAAATAGTCTAAAATCTTATGTTTGTTTTCAAAGCTGTTCCTGGAAAGTTCACTGGTCTAAGAAATCCAAAAATTTGGTTTTAACTTCTACATAGTACACGGTTCTAGAGAGATTGAGGAAAAAAATATACTGCTAAATGTCAGTCTGGGACTACATTTCAATAAATATAAACATTAATTTAAATATTGCTGATGTGAAATAGCAAGTTGTATATCTTGTAATTCTGGTAGCTTTTCTCAAGAATCAGGTTAAAAAAAACAAAAACCTTTCAATGAATCTTCTTCAAGGACATATTATTTTTATCTATCCATAGAACAGGAAATATAATCTAGAGATTTTTTTCTTAATACAATAATTTAGTTGAAATACATATTTGTTATGTTTACCTAATTTTTCCCTATATGAATATGTAGGTCTGCTGTTTTAAATATATATTTCTTATTTTAATTCATATTATCACTAGATAAATGATAAAATAAGTAAAAAGTTCACAATATTAGAGAAAAAAAGTCCTTCAAGGTCTGATTGCATTGTCCTTTACTAATTGTGTCTAACAATTTATTCAAATATTGAAAGTTTTTTTAAAAAAAATAAGCTTTACAACATTTATAAATAACAATAGAAAATGAAAAGCTATGTTATTGCATTTTGAATTACCATATTTCTTTTGTTTTTCATGCCTTCAAGCTTTTTTTGTTTTCAATTACAGTTTACATTTAATATTATTTTGTACTAGTTTCAGGTGTAGAATATAGTGATTAGACAATCATATACTTTACAAAGGTTCCCCCTGATATTTCCAGTACCCACCTGGGACCATTCAGATTTATTACAATATTATTGACTACATCTCTTATGCTTTACTTGACATTCCCATGACTATTTTGTAATGACTAGTCTATACTTCTCATTCCCATCATCTTTTTCACCCAGTCCCCCAACCACCCTCCCCTCTGTCTGTTCTCTGTATCTATGAGTCTATTTCTGTTTTGTTTTATCTTTTACATTGTTCTTTAGATTCACATATAAGTAAAACCATATGGAATTTGTCTTTCTCTGATGTATGTCACTTAGCATAATATTCTCTAGGCGCATCCATGCTGTCACAAGTTGTAAGATTATATTCTTTTCTTTATGGCTGGGTAATAATCTATTGTAAATATGGACCACCACTTTCTTTTATTAATCCTCACCCAAGGATTTTTTCTTATTGCTTTTAAGAGAGAGAAGAAGGGAGACAGAGAGTGAGAGAAAAACATTGATTGGTTGCCTCCCATATGTGACCTGAACAGGGATCGAACACACATACTAGGTATATGCCTTGAGCAGGAATCCAACCCACAACCTTTAGGTGTATGGGACGATGTTCCAACCAACTGAGCCACCCAGCCAGAGCAAAACCACCATGTTTTTCTCCACTCATCTACTGATGGGAACCTGGGGGGCTTCTATATCTTGGCTATAATAAATAATGCTGCAATGAACATAGGGATGCATATATTCTACAAACTAATGTTTTGTATTTCTTCACATGTATACCCAGGTGTGGAATGACTGGATCATAGGCAGTTGCATTAAAAAAAAAATTTTAGGACCTCCATACTGTTTTCCATAGTGGCTACACGAAACTGCATTCTCACCAGCAGTGCATGAGGGTTCCTGTTTCTCCACATCCTTGCTGATACTTGTTGTTTGTTGATTTATTCATGATAGCCATACTGACAGGCGGGAGGTGATATCTCACTGTGCTTTTTTCTAATCTTTCTTGTTGAAAGTATTACAGATGTCCCCTTTTGTTTGTCTGTGTGGTTTTTTTTTTCCCCATTGACCCCCTCCACCACATCCCCACTTCTCCCAGGCCTTCACCATTCTACTGTCTGTGTCCATGGGTTATGCATGAATGCCTATCCGTTTCCCTATTAATCACTGCCCTCCCACCCCTTCACCCCCACCTTCTCTCTGTAATTTGTCAGTCTGTTCCATGTTTCTACGTCTCTGGTTCTATTTTATTCATCAGTTTATTTTGTTCATTAGATTCCACATATGAGTGAGATCATGTGATCCTTATCTTTCTCTGAATGGCTTATTTCGCTCAGCATAATACTCTCCAGGTCTATCCATGCTGTTGCAAATGCTAACAGTTCTTTCTTTTTTTACAGAAGCTTGGTAGTCCATTGTGTAAATGTACCACAGCTTTTTTATTCACTCATCTGTTGATGGGCACTTGGGCTGCTTCCAAATCTTATCTATTGTAAATTGCACTGCTATGAACATAGGGATGCATATATTCTTTCCGATTGGTGTTTCAGCTTTCTTGGGATATATTCCTAGAATAGGATCACAGTGTCAAATGGGAGTTCCATTTATAATTTTTTTAGGAAACTCCATATTGTTTCCCACAGTGGCTGTACCAGTCTGCATTCTCTTTATTCCACATCCTCGCCAACACTTGTCTTTTGTTGATTTATTGATGATAACTATTCTGACAGGTGTGAGGTGATACCTCATTGTTGTTTTAATTTGTATTTTTTATGATTACTGATTTGGAGCATTTTTTCATATGTCTCTTGGCTTTCTGTATGTCCACTTTGGAGAAGTGTTTATTTAGGTCCTTTGCCCATTATTTTATTGGATTGTTTATCTCCCTTTTGTTAAGTTGTATAAGTTCCCTATGTGTTTTGGAAATTAACCCCTTGTCAGATGTATCATTGGCAAATAGGTTCTCCCATACAGTGGGCTCCCTTTTCATTTTGTTGATCATTTCTTTTGCTGTGCAGGAGCTTTTTATTTTGATGTAGTCCCATTTCTTTATTTTCTCCTTATTTCCTTTGCCTAGGACCGTGGTCGGCAAACTGCGGCTCGCGACCCACCTGCAGCTCTTTGGCCTCTTGAGTGTGGCTCTTCCACAAAATACCACGGCCTGGGCGAGTCTATTTTGAAAAAGTGGCATTAGAAGAAGTTTAAGTTTAAAAAATTTGGCTCTCAAAAGAAATTTCAATCGCTGTACTGTTGATATTTGGCTCTGTTGACTTATGAGTTTGCCGACCACTGCCCTAGGAGATGTATCGGTAAACATATTGCTACAAGAGATGTCTGAGATTGTGCTGCCTATGGTTTCTTCTAGGATTTTATGGTTTCATAACTTACTTTTAAGTCTTTTAGCCATTTTGAGTTTATTCTTGTGTATGGTGTAAGTTGGTGGTCTAGTTTCATATTTTTGCATGTACTAGTATGTGTCCAACTTTCCCAACACCATTTATTGAAGAGACTGTCTTGACACCATTGTATGCTCTTGCTTCCTTTGTCAAATATTAATTGAGCATAATGGCTAAAGTTGACTTCTGAGCTCTCTGTTCTGTTCCTTTGATCTACATACCTGTTCTTGTGCCAGTACCAGGCTGTTTTGAGTACAGTGGCTTTCTAGTATAACTTGGTATCTGGTATTATGATTCCTCCAACTTTGTTCTTCTTTCTCCAGATTACTGAGACTATCCAGGGTATTTTTTGGTTCCATATAAATTTTTGGAGGGTTTGTTCTAGTTCTGTGAAATATTCCATTGATATGTTAATAGGGATTTCATTGAATCTATAGATTGCTTTGAGTAGTATGGACATTTTAATGATTACCAATCCATGAACACAGTATATTCTTCCACTTGTGTATATCTTCCTCTATCTCTTTTTCAAGGACCTGTAGTTTACTGAGTATAGGTCTTTTATCTCTAGGTTAAGTTTATTCCTAAATATCTTGATTGTTTGTTGCAATGGTAAATGGGATTGTTTTTCAGTTTCTCTTTCTGAGAGTTCATTAAAAATGCTATCAATTTCTGGGCATTAATTTTGTATCCTGCTACGTTGCTGAATTCAATTATTAAATTTAGTAGTTTTTCTATGGAGTCTTTAGGGTTTTCTAGGTACAATATTATGTCATCTGCAAATAATCACAGTATTACCTCCTCCTTTCCAATTTATTTTTTCTTCTGCCTGATCACTATGGCTAGAGTGCTGAAAGTGGGCATCTCTGTCTTGTTCCTGTTCTTAGGGGAAATGGTTTTAGTTTTTGCCCATTGAGTATGATGGTGGATGTAGGTTAGTCATATGTGGCTTTTATTTTGTTGGAGGTATGATACCTCTATTTCGACTTTTCTGAAAGTTTTTTATCCAAAAAAGGTGTTGGATTTTGTCTAATGTTTTTTCTGCATCAATTGATATGATCATGTGATTTTTTCTTGAATCTGTTTATGTGATGTATCACATTTATTGATTTTCAAATATTGTACCAGCTTTGCATCCCTGGAATAAATCCTACTTGGTCATAGTTTATGGTCTTTCCAATGTATTGCTGGATCCGATTTTCTAATATCCTGTTGAGGATTTTAGCATCTAAGTCCATCAGGGATATTGACTTGTAATTCTCTTTCTTTGTAGTGACTTTATTGGTTTTGGAATTAGGATAATGCTGGCCTCATAGAAAGAGCTTGGAAATATTCCTTTCTCTTGGATTTTTTTTTTTTAATTCCTTGAGGATGATAAGTGTTAACTCTTCTTTGAATGTTTAGTAAAACTCCCCTGTGAAGTCATCCAGACCAAGGCTTTTGTTTGCTGGAAGCTTTTTATTATTATTACTAGAGGCCCAGTGCACGAAATTCATGCACGGGGACAGTCCCTAGGCCTGGCCTGTGATCAGAGCCATCCTCCCCAGCTGCCCACAGCCAGCCCCAAAACACGCTGCCACCCACCCCCCACCACCACCCATCCCTGTTTCCCCTTTCACCATAAGGGTGATCAGTGCCTGATGGCCAGGAGAAGGGATTGAGACATCGACTGTTACCGCCCACTCACCAGCCCCACCCCCGCTGTGGGTTGCCTTCTGTGTGGGAGGCAACTGGCAGGGCGGGGGCCTTGGCCTGGCACTGCCCGCATCCCCCACCACCCACCCCCAGTTCCTCGTTCATCATCAAGTGATTGGAGCCTGCCGGTTGGAGAAAGTAACTGAGAGGTGGTCAGTGCGCCTCATAGTGACTGGTCCAGTGGTCATTCTAATTGTTCCTCCTTTAGGGTCAATTTGCATATTACCCTTTTATTATATAGGATTACTGTTTCAATTTCATCAGTATTTATTAGCCTATTCAGGTTTTCTGATTCTTCCTGATTGAGTTTTGGAAAAATTTGCTTTTTCTCCAATGATTAATGACATTGAGCATTTTTTCATATGTCTATTGGCCATATTTAGTGTTTATTTAGGTCATCTGCCCATTTTTTATCTGGATTGATTGTTTTTTAGGTATTGAGTTGTATGAGTTCTTTATAAATGTTGTATATTAATCCCTTATCAGATGTATCATGGGCAAATTTGTTCTCCCATTAATTGGGTTGTCCTTGCATTTTCTTGATGGTTTCCTTTGCTGTGCAAAAACTTTTTACTCTGATATAGTCCCATTGTCTTATTTTTTTTATGTTTCCCTTCCCTTGGAACAAGTATGTCAAACTCAAAGGCTAACAAGGGCCAAATAAACTCAAAGGCTAACACGAGCCGACCACACAAAGCTGAATTTGCCTTAGCAGTGTCTGATGCCTGCTGGGATCTCCTTTTGAATGTGCCACTTCAGGAGCTAATCTGATCCTGCTCTGATGTTGTCTGAAGCCCGCCAGTGGGTGTGTTGGTTTTGGGGCTTCTTGGAATGGACTTTGTGGCAGGTCAATGCCAGATGTTGCCAGAGACTGGTACTGGGAAACCTGTTTAGAGCTACGAAACAATGAACATTTTGTGACTGCTTCTATCAAGGCTGGGTGTGCTTCAGAAGGACCAAGCAGCCTCCCAAGCCACTTCCTTCCATTCTGAGTTTAAGGGCAGTTCAGCAAAAGGCTGGAGACACCCTGAGATCAGCCATTGCTCAGTCACTGAAAGAGCCTCTGATGGGAGCAAGTTGTGTGAGGTAGGTTCTCAGTGAGTCACCAGGTAGGGGTGAGCGGTATACACCAGACTGATACATATGCAAACTTAGTGCCAGTGCTGGGTCTGAGGCAACTCAGCAAAAGTCCCAGGGTGCACTAAAGCCAGCTGACACCCGCTGAATACCTGCAGACCTTTGTGGTGGGGCAGGATAGGAGAAAGTTGCCAGGTTGAGGCCAGCAGACTTTATGAGGCCCCAAGAGACCAAGATTTGACCATGTGAAGGGAGGCTCTACAACACTTGAGGGAAACAACCCTCAGCCTAGAACCACACAACTAAGTCTGTCCCAGATTCTGCTGGAGAGCCTGAAGTTGGCAGGGTGGGGCTGCCCAGTGTTGAGAGGATGGGGTTAGTATATGTCCCGTGGGGGGAGGGGGTCCATGCCAGTCAGGCTCATGGGAAGGGGGAATGGAACTTGCCACAGAACCACACCACTCAGTCTCTGACACTCCCTTAGTCCACCTAGACCTCTACACTCTGGGCTCAGGTCGCATACTCCCAGTTCATGAGCTCTGCATGGTGAGGTCACAGGGTGTCTGGAGGGTGGGGCGATTGCACTCCCCCAGGCTGATGTTCTGGGTTTCTAGCAGACTCCCGTCTCTCCCTGACAGTCAAAATCCCTTTTGATTTTCACAGTCAGGTGTTATTTGGGTTCCTTTACCAAGCTCTGGTGCTCTGGGCTGGAGAGCCTGACATGGGGGTAAGACCCCATGCTTAGAGGTGACCTTTGCAGCTGAGATATCCCTTCCAATTCTCAGCTGCTACATATGGGTATGGAGCCAGTCCTTTTCTTGTCTCCACCCTTCCTACCAGACTCAGTGGGACTTTTCTGTAAATCCTTGGTTATAAAACCTCTGCTCAGGTAGTCTTCAGTTGGTTATTCAGGTTGATTTTTCTATATTTAGTTGTAATTCCAGTTTGGTCCTTGGAGGAGGTGAATATAACCTTCATCTCCTCAGCCACCATCTTGGATGCTTTGTTACCATATTTCTTAAAATACAATTTTCTCTATGTATTTTCAGAATTATCTACATATATATAAAATCCTAATATGCAATAGACTGAACGGCAGAACAACCAAATAACTGCTCACTATGATGTGTGCTGACAACCAGGGGGTGTGTGTGGAACATGGTGGGCATCAGCAGCAGGCAGCAGAGCGCAGAACATGGCAGGTGTCAGTGCAGCGGGATGGTGGAGCAGGTGAGTCGGGGCACCAGACCAAGGCAGGGCACAGATCGCTGTAATCAGGGCAAGCCTCTGGTGGTTACTGAAAATTCTTTGCTCCTGCATGCCATGATTTCACCCGGTGCTCACACCTGCTGGCGGTGCTGGCCCCACTTGCAGCCGCTGCCAGCACCAGAGCTGCCGCTGGCGCTCGCTGCCAGCACTGACCCCAAACACTCGGCACCATTAGTGAATGCGAACGGCGGCTGCCGGCCCCTGAGGGCTTCTCCACCTCCCTCTGCTCCTGAGGGATGATTGGAGCAGCAACTGCCACTCGTACCCACTGACGGTGCTGGCCCCACTCACACCTGCTGCTGGCACCAGCCCCAATCGCTCCACACCATCAGCAGGTGCAAGCAGGACCAGCGCTGTTAGCACATGGGAGTGGCGGTGGCAGGAGTGGGGCTGCCGGCAAACAGGGGACCAGGGGCCATGGCAGGAGGGGCCGGGCGAGGGCACGGAGGATGGGCCAAGACCTGCCCTTGTGCCCACTGCAGCCTCGCGGCCCACAATTCCTTTCAAGGTGCACAAATTCATGCACTGGGCCCCTAGTAAATGATAAAAAGCCTTCACTGGATGCTGAGCTTTATTCAAATGTTATTTCTTGTTTTTAATTGTTTTATTTGTAATCCACAGGTAGTTATGATTGAGCTAAAAAAAATAATGTTCATTTTTATAGAACCCATACACTTAAAAACAAAGCATACTGATTCCCTAACATTCCTTTTTCCACTGTTGCCCCTTCCCAGAAAATTGAATCTAGACCAGCCGTGGGCAAACTACGGCCCGCGGGCCGGATCCGGCCCCTTCGGCTGTTCTATCCGGCCCGCGGAGCCGAAAGAGCGGAGGGTTCTCTTGCTCTCCCCTCCGCTCCTTCACCAGCAGCAGTGTTAACATGGCAACGTCCGGGAAACACGGCCGCAGCTCCTTCTTCGGAGTGGGCGGATTTATATCCCCCCATTCAGTAGAAGGAACAACCTCTCAATCTTCCAGAGGCTCCTTGTAATGCCCGCCTACGTGTCCCCCGACATCACCCTGGGAATGCGTAGTCATGTTATCGTGGTGATGTAGGGAGACACGCCCCTGGAGAGCACAGTATCAGAGCATTAGCTAAAAAGGAGACCAACAACACTGTTCCCACTGAAGTTGATGTTTTAAAGACCAAAAACCTTTCAACCCAGTCTACATTGCCATCTACATCTACGTCCCAGGCATAATTTGGAAGTTGCACTAAAGAAAATGTTTAATTTACTGTTTACACATTTTGTTCTTTTCTATTTGTTTTAGTTTTAAATTATTTTATTATATTTAAGTTTAATTTGAAAGGCTTTTGTACCTTTCCTTTGTTAGGCAATTTTATTTTGCCTTTGCCATCTTCAATATAAGGTATGTTATTGTGCTATGATTCCTCCATTTTTTGAAGTTTCAAATTATAATAATTAGTGTTTACATTCTTCTTGTTAAAATGTTTGAAATGAATAAAACTACTGAAATAAAAAAAGAAGACCGTACCCTTTTATGTAATGATGTTTACTTTGAATTTATATTAGTTCACACAAACACTCCATCCATGCTTTTGTTCCGGCCCTCCGGTCCAGTTTAAGAACCCATTGTGGCCCTCGAGTCAAAAAGTTTGCCCACCCCTGATCTAGACTCTGGGTAATTGTGACTTGGTAGACCTGACAGTACTATTTTATATATGGAATGCATGTGTGTTTTAAGGTAATCAAATTATTAGGGCATTGAAGAAAGTTCTAAGGTTGGAAACACAATCAATAAAAGCTCTCCTATAGAAGAACTCTATTGTACAACCTAGCTCAAAACTAATCCTTAACTTTACATGTCAATTTATAACCTTGTGAAAGAACTACATCATATCAATTTTATATGCACTTACACAATTCTCTGTAAATTAACCTTTTTTTAAGTGGAAGTTTGTATCTTTTGACCACTTTCACCACTTTTTGCCCAATCTGTTCTCTGTATCAAGTTTGCATATATATATATATATATATATATATATATATATATATATATATATCCACCTATGTATTCAATATATAAGTGTGATAAAACAGGATTTGTCTTTATCTCTCTGGCTTTTATCATTTAGCTTTTCGACCTCAAGTCCATCCATATTGTCACAAATAGCAGGATTTCCTTCTTTGTAATGGCTGAATATCTCTCTCATGTGTGTGTGTTCATTGATTTATCAATAAACACTTGGGTTTCTTCTATGTCTTGGCTATTATAAAAGTGCTGCAATGAACATTGGGGTGCAGATACTTTGGCGTTAATGTTTTTATTTCCTTAAGGTAAATACTCAAAAGTGGAATTGCTGGATCATATGGTAGTTTTATTACTATTATTTTGAGGAACTTTCATGTTGTTTTTGACAGTGACTACACCTATTGTTATTCCCACCAACAGTGCACAGGACTTTCCTGTTCTCTACTTGTTATTTCCTGGTGTGTGTGTGTGTGTGTGTGTGTGTGTGTGTGTGTGTGTGTTAGATAATATCTCACTGTGGTTGTGATTTGCAGTTCCCTGATGATTAGTGATGTTGAGCATCTTTTAAAGTACCTTTTGGCCATTTGTATGACTTCTTTGGAAAAATATCTATTCAGATCCTCTGCCTATTTTTCAATCAGTTTGGGGGTTTTGTATTTGTTTGTTTTGCTAATGACTTGTATCAATTAACTTTTATAATGTTCTATTTGCTTCCAGTCAATGTAGCATTTTAAATTTAACATTTTAGGTCTTCCTTTGCTCGAGACAAGCTAAGTTGCTCTGCAGGATAGACCAGAACATAGAATGGTTATACAAAGTGGTATGTGAATCTGGGACTATGAGTTCATTTGGTTCCAGCCTTAGATCAAGATAGCAGGAAGTTCATTTACTGGGATGTAATGCATATTACATCATCCTCACTTCTTAAAACAAAGTTCTGGGGTATTGTTTTCTATCCCCTGTCCCATGTTCCCACTGTAGTTTGAGACTAGAATAAAAATAGCTGATTTGAATCACTAAGGATTGTAGCTTAAATGATGACACATGACTTCACAGCCATGAAGGAATGAACTCAGATTTGAAGGCAAGCCAGAACCCAACTTTACTCAGTGAATCAATTTGAAATATCTCCAATCAGGAGCCACTAGATATCAATCTAAGACCTAATTTTGAGAAGGTGGCTTTAGGAGACCAGATGGAACAATTCAACAATTTCTAAACATTAGAGAGTGAGACCTGGAGTTGAGAGAGAAAAACGAATAGGCACTCAAGAGAGATATAGAATAAGAATTAATAACACATGATAAAGACTGCTATTAAGAAAGATAGACAATAAAATAAAAATGCAGAAAAAGAGTTCCCATCAAAGAAAATAAAAATAATTAAACAAATTGACAATGACTTTAAACATTTGGTTTACTCAATACATTACCCTGGGAAAATAGTTAATCATTTGAGAAAAAAAAGAATTTGTTCTACTTTAACTATTAATGACCACTAATAGGAGATTGGTTAAATAATAATGTCCAAACCATGAAATTGTTTAAATGTGTTTGTTGGAAGACAATCCTCCATTACATCGCTCATGTTTCTGCATGTCTTGCAAGAATGTTTGTATAATGAATATCCTGGGAAAATGGAGGTACTATCTCCCTCTGGTCATAGGCCATGTTTCTTTACTCTCCAGTATATTAAACATGCAATATTCCTGAGGAAAAACAAACAAACAAAAAAACAACAGGTGTGCTTACTGGCAAATAAAAAAAGATTTGGGTTCTCTAAGCTTGGGACATTCAGCCTTCTGCATATGCAGCCATTGCCTATTCTTCTTTGTGTTACCTGTGGGGACAGGAACACAGGGAGTTTATATAAATGCTAATAGTGTGGATATTGCTATTGCTGTTAGAAAATTCTTTGTCTCTAACCCAGGAGTTACATATGTTCTACCAGCATCCATGACTTTGTGGTAGGCTAGCTTTTAACTTGCAAATAGAATAAAATCTCAATTCCTTCATAGTTGTGGACATTGTTAAAAAGTTAAAGTAAGTTTCTATGATATGACATGGGAAGATCTCCAAGACATACTTCTAAGGAAAAATATGTATATATGAATACAGACATATATCTCACAGAGTATAAACCCATATTTGAAAGAAAATTCTGGAAGGGCATATACCAAGTAATAAAAAGTGAATATTTATCTATTGGAAGAGAAATGTCATTGGGCATTGGACTTAGAGGTGGGTGGGACAATGAGTAGGGTATTAAGGAGAAGAGTTCAAGTAGTTGGCTCATGATCCATTCAGTCTCCTTGGGGGTGAGTGAAAGAAAATACAGAAAAGTGAATTGATCTAATCTCCTTGTCAACTGGACATGTATAATAATATTGCTAGGAGACAGAAAACTTAGCCACAGAATTGTCTTGGCAGAATGTTCCTGAGAAAAAGGATTACTACAGTAAATAAATCCAGAATATATCTTATATAATAAAGAGCTAATATGTTAATGGTTGTCATGCCATCATGCTGTAACGACCAATCAGTATGGGATACATGCATGGCAGGTGAGCGGAGCTGTGTGGTTGATGAGGTGCACGTGGGTGGGCAGGGACTTGATGCTGTGTCCTTTCGGACAAAGCCCCAGTGGCTGCCTGAGGCTCAGTCAAGCTGCCGATGGCTGCAGCTGCCCAGGGCCGGCCCGATGCTCAGGCAAGCCGCTGATGGTGGCTGCTGCTGCCCAGGGACCCAAGGCTCAGACAGCGAGGGCCTGCCAAGGCTCAGGCAAACTGCGGTGTCTGCAAGGGCCGAGGCTCAGACAACCGCATGGCTGGCAGTGGCAGCAGCAGAGGCATGATGGGGGCGTCGCCTTCCCCTGATCACCGGGTTGCCTCCCACAGAGGGGGCCAGAGGCAGCAGCAGCGAGGAGGTGATGGGAGCGGTGCTTTCTCCTGATTGGCCATGGGGAGTGGGCCTAAGCCGTCAGTAGGACATCCCCTGAGGGCTCCTGGACTGTGAGAAGGGGCAGGCCGGGCTGAGGGACATCCCTGCCCAGTGCACAAATTTTTGTGCACCAGGCCTCTAGTAGATTTATAAGGCATAACTCCTTGGAGAATGTACAATAAATTATAGAGCTCTCTTGGGTATAAAATTGATATGTTTTATAACTTAAATGCTACTGACTAGTCAGGTAATTCTTCAAAACCTTATTTGGAGACCTCATATGTTATTTTGGGCTAGAGATAGCATGTCAATGTGGAAGGAAGAGCCTAGGAAGCTATGTGGAAATCCCAGCCTTCTCTATTCAATCTGTGCTTTGATTGAGGGTATCCTTAAAATTATTTGTAAAGCTCGATATTGGATGAGATATCTGATTTGTATGAGTCCATTTTGTTAATCAAAACTTTACTCCTCAGTCTACTACTCTCCTCACCTCCTCTACCCAACCACTATACTTTGATTATTGTGGCAAAAGTCACCAAAAATTCAATGAATTCTTTCCAGCGTCCTCTCATATAATTGCCTAGTAAAAACTATCACTTGCTTCTTTTCAAGGTTATTCCTTGATTCAATTCCTTGGAATTTTTCTACTTTTCTGATAACTCATCATTTCATTAGCATTTACTTTATCCTATATACTTTGCACACATTTTCTATTTAATACTCATAACACCCATGTAATCTAAGTGTTGTCTACTTTATTATCTATTTTACAGAGCAGCAAAATGAGGATTAAAGGATGCAATAATCTGCTCAAAATCAAAGAGAGCCTAGATTGAATTCAAGTCTTTATGATTCCAATGCTTGGGCACTTATCACTTCTTTCACCACACTCTCCTCTCTGACCTTTAAATGTAGTTTTTCTAGTGGTTTGGGTCAATTTCTGAGTTCTCTATTCTATTCCATTGGCCTTTATGTCTGTTCTTGTGTCAGTACCAGGCAGCTTTGAGAATAGTGGCTTTGTAATACAGTTTTATATCTGATATTGAGATCCCTCCTACTTTTTTCTTTTTTCTCAGGATTGCTGCAGCTATTGGGGGTCTTTTTCCACTATGCTCAATTAATATTTGACAAAGAAGGCAAGAACATACAATGGTGTCAAGACAGTCTCCTCAATAAATGGTGTTGGGAAAATTCGACAGATATATGCCAAAAAAAAAAAAAAATGAAACTGGACCACCAACTTACACCATACACAAAAATAAACTCAAAATGGATAAAGGACTAAACATAAGACAGGAAACCATAAAAATATTAGAGGAATCCACAGGCAGCAAAATCTCAGACATACTAGTATGCCGAAGCAATATCTTCACTGATAGAGCTCCTAGGGCAATGGAAACTAAAGAAAAAATAAACAAATGGGACTACATTAAAATAAAAAGCTTATGTACAGCAAAAGAAACCATCAACAAAACAACAAGAAAGCCCACTGCATGGGAGAATATATTTGCCAAGATTCACCAATAAGGGTTTAATCTCCAACATTTACAGGGAACTCATACAACTTAACAAAAGGAAGATAAACAACCCAATAAAAAAAATGGGCAATGGACCTAAATAGATACTTTTTGAAAGAGGACATAAGGAAGGCCAAGAGACATGAAAACATGCTCAAAGTCACTAATCATATGAGAAGTGCAAATCAAAACGACAATGCGGTACCATCTCCCACCTGTCAGAATGGCTATCATCAACAAATCAACAAACGACTAGTGCTGGCAAGGATGCGGAGAAAAAGGAACCCTCGTGCACTGCTGGTGGGAATGCAGACTGGTGCAGCCACTGTGGAGAACAGTATGCATTTCCCTCAAAAAACTAAAAATGGAACTCCCGTTTGACCCAGTGATCCCTTTTCTAGAAATATATCCCAAGAAACTAGAAACACCAATCAGAAAGGATATATGCACCCCTATGTTCATAGCAGCACAATTCATCATAGCTAAGATTTGGAAACAGCCTAAGTGCCCATCAGCAGATGAGTGGACTAAAAAACTGTGGTACATCTACACAATGGAATACTACACTGCAATGAAAAAGAAGGAATTCTTACCATTTGCAACAGCATGGATGGAACTGGAGAGCATTATGCTAAGCAAAATAAGCCAGTCAGAGAAAGATAAATATCACATGATCTCACTCATTTGTGAAATATAATGAACAACATAAACTGATGAACAAAAACAGATCCAGAGATAGAGAAGCATTGATCAGATCGTCAAAGCTCAGAGGCAAGGTAGGGGAGGGTGGGAGTAAGTGGGAGAGATCAACCAAAAGACTTGTATGCATGCATATAAGCCTAATGAATGGACACAGACACCAGGGGGGTGAGGGCATGAGTTGGGGGAACAATGGGGATATAAGGACACATATGTAATACCTAAATCAATAAAGAGAGAAAAAAAATAAATAAATGTAGTTTTTCTAAAATGTATTTTCTTGCACTTCCATTCTTGCTCCATGTTTTTGTTTCTTAAATGTTTCTGGATCAAGAAGCATTTTGAGAGTTTGCTGAAAACTTTGCACTTATTTCTTAGAAAGGTGCATATAGAAATAATACATATTTCATCCTTTCTATCGGTTTACTCTAAAATCTGGCCATGTGAAGAGGTGCATGTCTACATATTCACTCTGGTGATCTCATCAAGATGAGTAGCTTTCCCTCAGACCTATTTCTGGTGACCTTTTTCAGCGAGCACATCTAGTGCCCTGACTTACATCTCTAAGTTCCACCTCTGTTCTCAGCTATGAATGGGGTAGATAATTCCAGGTGGGCTCCTATCTATTGCATGCTGACCAAATCCGACATCAAGCTACTAGCTTTCTGCACCAGGGTTTTGAGCAAGTGCAGCTTGGAAGTGTAGGGTGTTGACACCCTCAAGGGCAATGTTAGCCAATCAAGTAAGAGTTCATAGATTAATGTTCCTGCCCATTCTCCTTCAGGTGCACATTTCTGAGAAGCATCCTGTGCTCTTTTTCTGCTGGTACTGACATAATTGAGTCCTATGCCAACAGTGACAACCTCAGTAGAACTTATAAATTGGCTTTTCCTCCTTGCCTATCTGCCTCTCCCTGATGCCTCAGTCCTGCTCTCTGTATCATCTCCTAAATAAACTAAATATAAATTCTTGCCTATCCAAATTAAAACGATGCTCAAATTTACTTCTGTCAGTACTGACCTCATTTTTGAAAACCTATCTCTCATGTCAATCTGCCTGGATATTTTCATTTCCATGGATATGAGGCCCTCATTCTTAGCATATTCTGTCCATCTAGTATTCTTTATTTTAGTGACATTATCATAAAGCAGTTCTTCAAAATAAAAACTTTGGTGTAATCTTTGACTCACCTCTTCCTCATTCTCATATCCCATTACTAAGTTCCACCTGTTTGACCATGACTATATCTCCTGAATTGTTCATTCCCATTATTTTTAACCCCACTGCCAAAGACTTGTGATCTTAGATATTAGACAACCCTTCACGTCTCTAAAACAATAGCATTATATCAGGCCTCACTTTCTCCCTACCCTTTCTCATTTCCAATATATGATTTGCCCAAATGACTTCTCTAAAAAATAACTCTAAAATTGCCTTTTTTTTCCTCTAAATTATTATGCAGAGAGTAAAATCGAAATTACTTGGCATGGCACACACACACACACACAAAAAAAAAAACAATAAACAATTTGGGCACAGTTTATATTCACACTTTCTACCCTGTTTCTACTGTATAAATTGTTTTCCAGATACATTGCATGTTCCTCACAGCTTCATATATTTGTAGATGTTATTCCTTCTGCTTAAACTACCTTTTCTTCTCTCCCTTGTCTTCCAGGGAGACTTGAAATCATCCTTCAGGAACTGGCTCAAATATTTTCATCACAATTCTTTTTCCTGCTAAGCCTTAGTCATTTATAATCCTATACCATTTTCATATTTCTCCAAGTCTTCTCAATGCATTTCATAATTTGTTCATATATTTATTTCCCTTGGTCTACTGTGTGCTCTAGAAATGCAGAAGTCACCTCTGGTTTACTTGGTCATCCCATTGCCTAGAAGAAAGTTGCCACTTAGAAATGTGTTCCAAACTTAACTGAAAGGTACTGAGAATGTCAAGAGGGAATTAGACATTGAAGAAAAGCACAGGGCAAAGAGAATGATGAACTTAGGAGAGGATGTTCATAAACAGGCAGTGTGAGAGAAGTGACGAATGGTGAATGAAAATAGAGCTCAGTGAAAGGAAAGCCAGAGTCATAAGAGGAAAAATGACCTCAGATAGAATTCAAAGAGAAGAAAGATACAGATGATGCAGACAGATGTTCAGGTCCAGGGATGTTGCTATAGTTAAAAGAATATATAGCCCACAGGTTCATAGTGTAAAACTTTCTAAGTACTGTTGCTATTTATACAAACTTCTGTATTATGGGGATTAATTTAACATTTCAAATTATTCTTTAAAAATGATTGTGTATGTAAAGGCAACACGTACACAATAATGTCAAGTGATTTAAATGATAATTTCTACTTTGAAAATGTTTTGCCACTGGAATTTTTCTTTTGAGGATCTTGATTCTCCAGCCTTGTATCTAAGAAAAACTGTTGAGCATTAGTTTGTGAATAACTCATGTTTAACCTTATCTACGAGCCAGAGATGGAGCTCTATGAGCAGGTACCAGGCTGCCAAAAAGTGTCTGAAACTTTCACAATTAAAAATCTCAACATGCTTCATCATACAAGTAACTTCAGAGGAAATAAATTTGATTTATAGTATTAATTCCCTTCTAGACCATAGCAGGCAAGTAGAAAAGATTTGAAACTTTTAAAAATTTTAATAAAGAAGATATGTAGGAGAGATAACAGGTCTCTTATGATATTCAAACTTCCTGAATTCATATGAAAAAGGATTTCCCATGGTTCTAATAAAAAGAACCTTTTCCCTCTGAGTGCAGTGTTCTTTTTCACTGCCCTTAAGCAATATGTTCGTCTATGTGTCACAATTTGAAGTCCTATGAATCCTTTGTTATATATATATATATATATATATATATATATATGTATATATATATATATATATATATATACTGCCAATATTTTCTTGTACACTGTAATTATATTCATCTGTTCTCTACCTAACCATGTCTTCTGTTTATCTGGGCTATTTTGATATGGGTTTCTCATCTTAGAAGAAGACAACTAGGATCCTCATACCTACGTAATAGTCATATTTTGCTTCTTTATTCTGGATGTTCTTCAAGGAGCAGGGGTCCTCAAACTACAGCCCACGGGCCACATGCGGCCCGCCTAGGACATTTATCCAGCCCGCCGGGTGCCGCTGCCTGTCCTGCTTAGCAGCCGACTCATCCCGGACCCGCAGTGCATATAGGAATTTGTTCATAGTTTTTTGTTTTTGTTTTTAAACTATAGTCCGGCCCTCCAACGGTCTGAGGGACAGTGAACTGGCCCCCTGTTTAAAAAGTTTGAGAACCCCTGAATAGAGAGTTAAAACCAAAAGGATTTTTCCTTGTTTTTATCAAAATACCATAAAAACTTTATTGTTTTCTGGGATCTTTTTGTACTAGATCTTATCTTTGTATATGTAGCTTACCTGAATATGATAGAAATTTGTGTTTCTAACTGAATTGGAAGCAACCAGAATATATAAAAGGGAAATTGGAAAATGATATCAACACAGCCTTTAGGCTAAGTAGATACTGTTGATGTGTTGCAGATATAAACTTAGAAAGATATTGTATGATTTTTATTATTCTCCCTTGATGAAGTTTAATATAGATTATTAATATTTCTCCTGTCAGAACTTTTTTATATAAATACTAGTTTTTTCCTATTACCTTGTAAGAGTTCCTAGACCATAAACTATCCCTGTGAATCGATTCCACACTTTCTCAACTATGACTTTTCATAAGCCAACTCCTTTAAAAATACAACACTTCATATATTTCTCAGACTACATGTCAAATCAGTATCATGCAAACATAATACTTTCACTACTTTCATGGTGTTGAGAGGAAAAAATTTAATATATCTGTGCTACATCTACATTAATGCAATGGTGCATATTGAAACTGCTTTTATCTGCCACATTTCTCAAATGAAAGCAGCAGCTGAATTTTATGGTAGTTAAACTATGAACCTTGCACACAATCTTGCCTATGTGGATGTGGCCCTTTGGTATTATTATGGCAAAGTCTTTATTCTGTGCCTTAGACTTTAAAACTTGCCATGGATATAGCAAGCCTATCATGTGGTCATGTACATTCCATAAAGTCTTTCCAAAGTGTGCAGCAAATTTTTGATAGAATTCATAGGTCTTCCACAAAATTAGAGTAAAATTTCCCCTGGCATTTTCAAAGCAGGCTGTAGAGGAGACTGTGGTCTACCAAAGGTAATGGACATGAACTTGTCAATGGTACTTATGTGGTTTTGGAACAATCCCCCAATTGTTTGCATCTCCTGCTGTAACCTTGGACTTCACACACTAGGAAAGTGTAAGTTGTACTACCTATTTTAGGGTAAATATGACCTCTATTAGTTAGATTTCAGGTAAATATTCAGGGAGGCTTACCATTAAGGAAAAAAAAAAAGGGCTGTAGATAAACAACTTTCCATCCAAGATGTATGGATGGAAAGGAATTATGTGGCTTAAAAAGAAATTATGTTTTGCCAAAACCAGTTTGGCTCAGTGGATAGAGCGTCAGCCTGCGGACTGAAGGGTCCCAGGTTTGATTCCGGTCAAGGGCATGTAGCTTGGTTGTGGGCACATCCCTGGTGGGAGGTGTGCAGGAGGCAGCTGATCGATGTTTCTCTCTCATCGATGTTTCTGACTATCTATCACTCTTTCTTCCTCTCTGTAAAAAATCAATAAAATATATTTTTAAAAAAAAAGAAATTATGTTTTAAATATCCTTATTTTTTATGTACTTTGATTATGCTAGAATCCTTGCTGTGATGATTTTAAACTCCTTGTATCACCCACAGTCAACACCATCTTTTCTTTAGCTGTTCTGATGAACTGAGTGACATTCATATTGGCAAATCCCCCATGGAGAAACCTGAGCTCACATGTGCCTAACCACAATACCAGTAATGACATGATTCTGAGGGGATTTGAAACTATACCTCAACAAATTTATTTCTGTTTTTCAACATATATTCAAAGCAATATTTTGGCATTGTAATGTGATTTTTGACAGGGCTAAGGTAAATTCATCATGCTAAACTGAAATGTTTCTGGCAGATGTCTGCTCTGTAACAGTCAAATTGTGTGTACTGTATTGTATGACAACCACAGTGCTACTTCTAGTTATAAAACTTATTACTGTAATACTTTATTAATGTGAACTCGGAATGTAATTATGCAATGTATTATCCTACTGTATTTTCTCATGTGGAAAAACTTTTTGAAGACAATCTGTAAATTCCAAATAATGAGAATTTTTAGTGAATATAGAAAGAATATAACTTTTTCATCACAAAGCTATGCAGACATTTTGATACCTTTCAAAATTATATATTTTTTTAAATTTAAGAAGGCATAAATTTAAAATGTTTTTGCTTATTAAATATTAATTTTGCTACCCATGAAAATAGTCATTTGTCCTAGATGGATGCATTTTTTAAAATCCTATATAATAAAGAGGTAATATGCAAATTGACTCTCACACCATCGCACAAGATGGCCTCCCCCATGTGGTCAAAGATGGCTGCCATAAGATGGCTGGCAGGGGAGGGTAGTTGTGGGCGATCAGGCCAGCAGGGGAGGGCAGTTGGGGGGGTACCAGGCCAGCAGGGGAGGGCAGTTGGGGGGGACCAGGCCGGCAGGGGAGGGCAGTTCAGGGTTACTGGGCCAGCAGGGGAGGGCAGTTGGGGCGATCAGGCCATTAGGAGAGGGCAATTGGGGACAATCGGGCCACAGGGGAGGAGTTAGACATTGATCAGGCTGGCAGGGGAGTGGTTAGGGGGTGATCAGGCTGGCAGGCAGGCAAGCAGGCAAGCGGTTGGGAGCCAGCAGTCCCAGATTGTGAGAGGGATGTCTGACTGCCAAACATCCCCGAGGGGTCCCAGATTTGAGAGGGTGCAGGCTGGGCTGAGGGACACCCCCCAATGCACGAATTTCATGCACCAGGCCTCTAGTTTAGGTATAATTAACAATATACTATTATATTAGTTTCAGGTGTACAACAGTAATTCAACCTTTCTGTGTATTAGAAAATGATCACCATAATGTCTACTTTCTATCTGTCACCACACAAGTTGATACAATACTATTGTCTATATTCCCTGTGCTATGTGTTACATCTCTGTGATTTGTTCATCTTCTAACTGGAAGTTTGTGCCTCTGATACCCTTCACTTATTTTGCCCATCTTCAAACTCCTTCTTCCCTGGTAACTACCAGTTTGTTCTATCTGTCTATCAGTCTGGTTTGTTTTTTTTGTTCAGGGTTTATTGTCTGTTTTTTACATTCTAAACATTGGTGAAATCATATGGTACTTCTCTTGAATTCTCTTCTTTAAAGAAGAAATGATCAAAATACCAACACTGACATTGAAACATTTTAAAACAGGTAGGTTTGGGGATAATGTCTGGCTAATTATATATACCATCTATATACTTCACTACAATTGTCATATTTTAGGTCAAAGAAGCTAAAAAAGTGTAAAAAATATGTAATCCAGATGAATGGCAACCTTTTGACTTCATAATATTAGAAAAGCTCAGCACGTGACTTCTTTATTCTAAGATATGTTCGTTCACTAAAAATAAAATGCTCAAGGAATCAGAATAGACAACATTTTAATAATCTGGCCAATTTAAGTTTTCATTTTATGCTTTGAATTTCCATCGCCTTGTCCTCCATACTTTCAACAATTAAGAAATAGTTTCATGAACAGATAAAAGCCCACAGCTCATATTTTATGATTCAGTTGCCAGATGCAAATCAGAGTTCTGTCTGGGCAGTTGCATTGCACCAGCCTCTACCAGTAGGAACAAAAAGAACCCATGTGGCTTCCTTTTGCCCTGGTGGCTCCCCTTCTCCCTTATTATTCTTGCTGTGAACAGATATTTTAAAGACCTTTTTAAATTTTTATTAGTACTTGCAATGTGAATTTAAATACTTATATTTTAACATAAATATTTTTTAAGAAAATAGAATTTCATTCTATAATCCTTTTGCTTTTAAAAAAATAAAATAAAATTGTTAAAGTAGGATTGGGTCATTTTATTAGAACCAAAGAAACATGATGTGTGATGCACAGAACTTAAGACAAATTAGGCAACCTCTTGGGACCAGTAAACACCCTCCCAGACTAACACAAAACTGGGAACATGCCCAATTGAAAATTTGAATCAGGTGGCGCAGAAAGACAAAGGCTGACAAAATATAACTTTGTAAGATTTACTCAGTATTTTAGAGCTGCTGGAGGCCAACCAAAGAGATTTAGGTCATACATTATGTAAGACTTATAACTGGACTTGACTTGCTTACTAAGCCAATTAGAGAATAACTCAGTAATCAGTAACTGGTTAGTGATCTGTCCATTTTCTTAAAAATGATCAAACCATTGTGATTATAGTGCAGTGGAGATTTCTCTTCTTTTATAGTTATTATGCTAGTTGCTAACTAGTGTGTTGTAGTAATACATATAGAATTTTACACATTAAGTTTTTCATTATATATATGCATATATGTATATATTCATTTATTTTAATATTCATCAATTAATTCAACAAATATATAAATGAACACCTTTTATATGCCAGATACTCTGGAAATCCTTTGTCTATGTCTTTTTCTTCTGTTTTTCCTCAGTTCTTTCCCCCACCCCCTGTATTAGCATACATCCCTAGCATAGTAGAGAGCTAGAAGATTTTGCTCTGCATGTGTCTTACTAGTTTACCCATCTGAACACCATGTATACTACTACTCCCACCATGTAAGTCCTAAATGGAACTCTGATGAGGTTTCCTAATATTGGTGAAACCGTTTACAGGGTCTTTCAGGTTCATTATCTCGCTTAATAAAACCATGGCATTTGTGGCCTGAAACATGAATGTACTTTAAAATTTCTCTAAACTTTACTTTTATTTAACATACATACAGTTTGTTTTTTGTGCAAACAGTAGGCACATTTAACATGCCCATTCTCCTCGGTCATTTGTCATTTTCCTTCCAGAAATGGGTTTAATTTACTTCTCCCTCCTCCATCTGCCCTTATAGTCAGTGCCTTAGTTTAGGTCCTCACGATTTTTTTGAATTTAACTTATCAATTTATATGTTTTTTTGCTCCACTTCTCTTTTATTGCATTTATTGGTGTAACAGTGTTTAGTGAATTTATATAGGTTTCAGTTGTACAATTCTATCATACATCTGCATATTGGATCGTGTGTTCACCACCCCAAGTCATCTCCTTCCATCACCATCTTTTGTGTAAATGAATGCACAATCTTTCTACTTCCTACCCAAGTTTATTCTTAATCCCCACTAGTCTATCATTCATACCACTGCCTCTATCAAGATATAAGTTTGATCTCACCACTTCCTTGATGATCATTCTCAGAAGGCTTTGCATTGCCTACAGGTTAGAGCTCAGAAGCTGTAAGCAAGTCATTCGTGGTGCCACCTTGTTATACTCAGTTCCGCTTCTTCCCATCACTCTCTCCTCTCTGTGCTTCCCCAGAGTACTGCAGCTTTGGAATGCACAAATAAATATTATTCTTTTCCAAATCCCAGCTTGAATGTATACTTCTTCTGGGAAACCTTCTTGCCTCTCATGAAGGCAAGCCTTGTTTACTCTCACTTCTTTGTTCTCATAACAAGTATACCTGTCTCTATTACAACTCTTTAATTCTATCAAACCAGTGTGTGTTCTCTCTCTCTCTCTCTCTCTCTCTCCCTCTCTCTCTCTCTCTCTCTCTCCTTTCCCTGTAAAATGAGAACTCATCAATGGACACCTTGATATCACTAGTACCAGCATATGGTATGACACAAAAAGGTGACTAGTAACTGCTCATTGACTAACTGATTGAATATTGGAGGTGTCAATTAAAATAGTGTCAGTTTACTAACTTAGTGTTGAACTGGATGTCTAAGGTTGATACTGGACTTACTTAAGGCGGGAACTATTTAACTCTAAAGGCATATAGATGTCATAATAAATTGTTTTATTTCTACCGGTTACATTCATATGGTAAGATTAATATCCAGGCTCAATTTTCTACTATGGGACTGCTTATGGTGATTATGATGGTTGAATCATTTTAGGTTGTAGAGAGCAAATAAAACCTCATCATCTCTAGGGATCCCAAAGCTTTGTAAACTCAGTCATAAATTTTGGATACCCTCTTTCCTTCCCTCTCCCAACCCCAGCTTGTTACAGTGTTCAATCTTAGCACAGAAATGTGTGAGCATCAAAACTGTAATTGCTAAGCAAATTTCTAGAGTGTCTAGTGTAGTTCTTGTGATACTAGATTTGACTAACTGTTCATGTTATAGAGACAAACATCTAGGAGACCACCAGGATTTTCATTATTTTAATAAATTTTAGAAATACATGGTAAGAAGATTGGATTCAGACAACATGTACATTTGGGTACACACCAACAGTCTTCCTTACTACCTCATCGTTAATCAGAGTAATGGCAGGAAACAAAGAGCTTAATTGAAGAGCGTTTAATGAAAAGGACTGCTTACAGAGGAACAACCAACCGTAAGGTAGCCAAAAGGGGATGTGAAGTGCTGGGAACCAGCCACAGTGGGAAACTTCTCGGTGCCTGGAGGGGCAAGAGCAGGAGCTGTGGCTGTGGGAGAGGGACCACTGAGCAGGAGCACCTCATATGCAGGAATGGAGCTGTGAAAAGTCACTGCCTGGCAGGGAGGTGGGTAGGAAGTAATACTTTGACTTCACTCTATCCTCCCACCTTCTGATTTCCTGTCAGTACTTGGCATCAGCCAAAGCCACCTGGAAATCAGAATGCACAGGAGCCTGGCACAAAGCAGGCAGAGACAGAGGGCTGGTCTGTAGGAAGAAGTGGACAATGATCAGCAAACAGTCTTGGGAAAAATATCTAACTCTTGACTCCACATCCAGCTTGAAAACAAAACAAAACAACAATAAACAAGTCATTGATAAGTAAGCATAGGGCAGAGAGAAACTGCGGGTTAATTGGCTTTTGGGTCAATTCATGCAATGAGATAAGTAGCACAGCAGCTATGATTTTAGTCTCCCTAAGAGCCCACACCAGGATACCCACTCAAGGTAGGAAAGATGGGAGGTGAGACTTTAGATCCACATGCCTCCACCCCAGCTTCAAGGTGAGCAGATGTGATTAAATCTATTTATTATATTAAGTTATATGTGAGATAACTTAAGAAGTATACTATTCTAATGGAAAGATGTGGGAATAAAAATCCGGTTTCTTGGGTCTCTCAGGAACTGTGTTACTTTAGGAAATGGACTTACACAATCTGTCCCAGTTTTTTCATCTGTAAAATGGAAGTAAAAATATATATGCTAGATGAATCATAGGGCTGTGCAGATCAAATAAGAAAACGGATATAGTTTCCTTTTGAAAAGTTAAACAAGCTCTACAAACAGCAAGGACTATCACTTTTGGATGTTACCTTACAAAGCTGGTCTCTGAGTATATGTTTGCCAATCACCACATCCTCTCCTTTTGGCTATCTTTCCTCTACACATGGAGCACTTCACTTAACTCCCACTTAAACGTCACATACAAAGAGGAGATAAGCAGTAAGAAAATCCCAATGTGTTGCAATATCGCTGCATATTAAAAAGAAAGAACTAGATTCTACTGAACTCTGTTTGCGTGGTGCGTATACCCCCTTTCCATAGGTCCTATTAACTTCAAAGGGAACTTCGTGCATGTAAATGATTATATTTATTGGATGTGCCAACTCCTTTTTATCCTCTGGGCACAATTAGAAATATCATAGAAAATTGAATGTTAGAGACTTGGACCCATATTTGATATTCTATAGGAAATGTCCCATAGTTACAATGTTGAAAATCCTGCCCAATGGTAGGGTTGTGAATTTCTAGTATTTCTTCTTCTATAACCCTTCAAATTATTTTTTCTTTGCTTTTTGAAGATTCCTTTTTACATTGAAGGAAAATAGCTTTAGGTCCAAGTAAACTAGTGATAAAGCATATATACTTGTCATACAACTTGGTATAGTCATAACAATTTAGACTGCATAGCTCTCTCTTTCAAGAAATCATTCATGCTTCCCTGAGATTATATCTTTAGTACTTAAGGCAATCTTGTCCCTACTTCAAGTTAACTCTGGGAAGTGCTGGTAGAGTCTGTTTCTAGGCATTAAATTTCTGGTGGCCCAGCTTAATATCCACTAAACCACACTGTAATTTCAGTGTTCATTGTACATTCAAGCCATTATCAATATTCCTGTTAGGGTAGCTACAAACTTAGATTTTCTCCAGTTGAAATCACCATAATCTATGGAAACAGATAATAGGTGTATGGAGAGCTATACTTTCACACTGATTTGTTGTCTGTTTTCTTTATTTTTAAAAATTTATTTTTCAGCCAGACCAGTGTGGCTCAGCAGTTAAGCGTCAACCTATGAACCAAGAGGTCACTGGTTCGATTCCAGTCAGGGCACATGCCCAGGTTGCAGGCTTGATCCCCAATAGGGGAAGTGCAGGAGGCAGCTGATGAATGATATTTCTATCTCTCTCTTCCTCTCCCTTTCTCTCTCTCTAAAAATCAATAAAAACATATTTAAAAAAAATTTTTTTTCAGTTCCAGTTGACATCTGATATTAGTTTCAGGCATATAACATAGTGATAAGACATTTATATATCCTAAGAAGTGATCACCCCAATAAGTCTAGTTGTTTGTGCTCTTTAAATTCAGTTGTATCAAGGCTTTTGGTGGAAGTGTCTTTAGAACTAATTCTGACGATCAGTTTAATTATCCCATCTTATCAGTGCATATAAAGACCTTGCAAGTGTTATAGAGATGGCTCCTCAGCAATATTATATCTATATCTATATATCTCTATATCTATCTATCTATCTATCTATCTATCATCTATCTATCTATCATCTATCTATCTATCTATCTATCTATCTATCTATCTATCTATCATACTTCCAAGAGAACAGCTTAGCTCTTTAATTGTTTTTTAAAGGGACAAAAATAAAAAGAGAAAAATGAAAGAAGCCTCTTGAATCAAGTATTTAGAAATATTATGAAAGAAAATGTATGCTATTAAATGATGAAAACCTTTACAGGAAAATGTATCTGTGTGTGATGGGTGGTGTGAAAGATAAAAAGATTTTTATAATATTTTGGTAGTATGACTTACAAAAGATTCATTTCAACTAGCCTCATAGACAAACAAATAAAACTATTTCAAATTAATTTGGATGCACTTTACAATATTTGTGAAAAGTGAGTAAGGAGTCTAATTTTAGTAAATATTTAGAGAGAAAAACAATACAAAGTATATATATATATATATATATATATATATATATATATATATATATATAAAATTTCTAGTGAAAATGTGTGTAAGTAGGTTTATTTTGAAAGGAAAAGTTTTACTCCCAGTGTCATAACCAATTAAATTCTCCAGGTAATGATCCCATTTGCATAGCGAGCGAAACCCACAAGTGGGAATTTTAATGGGCATACCACCTGAGTACAGTAATTGAGAGTGACACAACTTGAACTAGTTTTGTGCTTACCCCACTGAAAATTCTACTCATATTATTTTTAATGTCAACCTACAAGTCAAATTTCAATATGATGGATTTGTTCTTTTTTTAAGCACTGAGTTTGAATAAAAGAAAAGCTTTAATTCTGTTATGCATTGCATATCTTTGCTTTAACTAATCTGTAGTTCTGATTCTCAACATTGCTTCATTTCTTAATTTTATTCATTAATATCTGAATAATTAGGTTAAAAAGTCCTTAGCAGCCAAATTGTTTCGGGGTTGCAATTTAACGTCCTTTTACCAGAATATGTATTACAGTTAAGTTGGTATATTAGTTTACTGAAGTGTAATTGTGTAAATATGCTCAATTATTCTTTTTGATGATCTAACAAAATCTAATACAACATGTGTTCATGGTTATTTCCCTCCTTCGCCTCAATAGCAGTAAAACACAGTTCCTGCAGAGCTGATCACACATGCCTTGTCATCTGAAGTTGTTACTTTTGAAAGGTATTCTCCTTATCTCTCACTCACTGTTCACATCCTTGAAAGAACTGTGCATTCTGATTGAGGGATCCACATTAAATTATGTAATAAAAGTGATCTCAGGACTCTAAGAGTCAGACACACAGCATGCACTGTGCTTTCGAGGTTTTGAGATGACATTTTAAAACTTTTGTTTCACTCTAGAGTGCTTGAGAGCCTAACTATTTGTAGGTGTTTGACACCACTCAACCACGTCTGTAATTGGCATAGCAACCAGCAGACAGGCACTGTACATCTTTACACAGCAACCTACCAGGTTAAGAAATGTATTGGTTCAATATAAAACAGCAGGCTGTTTTTAGACATAGTTACTAGTGCACAAGCTTTAATATGGCTTCGCTTCATCCTATAATGAGATCTTTTGGTTCCCTGCTCAACAGGCTTTTATTCCTTCGCAAAAAGCTATGAACTATGTCGTGAATCAGCTGCCTTTGTACACTCTCTTTCTTGGCTTTGGAATGCAATTCCTTTGCTTCCTATCCCTTTATGCATCAGACAGAACTTAAAGAACCTTTTCCATTTCCAAGCTAAACTTAGAATTTGTTTGAATTTGCTTTTCACCATTTTCCTAAAAATTACATTCTCAACTGAAACTCACACAAAGATCTTCCTGGAACTGAACACTTGATTACAGAGCTATACTTTTTCTTTAACACATATATCAATACTCATTAGGAATGGGCCAAAGGATGGTTATCTAAACTTAATTTTTCATGGTCACTTCACAACTAAATCAGGAATCCTATAGTGAGCACCAAGGTAAGTAAGGGATAGAGGGTATAACAGCCAAACAAACAATGGGACTAGAACTAGTAGCCAAAGTCAGTTGGAAGCTACTCATGTTGACATCTGACAGCTTGGGCTGTAGCCCCTGTGGAAAATGTCACACTGTTGTCCCAGTTCAATAAAGAATGGGCCAGCACAGATTTCTGCTTGCCTGAAGATCCTGCTTTCTAGGTGGGGCTGGGCTGAAGCTTTTCTTATATTCCTTTCACCTCCAGATTAACTACTGCCTTCATTAAAATTTTATCATTTATACAATACTTTCATTCCCAGTCCTTTAAAGTAGAGAGAGCAGCCATTGTTCACTTGGGGATTTTGTGACATGAAGATACATGGTAGATTTAGTCATCAGTGATAGTTTTTGGAAAGAGAAAAAAAAAAACCCTCCACATTAGGGCTCATCAAAATGTTATCCCTACTCCACAACCCCTTCCATTTTAACCAAAAATCTCTATAAGTAATCCTAAATAAGCAAGTAAATATTAGTAGTGTCACTGTTGAAATGAAGAATTTTCTCATGGGATGTGCCAAACTTCTTCCATGGTGTGAAACCTCCTGAGGGTGACAGGACTCTTCTGAGATGCCTAGAGAAAAGCCACTAAAAAGTTCCTGCTTACAGTGGGCCATGGAAATGGTTAAAAGGACCCTCCTTGTAGTAACTAATCTTTGATTTAACAATATAAATACAGTGTGGAATAAACCTATCAATATATTTACAGCCTTTGAAAACAAAAACGGTATGCTTCGTTACATTAGTGTAAAGGAAGATAAAAATTGCTATTTTAGTACTTGATCATTTTTTATCGTGCCTGACAGATTAGGTGTAACAAACCTACAGACCTACAAATCACAAGTAATTGTAAAGGGCATAAAGGCATTGAATAATTTGAAAATTAATATTATTAATAAATAAACTTATTCATCAGGTGGTTGGGTAAATCTAAGCATTTAAACTGAAATTCAAGAGAGTAAGCCATGAATCCCCTGGACCTGAGTCTTACTTGTTTTAGGCAGTGACTCTGATGTTTACAGCATTAGAATCTAGGGCACTGATAGGGTTTGTGTGGATGAAAAATGGGATGCTATTTCCTAAGGTTTCCTTGATTACTCCTTGAACTGTTTAGAGCAACAACTTCTTCAAGTAAAGAAAATGAGTATAGTTGATATACTGTAAGGACACAAAAATAAAAGTATTATATTTCTACATAAAAAACCTTCTCCTATGTAATTTTGGAGAGGTTAAATACTAACTGTAAAAAAAAAAAAAAGAAAAAGTCCTACTATTTAAAAATTGTGACAACTGAAAACCCTAAACGATAATATTTCTGATGATTTACTTTTGGGTAAAACTCATTAAATCTAATACCTAACTTCATAGAACTTTCATGTTTAATCTAAGCAATGTACAAAATTACCATGCCCTAGCTGGTTTGGCTTAGTGGATAGAGTGTCAGCCTGTGGACTGAAGGGTCCTGGGTTTGATTCCAGTCAAGGACACGTACCTCAGTTGCAGGCTCCTCAGGGTTTATGCAGGAGGCAACCAATTGATGTGTTTCTCTCACGTCAATATTTCTGTCTTTCCCTCTCTCTTCCACTCTCGCTAACAATCAATGGAAAAATGTCCTCGGGTGAGGATTAAAAAAAAACACACACCACCTTAATTTTTATAAGTTGAGAGATAATTCCAAAACAAATATATAAAAACAAGTTACTTTTTAAAAAAGGTACAAAACTTGCATTTTGACCTATTATGGAATACTATGTTTTGAAATCAATATGTCAACTGTGATTTGCAGTATAAGCTGAACTGATATTTTTCATAGTTCATTATGGGTGTGATTTACATAAGGAGACTAGAAAATCTTCAAAAAAGGAATGAACATGATAAAAGCCTCAGGTTTTAAAATTACAGTTGAATTTTTTCAAATAGCAATTAACATATCAATTACATAGAACAGAACATGTCTACAAAATATTCTAAAGCACAAGAAAGAGGTCCTATTTTTATTTCAGAATAATGTATTCAGGATAATACAGGTCAAGTTTAAAAATGAGATTGTTTCTACATTTAAAAAGAGACTAAGTCTATAACTGTAAACTATATCACTTAGTCACAATGGCCATATCATTCAACAAAACATGTTACATACAGAAATTCTAAAACATATTGAAATTATTTTCACAATTGCTTACTTTTATTTGTTTCCCATTTATTTTTTAAAAAGTAATACAAGTGATACCATTGTAATTATTTAATAGGAAAGGAGTTAAGGGAAGACTGGATGATATAGGCATGCCATTTATACAAGTACAGCTTTGCTAGAAAGCTGTCATTTAACACTCTCCGAGTGTAAGACCCGATGATCAAAGGGGTAAGGGACTGAACAAAGGCAGTTTGGATGCATGCCCAGCGAGGTCTGGGAGGTCTGGGTGACATGGGAAGGTGCTTAGCTGTCAGTCACACCTGGAAGACAGTCAGTGGCCAGAACAGGCATGGCCACAGCAAAGGCGTGAGACCTGAATAGTTAAACTCCTAGACAAAGGGAGTTTCCACGTGTGGCTCCCTCGCTTGCTGTTTGTGCCTGACCCCTGTGCAGAGGGCCATTTCCCTGCACTCGCCCACGTGGTCCACGGCCATGTGGGCTCCCCATGGACTAACGGACTTTAACCAGCCTGATGCTCTTCCGGAATCAGCTGCAACACGGACATTCTTGGCTCTAATAAGACCCTAGCGACACCATTCTCAGGACTGGCTTAAGGGACATGGGAACTTTGGAGGCCAAGGAACGTAACTCCCTGCAAATAGAGCCTTTTTCCGCATCTCATTCTTCTGTGGGGTCTCCTGAAAATGTTTATTGCAGAGGTACCCCAAGAACCCCACTCCCACGAGTGACAGGGAAATCTGGCCCACTAATTTCCCCAGTAACACCAGGTACTTTATGGAATGACTGCAAAGTACACAACAGAGGAAAAGTACTATGGGTACAAATATGAAAAAAAGATTCTATTAGTGTTCTCTGTTAAAGAGAAACATTATTTTAAAAGTGCTAATATTTTTACTGCAAATAGTAGCAGAATATATTTAAGTATTAGACGAACCACTTAGTTGAAAAATTTTGCAGGATAAAAAGTGAAATATTTTAATAATTTTAGATCATTAGAAGGTTTTATAGGTCAATACACAGATGACACACATCCTAATATGGTATATGCCTAAGGTAACTCTGGGTACATGTAAATATTCAGATTCTGGTTACTAAGATGTTCTTATATTTGATGTAACAACTAAAACACAAGGAAGAGAAAGTCAAGGAAGAGAAAGACAGATGTTTACTAGAATTCTATTTAAACCAGACACTTTAAAGTTGTGAGTGTGTGTATGTGTGTAAACGAGGGAGTCAACTACTTTTTAAGCCTAAAGATATAAGTAGAAACTAGGTTTCATCTCAAAGAAAAAACCATAGGTAGCATTGCCATGCTTTAGATTTAAAATTTATCTTAAAAGGCTAGGTTTGCTTAAAAGCTTCCTAAAAATATGCACTTGTTTTTACTCTTAATTTGATATTCAACCAGAAAAATTGAAAATAAGTATTAATCCAAAGTATATTTTCAAAATTTCTACAAGAAATGACACTACATCAAACCAAACTACAACTTCAGGACGATCAAATTTAGGAGACCACGTAGTGTGAACATTTCCTCTTCCTTTTATCTGCCTAACACGGTCTCTATCTCAATAGCAATATACTCCGTCTTGTAATTGACTTATTTCGGTACACTTAAGGTTTCATAACCTGCCGTGTTAGTTTAATTTTACATAAAACCACAATACTGATATTGGTCACAGTAGTGGATGTCGAGATTCCTACTATACTGGAAGAATGGCTTGCTGTTTATAAAATATAACATTGCTTAAGAAACAAACCAAAAAAACAAAAAAAACCATGAAGCCCCTTAGAAAACAACAAATTCTCAAGTTAAAAAAAAAAAAAAAGAAGAGGAAAGCTTTTGAATAAATCAAAACAAAAATACTGGGAGTTTAATATTAAAAAATCTCCTAATTTAAATGCAATTTGTCAAAAGTATTTCTTTAGAAAATATGGTTTTTAAATAAGGCCTTATGTTTTTATCCAAAACTTTAAAATAACTTTTAAATTAATGTAAAAAATGTATATTTTAGTTAAATTTTATAGTGTTTTTTTTTTTTTTAAAGCTATAGGTTTTACAACTAAAGAAAATACATACTTAAGGTCTTTTTTCTTTAACTACTTAAAAATACACACATTTCAAGCTATTCACTTAAAACTTTGCCCTAAATCCAAATAATTCATTCCAGCAGCAGATGAATCACTCATTCGAAGAGGCTTCCTCAAATGTCACATTCTCCTTGAACCTTTTGAACATTTCAGCAGATATTAGTTGTTCTTTTCTGTGTATTACATTTCTATATCCTTTTAAGTTTCTCTCTCTCATAATCCCCACAGTATGCCTTGTGGTTCATTTTTTACAGGTCTCTTTCCTCCACTAAACTCTATTCTCGCGTGGGTGGAAACTGAATGACAGCCATCTCTGCATCTCAGCAGATGACACACAGTAGGCACTCAATGTCTGTTCAACAAATGGAGAAAGTGGAGAACAGAGCATAAAGATAAACTTGGGGCGCCCAACTACTATTTCAATTTGTTTCCCAAAGTTTACTTTAAAGTAAAAATGTCTACTGTTAACCATTAATAGATGCACATCAAAATTAGTCTGCTTTTAATACCCATGAAGAAATAACACATTTGGAGCAAAAGTCTTCTGAAAATGATTAAAAGAAATAGAAATATGTATGAAAAGGAGGAAATATTTAGTTGTGTTTTTTTTTTTTTTTGGGGGGGGGTTGGTCAAAATGTCCTATTAAAGAGTTTAAAAGTAGTTAAAATTTCACATATTAAACCATGTAGATTTGGTTAGAGGGGAAAAAAGGCTTTCAGAGATTACTAAAATGAGTTAACAGTGCAAATACAAGGTTGCTTGTTTCATGAAATCTTACCATGTGCTTTTTTTCTTCCTTAAAAGGAAAATTTAAAACACTCTCCAGTTTTAACACAAACAAAAGATAAATATTTATGAAGGAAAACAAATTCCACAGCATTCCATACAGATTTCCAAACAGTCTGATGATTCACAACAGGCATCCATGATGCCACAGTCCATGTCACAAGGGCAGTTACAGTCATCCCCCATTTCATCTCCACAGCAACAGCAGCAGACTTCTGAGGTACAGATGCCACAGGAAGCTTGTCCCAGGACAATGTTGCAGAGGGTCAGGAATTCACAGAACAAGCAGGCCAGGATACAGTGGACACAGCAATCTTCATTTTCAATTGGGAAGAGACCGCAGAGTGGAAAAAAAGGAGGAACACAAAATATATAAATCATCAATAGGCTGAATAATAATTTGGTCAAAATAAGTAACCCAGAACCCAATGATATGCTTTCCTAGAAGTCTTTTGTGGGCTGAAAGCTCAAAAATAAATTTAAATTCTACATGAACGATCTTTAGAATACTCCATATGAGAAAAAAAAAAAAAGGTTGTAGCTGTCTAGCTGTCTATACATGCAGGAGTGGATGTGGGTGAGATTATTACTGTCACACACTATGCAACAATCCTTGGTACGAGGTTCCCCTTTCTGTATATCCATCTTCCCTATATCCTACTGCTCTCTATAACATAGGCTAAAATGATTCCATGGCATTGAAGTCTTTCAGAAATAGAAAATTCCTTCAACTGGTCCACTCACCTGCTCCAAAAATTGAGAGAAAAATGACATATTCAGTATATTATTGAATAACTAGTGGCCCAGTGCACGAAATTCGTGCACATTAAAAGAGGATTAATTAGAGGAAATAATTTAATATTGCTACTTGCCCCTTCTCTATAATAGAAGTGTCAGAGATGAAAGAAAATTAGTAAAACGTATATGAAAACCTTCCTCCTGTTAGAGTTTGGGGCACACCACGGGACCCAGAGTCAAGTCCCCGCCCACGCACATGCGCCTCAAAATTGCGTGAAACCCAGACCCGGCCCCCATTGGGCTAGATCCAGATCTGGCCAGTTCCACCCTTGTCAAGCCCCGCCAGGCAGGGGAAGTAGCCTCAGGTCCCCTGGCCCAGCGCCAGGATGGGGGCGTGGCCTGAGGTCTCCCAGCCCAGACCACGGCGGGGGGCGTGCCTTGAGGTACCGCGTCAAGCCCCGCCAGGTGGGGGACACGGCCTGAGATCTCCTGTCAAGCCCTGCTGGGTGGGGGACATGGCCTGAGGTCCCCGGTCAAGCCCCACCAGGCAGGGGGGCGGCAGGTTCAGGTCCCCTGGCCCGGCACTGGGAGGGGGGCACAGCCTCAGGTCCCCTGTCAAGCCCTGCCAGGCAGGGGGGTGCAGCCTCAGGTCCCCTGGCCCGGTGCTGGGGCAGGGGAGCAGCCTGAGGTCCCCTAGCCCAGCACCAGGATGGGAAGCGCACCTTGAGGTCCCCCATCAAGCCCTGCTGGGTGGGGGGCGTGGCCTGAAGTCCCCCGGCCTGGTGCCAAGGTAGGAGCGTGGCCTGAGGTCCCCTGTCAAGCCCTGCCAGGTGGGGAGTGCAGTCTGAGGTCCCCTGTCAAGCCCAGCCAGGCAGAGGGGCACAGACTCAGGTTCCCTGGCCTGGTGCTGGGGTGGGGGGCGCAGCCTGAGTTCCCCCGACCCAGCAATGGGGGTGCACCTGAAGGTCCTCTGCCAAGCCCCATTGGGTGGGGGTCACGGCCTGAGGTCCCCTGTGAAGCCCAGCCAGGCAGGGGGGTGCAGCCTCAGGTCCCCCAGCCTGGTGCTGGGGCGGGGGGAGCAGCCTGAAGTCCCCTAGCCCAGCACCAGGATGGGAAGCACACCTTGAGGTCCCCTGTCAAGCCTCACCAGGAGGGGGGCATGGCCTCAGGTCCCCTGGCCTGGCGCCAGGGTGGGGGGCATGGCCTGAGGTCCCCCAGCCTGACACCAGGGTGGGGGGCAAGGCCTGAGGTCCCCTGTCAAGCCCTGCCGGGTGGGGGATGCGGCCTGAGGTCCCCTGTCAAGCCCTATGGGGGTGGGGGAGGGCGTAGCCTCAGGTTCCTGCTGATTGCTCATTAAGGCTCCTTATGGGAACTTGGCTTCAGCTTTGGGTGCAGCCATCTTTGTGATGGTCAATTAGCATATTCCCTCTTTATTAGATAGGATTGAATCAATAGTTAAACTGGAATCTATTAAACTGGGATCAGCATGCTTTACTTATCAATAAAACTGACTCAATTTCATGGTATCAAATATTTTTAGTTTCACAAGAACTAAAGAAAAACTGAGACTTCTGTTTAGGTCCAACCATTTTTCCTGGAATCCAAGTTCTTCTGCCTATTTCTATCAAAGGATTTGTCCTTTAACAAATGTGAATGACGACACAGTGACACTGCTTTCCCACTCCAGTGTGGCAACGTACTTTGCATTTCTATTACTTCCTGAGACATCTCTAATAATCCCTCTTTAAAACAATCTTTAACAAACTTCACGAACTGATATAAAAAGGCAAGAAATCAGAGATCATAATCTAGAGTTTTAGTACCATATTCTAAACTTCTTTCCTTTAGAATAGTGATTTTCAAGCTTTTTCATGCTATAGCTTACATAAACTAATTACTAAAATTCTGCCGCACACCAACAAATATATTTTTTTGCTGATCTGATAAAAAAAAATAGGTATGATTTTGATTCATTCACACTGGACAGTTATTGTGGTGTTGGTTGTTGTCATTTTTTTTTTTTTACAATCAGGTATTGCATGTTTTAAAAATTCTTGCAGCATACCGGTTGAAAATTGCTGCTTTAGAATTTTGTGGCAAGTGAGAGGAGCAGTTGAAGAAATTTTCTATTTCTGGAGGACTTCAACATGCCTCATAAAATTATTTAAGACCAATGTTATAAGACCTTTTTCCAATTTCAGAAATACTTGTGAATTTTTACCAGGACTATTTCTGGGTTTGAGTGTTGTTGTTGGTTGGTACTGTGTTTTGCTTTTTCTGTATTTTATACAATGTGAGCTTGAGGAGGGGATTCTGCTTGCAGGGGCAGCAGCAACAGCAGCAGCAATGCGGAGCCGCCCCACCCCATCCCAGTCACACCCACTGTGTTTCAGTATTGGCTTGAAAACTGAGTGCCTCTGAGGAGTTTCAGGAAACTGTGTGATCATCCCATAATAAGCTCCCCAACTCCTTGAATATGCCCGTTTCTCTATAGTCTCTAACTTCATAGAGAGTCTCTAACTTTGTAAAAGTGGGGAATGTGCAAACACAAGGTCATATTCTAAATGCCAGATGGCAAAGTATGGAGGGTCCGAAGAGATTTCAAAAGAGAAACTCCAGAGCTGTTTGTAGAATTTAAGGCTTCAAAGAACGCAACAATCTTTCCTTTCATTCCTGGGCCCACTCTGACATACAATGGTCTATAGAACAACTGGAAAAAGATCACAGAGTTGTAAGGGTCTGCAGGTTTCTCTCCATCTTCCCTGATGTTTTAGTAGTAGCCGATCATATCAGGAGAATGTGGAAAGCATCCACATGAATCCACGTTCATAACCTTGGAAAGTACTGGGTTTCTAGAGTTTGTCTGTGGTTTATCTCTTTATAAACTTTTATCCTAATATCTAACTTATATATGTCTCTGTACATTCGAGCTTTTACAGGAATCATATTATTATCATTTGTAAACTATTAAAAATGTTATAAAGAGCTAGCTTTATTATCAGTATTATTATTATGAAAATAGTGGTGAACTGGCAGTAAGCCACACTTCTGATCTTAACTTTCTTTTCCTCTGCTGAATGCTGTATTTCAAGACTGAAAGAGGGAGGCTACAAAAGCTCACTGACGCTGAAGAACCTTTAACTGAGTAATTTTAAAACAACACCATAAAATTCCTATGAGTAGCATTTTTGTTCAGAAGTATGTGTTTCAGATTTACCCTTGTTGATTAATGTAGCTTCAGTCCACCTACTTTCCAGGTGTATAGCATTCCATTGATTTAATGTACCATCATTTATCCATCATACTATTTATGAATATTTGGTCATTTCCAGTGTTTTGGTATACTAAACATGACTGTTTGAAACAGTTCTGTGCAAGTCTCTTAGAGCATGAATGCTAAATAAGTAGCAGGATAATGGCTGGGTCATAGGATATGCATATGTTTAATCTTATTAGGTAATTCCAAATTTGTTTCCAAATGACTGCTCCAAAATTTATTCCCACCTATCAAGTATGAAAATGCTCACGAGTGCATATCCTCACCAACCTTTGACACTGTCATAATTTCATACATGCCAATTAGTTGAGTATGAACAGGTGTCCCACTGAGGTTTTACTTATTTATTACTAAGTTTGGACACCTTTTCATGTTTCTGTGCCATTCATGTTTCCTCTTCTTTGAAATGGCTGTTCAGCGTGTTCGTGCTTTCCACTCACTTTTCTATTGATTTGCCTCTTTTTTTTCCTTATTGATTTGTAAAGTTTTTAATATTCAAGATATCAGGCCTTTGTCAAATATGATTGTCCTTTCTCAGTATGTGGCTTTTCAGTTAGAATGACAAGAGACAGATGAATTAATTTTTAGATCATGAGAAATTGAAGTTATCAACAGAAATCCAAATTGTCTTATAATTAGCTGGAGATATGGGGTTGGATGGCTGAGGAAGTGAAGTGCAGATGGACAAGTCTGGCAAATTAGTGAGAAGAAGAGGAGGCATTAATAAGATTTGGTAGCCTAAAGAAATAAAAAGTTTTTGTGTCTGATTCTAAACAAGGGAGTCAGTCCGGCCTATATACAGAAAGGGAGAAGACACCAGTAAGTAATCAGGAGGAACAGATTGAGTGTTACTGGTGTGAAATCAACAGTCTTGGATGGAGAGGTGGAATTGACATTCCAAACTAAACAACTCATTCCATTCATAGGCTATATTCCTTTGAAAATTAAAATATCTTCCAGATTGTAGACAATAATGACAGTTGTCACACAGAAATCAGAAGTCCTAAGCCAAGAATAAAAATCTCTCCAAACTCCTACATTTAGCCAACAAGATCTACAAGTTAATTTAGTTGGTTACTGTCTTTGTATTTTTAGTAAACAAAGAAAAATTTTAAAAAGTTCTTAGCTCTAAATAGATCAAACACTCCTTTTCTGGCCTGTCTCCTATAACACATGATTTCTATAACTAATAGGTATGAGTGATGGTTTTATATACATGGGAAGCCTAGCATTAATGAAGAAAAAGTATTTATTGGCTGTTGTCAGAATTAAAATAGGTGTTATCTTGGGACAGTGATGTTTTCATCACTCGTTCATTAAAAAAACTAAGAAACTTACTTTATACTGAATTCTGCTTTAAGGTCTTTATAAATATTAATTTATTCAATTCTAATAATATTCCTAAGAAGCAGTTATCCCCATTTTAGCAATACCGAGAAAGATTTATAGGAAATTTATCCAACTCATAGAGGCAATAAGTAGCAGCTGCCACTTGGAGGGAGGGGTCACTCCTAATACTCACTTAATCTTCCTGAGGGGACATCAGTTATAAATCCAAAACATTCTGTTGATTTGTCTTGCTGATTTGTTTTTGGCCTTGAGTCAAGTCCCTTTTCCTTTCTAAAGATGATTCTGAATTTAAATTTTAATGAAGAGTTGATAGTAAATGTTAACCTTCAACAAGTAAAAGTTGATGAATTGATGCCAGTCACATTGTCAAAACAGACATAAGAAAGAGATATCACAATCAAAAGAAAGAACTCTGTCTAATTAAAATATAAAAATTAAGGCCTATAGTTATATGAACAAGAACAATGTTGCAATTACATAGGAACTCTAGTGGCAAAACTAGAGTGATAAAATGACAGAGGTCTCAAAATAATAAGCTCTTTATGTAAATATTAAAACTTACAAAAATAGACAACTTATCTAAACATACCTCCTATATAATTTACTGGAAAAGCACTTTGGGCTACTCTGAAAAACCAAACCTATTAACAGGCCCCTAAAAAACCCACAAACCAAAAATGCATTCTAGAGATTAAAGTGATATGAAACAAGGTGAATTTACAGAAACATCTACCAAAAACTTTTATTTCCTGTACTTTATAAGTAGAAAAACACCTCAATATAACAACTAAAAAGAAAAAATGAATCCCTAATATCAAATCAATAATCTGACTTTTCATTCCTTGCCAAAAACATCTTTCTTTTCATCTGTGTTCTAGAAAGAGTAGTTTATTTGTGACTTGGGGTAATAAAAGTTAAATAAACTAAGAAAAAATAGTTGTTACAGTTTCTACCAACACCATCCCCACCCCCTCCCCAGCAGAATCAAAAATCATAAAAGGCATTAAGATGATGGTTTTATTTGAAGCAAAGAGAGGATTATAAGAATTATCAAACTAAGATTTAAATAGAGAAACAAACTGTAAAAAAGATGATTCCTCCACATCCATGAAGTTTTGTTTGAAATAATTTTTTGCCCCATTACTGAAGTTTTTAGTTTTCATGGTTTTATTTAGTCATATTTGCAGTTTATAAGTGTTTAACCTCTGAGAAACCCACTAGATTTTAGGAAGAGGTCCCTGTCCCAAATTGGGCCAACCAAGAACTGCACAATTTAGTGGACGACTGAGAGGAGAACACAGCACAAGATGGAAAATTACTGCAAATTTGGGGGAGGGGGTGGAGGGGTTTATACCAGCAGCCAAGTAGCTAAAAAAAAAAAAAAAAAAAAAAAAAAAAAAAAAAAAGCATGAAAGGAAATCTTCAGCATGATGTTTTATTACTTTAAAAAGTTATAAATCACTGCAGACACAAACCCAAACAAAATCTTTAGGTTTTATAAAAGGTCATCAGTGTTAAAGCCATGTAGCTGGTATATCTGGAAATCAGCTGCTAGCTTCCCAATACCTATGAAGGTAACACTGGGATCTAAACAGCATCTCAGATGACTGACGAAAATATGTGACTAATCCAAGGGGCTTTGTTGTGTTTAAAAATGAGAGTGAAGATTCATTTCTTTAATAGCATGTTAGTTTAATAATGAAATGATCCCCAACTGATTTACCCAATCATATATGGCCAAAGCTACTAGGAAAATATAAGGAAAGCAGTTTGTTATAGTAAAAGAAACCCTGACCAAGAGCCAACAGGAAACTATCTGCAGGGTAAACTCAGCTCTAGTCTAAACTCGTCTCTATTTCTTTAGTTTCCTTCTTTCAAGATGTGGTATGACTTGCTCTTGAATTTCTTTGAACAAAGACACTAAACAATGGAGTACAGGGAAGCCAAAGAGCAGTGAGTTCTGAGAATAACCTACAGCCCCTTTTTGAGCAAAAAGTAAAAAAAAAAGGCAGATGTGCATGTGTCTTATCTTAACTAATCTCAACTAACATTTCCTAAGACTTAGCACGCTTGAAAATACACTCTGAATTAGATCCCTGTCACATAAACTATATATGGAGAAACAGAGGTTCATTCTCCTTTTGAAGAGGCCAACAGTATGCCAAAAAACCAATACAGATTAGAAGATGAAATCGTTAGAAAATGCGTAATTAGTAATTTAGGAAATTGCATGGAGAGAAAACCTGACTCTGGAGCTTCAAAACTACAGAGAACCCAAGGGTGTTCCCATGTCTTTAGTTGTTAACGCTCCTATCTGCCTGGTAAGGGTGCAAGGGGACTCACGGTGCAGAGAAGCTCAACTGGGTGAGGCATTCTTCCTCCCAGAAATTGCTTCATTGTGACTGTTATTTCTCAACACAAAATAAAAAAGCAGGCCAAAAGTAGGTTTCGGTAGTCCTGAATCCTAGCCAGAATAGCTAAGTTCGTGTATGGCCTCTAGGAAAAGCCAGCTGTGAGGAATGAGACACAGACATCCCCAGGGAGTTCTGCTTCTCAAGTGCTCGTGGGGGCAGGAAATATTTACTAAGACAGCGCAGTAGCTCAGCTCCAAGTAGCTCCCTGTCTCTAAGCAAGAGGACTGGCAGCATCTGGCGACCGCCCTAGTATGACCTGCTGCCTGCATAACTGGAAATGCACCTCCCACACAGAACCCTCTGGCACATTGCTTGTCAGTCAGAAAACCATCACCACTTACCTGTTGAAGAAAGTGAGTTAGGTCAGGAGATAAAATAAAGAGCACTACATTTTACACTGCAAAAAAAAAGATGACCACACTTGGCCCTAGCTGGTTTGGCTCAGTGGATAGAGCATTGGCCTGAAAACTGAAGGGTCCAGGGTTTGATTATGGTCAACAGCATATAGATCAGTTGCAGGTTCCCCGGCCCTGGTTGGGGTGCGTGAAGGAGGGAACCAATCAGTGTGCCTCTCTGACATCGATGTTTCTCTCTGTCTCTTCCTCTCCCTTCCACTCTCTCTCAAACTCAATGGAAAAATATCCTCGGGTGAGGATTAATTTAAAAAAAAAAAAAATGACCACACTTGTTGGACAACAACAATAATATTTACTATTATCTTTCATCTCAACAAACTCAAAATAACCTTGGGAAAAAACTGCACCATTCTCCAAGACCCCACAAAATGACTCCTCAGTAAATTTCCTATCACTTGTCCAAACTCTAGAATCCATCCTCCTCCTATGGGAGGTGCATTTGTATTTTAAATTACGGTAAGTAGATAGCACAGCTTCTTTGCTTCTCTTATTCGTTTAATCTGCTGCCTGACCTGCAGCTGATTCATTAAATATTCCAAACTCCCAAAGGGTTTGGTCCAGTAATTGGGGCATGACCTAACTAGAGCACTGATTCAAGTAGTCTTTTCTGAAGAGATGCATTTTACAAAGTTTCGGAAAATAATATATATACCAAGATACCTTTTGTTTCCCAGGTGCTTTACACAGAAATCTGAACAGGAGCAAAAGCTCAGTGAGTAGAGTTGTTTATTTAAAACACTTTACAGCCCAGTCGTTGTGGCTCAGTGGTTGAGTGTCAACCTATGAACCAGGAGATCACAGTTTGATTCCAGGTCGAGGCACATGCTCAGGTTTGGGGCTCAATCCCCAGTAGGGGGGCATGCAGGAGATCAATGAATCTTTCTGTTCATGAATGTTTCTCTCTCTCTCTCCCTTCCTCTCTGAAATCAATAAAAATATATTAAAAATAAATAAAACACTTTACATGCTAAGAGGGGGAAGACAGGAGGGAAAAGAAAAGCTAAAAATATTGATGTACAAATAATCGCTACATTAATTTGTTGAACCTCTACAATACTTTATGATTACAAATTTAATAGCTGGTAATAGAACTGTTCTCATAGTGTTATGGTGAGGATTAAAAGACACAACACATATAAAGTTCTCAATAAAGGATTTATCATGTAAGTACTTACTAGACGTTATTACTGTGATAGCAACAAGAAACCTACAAATGTTTCTTTCATTCACTCTGATTACCACAACAAAATAGGGCCGTTCTGTCTTAACCTAAGGAGAGTTATAAAGGCTTGAATCTAAAAGGAGAGAAGCATGAGGCTACTCTAAGAGAATGTGCAGCTTAGTGGAGGAGAAATCTGCTCAGAAAAAAACTAGTAAGTCTTGTGTCTGGCTACAGAACATTTAAAAATAATAACTTGTTTCTATATTTAAATTATTACCCATTTATCTTCTCAGGAAGCTAGAAAGCAAAATAGTAAGACCATACTTTACTTGAACCTATTCAATGCTGACTGTATTAAAGTTGGCCAGTTGAAGTATCTCTAATCCAAAAAGTTTTATTAATAACAAGGTTAAATATAATTTTGGATTAAAAAATAGTTTAGATGTTGAAAGCATTTTCCTAGAAAGAATAAATGTCTAACATTCTACTAAAGTTGGTCAAAATACCATTTATGGCTAGGACAGCATATAATAAGTGAATCCTTTACTTTTAGTGAAAATATATATTTGTATAAAAATTATCTAAGAAATATCTCCCAGAAGCTTAGTTTAGTATTTTTCCTATTTTTATTTTTGCAACCATGTTTATTTCACAAATCACATTTTAGTTTCACCTCTTAATTGTCATTGTTTAAATACTATGCAAGTGTACATTATAAAAAGAAATCAGCTTTTAAAAAAGACATATGGTAAGCACTGGGGTAATCCTGCAAAAGGTGGTGATAATGATAATTATAAGTTAGCATTCTTGCCATAGTGGACACTTTTTATTGATTTATTTTTATTGAGTTGTAACTAACTTATAACATTGTATTAGTTTCAGGTATACAGAATAACGATTTGATATTTGTAAACACTGAAATGATTACCACAATGTCTAGTTAACATTCATCATCATATATAGTTATAGATTTTTTTCCCTGTGATGCGAACCTTTAAGATCTACTCTCTTGAAAACTTTAAAATGTGTAATACAGTACTATTAACTATACTCACAATGGTGTAAGCTACATCCTCTTTACTTGTTTTATAATGGAAAGTTTGTATCTTTTGAAGTTTGTTCATTTTGCCCACCTCCAACCCCCACTTCTGGCCACTACCAATCAACTATTTATATCTATGAACTCATAGTTGTGTTTCCATTTTCATTTAAAATATTTATTGATTAGTATACTAGATTCCTCTCTATGTGTCTACTTCTATGTATCTACTACAAGTTTTTGCTTTGTGGTCAGCATAAGGCTTACATATAACAACATATATTTCAACAGTTTATTTTAATTTGATAACAATTTAAGTTTTAACATATTCTAAACCTCTACATTTTTACTCTCCCTAATTTTTATGTTTTTAATGTCACATTTTAATTTTTTTTATTTATTGCAGTTATTGGTGAGCAAAATTATGACCTTTTTTTTTTTTTCCCCAACTCTTATCAGGTAAACCACCTATTTCTGTTCAATTAAGGACTATCTTTAGGTTTTGTCTTTTTATTTCTTTTGGAACATATGCTTTGTTTCTTCATTTTCCTTGACTGTGTTGACTTCTATTCATGGATAAAATGGCCACCTCTCCCAGGCTGAAGAAGCAGCCTCATGTATGAGTTGAACTTCCTTGTACAAACCTGCCCCAAGTCTCTTCTGTCTCTCATACCTTTGTGATTGTCCAACCGATATTAATTTTATTTTTTTTAAATATATTTTATTGATTTTTTTACAGAGAAGAAGGGAGAGGGATAGAGAGTTAGAAACATCGATGAGATAGAAACATCAATCAGCTGTCTCCTGCACACTCCCTACTGGGGATGTGCCCGCAACCAAGGTACATGCCCTTGACGGGAATCGAACCTGGGACCCTTGAGTCCACAGGCCAATGCTCTATCCACTGAGCCAAACCGGTTAGGGCCGATTTTAATTTTAGTGACTCCCACTAATTGAAGGTGTGCCACTACCTGTCACTGTCTCAAAGGGGAGGATCTGCAGCAACTACATTCAGACTGATTGGAAGCCAGAATGTCAGGTAGCAGCTTTTAAAAGTTTGCAAATCTATACAGTCCTGTGGAACCCCACACCGAAGTCCCACTGCCTTCCAGGATCAGATGATCTACAGGTGTCTCCCGACCACCATCTGAGTGTAGTTTCCTTTCCAGGGGCTTCCAATGACCTGGAGTAAGGCAGAGGAGAGCTCAAAGATGGCATCCACTGGGCTGTATCCCCAGAGTGCATATCATTAGGTCCCTCACTGTGTGCCAAATCTGAAGACTGCCCAATGCTAATGCTCAGGTCAACCACATAGGCCTCTTTCACAGAATCACTGCAAATGTTTTAGTCTCTATCTGTGCAGTGCCCTATAGGTGACAGTTGTCCAAGCACTGTCTCTCCCAGGAACTCAAGCCCTTGGCCACCAGAACTAGGTGATCAAGTGGTGTCCCTGGGCAGCAGCAGCAAAACTCAGGGCACAGGACACATGTACAAGCTTCTGTGGACCAAAGGGGCCACATGCTGACCTGACAAGCTCAGGGGAGGCCAGCATGGCAGTCTTGCAAACTCAGAGACCTAAAGTAACCACAAAGGATGGTCTGAAATTAAACTTTAACTAAACGCAGTTATGGTGGGCAGTTATGTCTTAGGCTGGTACCTTCACTGACAAGGTCAGCCTTTACCTTAACTGAGCCTTATCTGTGTTTTTGCATCTATGATAACATACCCTTGAAATGTCTGGGTAACTTGTAACTTCCCTTTCTCTGGAGCCCCTGGGGCACAACCAAATGTATTGGGCACCAGGACAGATACTACAAATTCCTTCATTATCATGTTAATTGCTCTTGCACCCACCTAAGTATGTGTCCATCATTTTACTTTTTATCCAATCCCAGGAGTTCCACCCCCACCCCCTGCTCCGCTTTGCTATCAACAATGAATTCATGTAACCCACCTATGTCCCTCTTTTGACTGCAATGTATAAATACAAATGTAACCCACCATTCTCCGGAGCATTATCTCAATTCTTTGAGGTTCTGCTTCCCGGCATATGTCAACATTTGGCTCAAATAAACTCACAAAAATTCTTTACAGGTTTCAATGTGTTTTTTTGTTTTGTTTTGTTTTGTGTTGTTTTTTTTTTGGTTGTTTTTTTTTTTTTTTTTACATTAACACTTCTCTCAGGAGATACTAATAATATGAAAAGTGGCAGAAGAGCAAGAAGATAGTGCCTACCCTCTTAAGTCTCTGAGGAGGATTCAAGTTGATGAGCTGGGGAGAGAGAGAGGGAACATAAAGATGATGCCTGCCAGCCACCATCCTCAGAGAGTACCTGAGCAGGCACCTAGATGTGTGTTAAACTCCTGACCCTCAGGCCAACACGTTAAGATAAGCAAATGAGACTCTTTTACATTAAGTCTTGGGTGTCTTTTGGTTGGCTGGCTCTGTGTTGGGCCCTGGGGGTGGGTCCAAGCCTGTGAGCCCTTTAAGAGACATTCTCAATTCACTACAGCCTTGAGAATCTCAAGGATCCAAGACCTGGTGGTTTTCAAAAGTAGGTGTTTTGGGGCTCATCTCTCAGATGCAGGTCTTAAAAGTTGAGGTGCCCAATGTGTAGTTTGAACACTTCATTCTTTAGAGAGAAACTCCAGGTTTTGAGTTCCCTCCTGATTGTGGGTCATCACCCCAGCATTTGGATTTATGGCAGGATTATGTCTCAGCCTCTTCTACCAGCTATGATGTGTTTGTTTGTTGTTGTTGTTTGTTTTTTCTCATTTGCTTGATGTGTAGGATTCAACTGACTAGATTTTAGGTTTTTATTTTTCAGAAGAATTTGCTCTATATGTAGCTGTAATTGCACAGATGTCTATGGGAGAAGGTGAGTTTAGGTTTTCCCTACGTCACAATCTTGAACCAGAATTCCTCATACCAAATGCTTTAGTTACTAGCATTAACCTACTACAGAGACCCATAGGGTTGGCCAGGTCACCTGTGACACAAGGTCTTCATGGTAGCCTGGGAGTAAACAAACACACTAGGAGGAAACTGATAGTATTCACAGGGCTGGTTTAAGGCACAACAGCAAGAGACCAAAGGGCAGAGGCCAAGCAGCAAATGTTCTGCAGGCCCCCATGAAGGAAGGGGCAGCCTCCCCAGCAGGAGGTACAGGACTCTGAAGGCAGGAGAAGCTTCACCTTGAGAAGGCCCAGGAGGCCCTCCCTGGCTCTGGCCAAAGAGGCACAGAAGTCTAACATATACTCTAGGCAAGATGAAGAAGAACAAACCACATGAAATGTTACAGCAAAATAAGACACCAAAGCACATTTCAAAGGGTGCACAGGAGGTAAATCCTGTTATGTATGGAATTAATTTTTGAATCAATGATTGAATTGTTACTCTTGCCACATCCCTCCCTCTCCAACCATGTTCTCTATTAACACTTTTTGATTTCTTTAAGGCACCATCACAAGCCTCAGATAAACAGGACAGCGTGACATTGAAATTATAAGGTATAAATACCTCCACCTTACTTTACTGTACAAACAATTTCAGAGCTAAGAAAATCTCTGAACATGTTGTTTGCAAGTACTCTAAAACTGAGAAAAGTAGATAAACAGCTTTCTCGTAGAATAAACATTTTTTGGCCTAACTATATTACTTTAAATTGCAGGAAAGAAGATAAAAACCCTCCTAAGGAGCTGTTTCCCAATCCTCTGCACTTCATCAGGGCCACCCCCCATTGAGGTTTTCCTGAATCACAGCTCATCACTTATGATGGCAATTCAGACAAGCCAATGCTAGAATTCCTCCCCCGCAACACCAAAAAAAAAAAAAAATCCCGTAAGTGCCTGTGGTGTTTGTTACTGTCTGTATATTTGGTTTCGGTGAGGCTTCTAACAACAGAAAAACAACATTTTGGGGGGCACAAAAACAAAGATGAATCTTTCATAGCATGCACAAACCTCCTACATAAAAAAAGTTCACCTTGCAAGTGTTTCAGAAATATGGCTACTTTATACCAAAAGCTCCCCTCTATCTTAATTTATTCTATACTAGCTGAAATTTAAACAAATTATAAAGTATTTTCAAAAGTGTAATAGTTTAATACTATAAATATAAGCATTAAAATTTGTAAAAACATTTCTCAGTGAAATTAGAATTTCTCTTTCATTTCAATCATTTTTAGGAGTCAGACAGGTTCATTTGCGAATGAGAATATATATATATATATATATATATATATATATATATATATATATATATATATATAATTTTTTTTTTTTTTTGGTAATCCTCACCAGAGGATACTTCCCCCTGGCACCGCCCCCCCCCCCATTTTTTTTTAGAGAGAGAGAGAGTAGAAGGGAGGGGGAGAGACAGAGAGAGAGAAACATAAATATGAGAGAGACATCAATTGGTTGCCTTCCACAGGTGCCCTGCCAGGGATCATGCCTGCAACAGAGGTATGTGCCCTTGACTGGAATCGAACCCACAACCCTTCAGTCCATGGGCCAATGCTCTAACCTCTGAGCAAAATCCACTGGGACAAAAATAACTTTTAAAAACCAAGTAATGAAAAAAACATATGTATTCTGAAAGAAATCAACTCTAGTACGATGACAATATAATTCAATCTAGAAAAAAAAATAATTATTTAAAAAGTCTTCCATCTTAGATAGAGATTTTTGGAGCTATTTCTTTTAAGCTATGTCCTCATACTCTCAAACACACAAACTCAAATAAATCTGTCTGAAAACATTATTATTGAAAATGTAATGAATCAATGCCATTTGGGTTCTCCTAAATTGTAATAAATTGTTCAATGAAATCAGGCAAAATATCTAACTGAAATGAATCAGGATGTAGAGAAAGTATGAAAAAGAGAGAAATGAGAGGAGGGAGAAGTGGGAGTGGGGGAGAGATGGGGAAGCGGGGAGAGAGACAGACAGATGGATAGACATATAGAAGGTATACTTGGAGTAACAAGTAGGCTTGCAGGCTAGATCTTCAAAGGTGAAAGCTTCTCCGAATAGCACACAAAACATAGTCCTACATGTGAAGGGCACCCTTTCGTTCCTTCTCCTTCAGAATCTTTTTTAAAACTCTATGTTCAAAGTTAATTTTCCCCTAATTATTTATTCTTAAACATTTTAGTGCTATTTAGCCAATTTGAATACATAGAGATAACTGAGGGGATACACACAAAAAGGAATTGAAATAATGTTGTAGTAAAACACTGGAGGCAAAATAAGAAATGTATGAAGGCACTGAAGACAATCATTTAAAAGGTATAAAATATAATATTACCAAAATAGTTTTAGTAAAAGACAAAGGGACATTAATATAATCCTGTTACGCTTATTTTGAATTTTCTCTTTCCTACACTGCCCCTGGGCTGAACACATGGCATTTGGACAGGAATTACAGTATGGATGACACAACAGTATTTTTTCAGTTCATCAGCTGATGTCAGCATTTATATTCTTCTATTTTTTTCAGTTCATCAGCTGATGTCTTCATTTATATAGTTCCTCAAAAATGGAACAAATTCTTTCAAAGGTAAAACACTTTAGCTAAAGTGATAAAATTTAGGTAAAGTAAAATACGAAACATAAAGAAAATGTTCTGATTTATTGTGAGCCTCTGAGATAAAGTTTTACTGTGACTGGTCACCTGAAATATTTGAAGACAAAAATTATACTCAGTGAACAATACTCTGATACTATTTTCCCTGTGTACACACTTCATAAACTACAAGAGACTCATGAGTCATCAGCCAGTTTTTGTCAGAACATTCAAAACATCCTGAATATCCTGTATCTCCTCTTCAAAACTTCCTTGAGAATTATAGTATTAAGCAATGTCCAATGCCATCATTTTAAGTATGAATTAACTTTTTGAAAACCTTCTAAAATAAAAAGAAACTTTAGTATATTTAACGTCATTTCAAATCAGTAACTACAGCAGGGAGCACTTTATAATGTATCTCTGCCCTCTTGCCTACTCAAGGACATCCTTCTCCTGTATCATCAATATCTTCCCTTCATGAGCTCATTACCAGCAACACTCAGCCAATAAAATCCTACCCCTAAAAGCATCCCCCTTTAACTCGCAGCCCTTTCACTGTTCTTCTTCAGGAAAACTTCTTGAACAGAGTAGCCTACACTTGTAATCTTTCACTGCTCTCTTTTCATTCTCTCTGGAACCTACTTCAATCAGGCTTTTATCCCCATCACCAAATCAAAAGTATGAAGGTCACCAATGATCTCCATAGGACAACGTCAGTGGTCACTTCTCATTTATCTTATTGGACTTCTCATTTGCATTTGATACATGATCATTCCCTCCATCTTGAAACACTTTTTTTTCTAAGCTGTCCCTCTTTGTTGGTTCCTTCTCCATCATGGTTTATTCATCCTCATTTTTCTCATGGTTCTTCCTTATTTTCTGACCTCTACATATGGGAGTAGTTCAAGGCTCAGTTCTTGGAATATTTAACTTTACCTACTTCCTGGACAGTTCTTAACTCTGCATACATATTAGAGTGAATCACGTGGGCAGCTTCTAAAGAAAGCTGTTGCCTTGGCCCCATTCCATTGCATTCTGGGGGAAAAAACCAGAAGTTCTTATTAAAATATGCAGGATGCCAGGGTTGAGAACCCCAGTGCCAGGTGACCCCATCCACTGAACATTCTGTACTCTGATGATGCACAAAACGTGTCCCAGGCTGCAGATTTTTCCTCTAAACCTCAGACTCCTCTATCCAACCACCGATTTCACATCATCACTTGAGTAGATAATGGGCAACTCAAATCCAACATGTTCCAAACCAAACTCCTGATCTTCCTCCCAAACCCTGTTCTTCCCACAGTCTGCTTATCTCTGTTAATGGCAACTCCATACTTTCAGCTGCTCAGGCCAAATAAGTTGGAGTCATCTTTAACCCCTGTCTTTCTCTCACACTGCAATCTCATCCTTCTGTTGATCTTACTCTTCCTTCAAAGAACATCCATGTGCAACAACATCTCGCCACTGTCACTTGATCCAACCCTCTCATCTCCCATCTGAATTCCTGCAAGAGTCATGCAGCAGGGCCTCCCTTCTTTGTCCTTGTGCACCGGTACAAAAAGCAGGTGATGCTCAAAAATGGTAAGTCAGATCATGTAAGTTATCTTCTCAAAAGCTGCCTTTGCCTTCCTACTTCACTCAGATCGGAATCAAAACTTGACTCATTAGCTCCCCTATTATTCTCCCCTTTTCATTGTTCAGTTCTTAGAGATATTTAACTTTAGAATAAGATATCAAAGGTATCCAACATCTGTGATTATTTCCAGAAACAACAGAAGAGGAACAGTTTTCTGTTGCCATCTTTCTTAAACACTCTTGTCAGTTTCTCAAAGAAGCCCATGAACCAAAAATGATAGAATCACTGCGTAAGACACTACCACAATTAATCAAAATTCCAGTTTATTATAGGTTAAGTCTTAACCCTTTCAAGCTTTTCAATGTGGCTTATTCTTCACTTCACAAGCAAACATAAATTTACTTTAAATACATTTTTAAATTAAGTTATAGTTTTCTATTTCTCTAAATTATGCAGTTATTTACTAATTCATCTTTCCTATACTTTTTTTCTAACTCTTAAAGTGCTTGTTTACTTGTTTATGTGTTATATCTTTTCTAATACTACACTATGTGTAAAAGCTATTTTTAAATTCAATTAGGGACCCTAACAACCTAAAACATGAGAAGCTATCAATTTCCATCAACTTGTGGTCCAAAACAAAGTCAGAAATTTGGAATTCAGAATCATAAATGCTTGCCCTGTCAATGCCTTCCATTCAAATGCAATTACTGCTCCTGGAATGAGGTGGGAGTAGGACTTGAGATAGGCTTTTAAATCATTTTAAAGGTTACATTTCCTCATACAAAGTTATTCCACAGAAGTTACTCAAAGGCTTCTAAGATTAATCAACCACTCAACCCACACAGAGTAGAGTCATCTAGGTTAACCATTCAGTAAAGGCTTCCCTGGTTGCTCAGTTCTCTTGCTTTGATAATAGCTGTGCATTCACATAATTCAGTATATTGAACTCTATATCTAAATTCTAAAAAAATAAAATGCTGGCTTGTCAAGAAAGTATATTATTACCTTCTTAAAAATCTTCAAATGTTCTCTTTCCTGAATTCCTTCTTAAACACACTCAAACCTTTCCCATATTAAAACAAAACAATACAAAACAACCTCCCTGACCCATGCTTTCAACCTGGACTTTGGCCTTTCTGGAGCTATTGTGTTTCCACACATTCCATAACCCATATTATTCCGGATTCTACATGAGAATAGTTCTTAACTTGGTAGCAGAATGACATCCACACTGTTAAATCCAATGGAATTGTTTCAGTACTCATCCTACTGAAACTGTCAAGAATATCTGATGCAGTATCTGGTACAGTCCTTTTTTTAAAATATAGTTTTATTGATTTCAGAGAGGAAGGGAGAGAGTGAGAGAGATAGAAACATCAATGATGAGAGAGAATCACTGATACACTGCCTCCTGCACGCCCCACACTGGGGATTGAGCCCGAAACCACAACATGTGCCCTTGACAAGAATCGAAATCGGGACAGTTCTGTCCGCAGGCCGATGCTCTATCCACTGAGCCAAACCAACTAGGGCCAGTCCTTCTTACAACACTCTTTCCCCGGCATCCATGACATCACTGAACTTTCCAATTTGTTTCTTCTCTCACCTGTTTCCTCTCAGCATGGTAATCTTCCTACTCTCTTTGCCCTTTGACCTCTCCCCTAGACTGTTTTATAAGTGACACGGCCTCACTCTGACTTACTCTGACATCACCTGTGGAGAAAAGTCTACTCAAGCTGAACGCACATTCCCACCCCACCAGACTGGCTAGCCTCCAGTGATCCCTGAGTCATGCCCTGTTCATCCATCTGACCTTTCCTCTTACATCTCTGCTCAGGAAAGCACATTCAGATTACATTTCAACATCCCCTCTATGAAAACAAATATAAATTAGTATGCTAGCTTCTAACTCCCTTGTTCAAGCTCCAGTGTATATTTTTATTTTCAAATGGTCTTGGATTGTGTATCACACTTGAAATTGAACAGGTCTAAAATGCAACTCATGGTCAGCCTCAAACTATATCTAGCTATTCTCCATAATTTCCCAATTTCTATATTTTCCCAACTAATTGAGCTGAAAGATTAATGACAGTCCTGTTTCGGATGCATGTCTGACTGCTGCTCCACTTCTATTCAGAGTTAGCCCTGGGCTCAGACCCTTCACTCAATCCTGAAACCCTAAAAAAAACCTTCAGAACCTCCATTACCCACACTTGGCACAGCTCTTTGTATTAAATACAAACTTTCATTCTATAGAAGTGTGACTGCCCTATCCACCTAGTACTATTTGACCTAATAAAAACATCATCTCAACCTTTCATCACTGTACAAAGAAAAAATTACAATCTTAAGAGTGTTAATAGGGTCTTAAGACTTGTTCCATTCTTTCCATTTAGCCTATTATTCTGCAGCTGGGTTTCTAAATAGTCTCTTCACTCGGATGCCCCACACCCCAAAGCTTCCTGGCCATTCTATCTGTGTCTCCATTGTTCTATTTCCTCCCCACCCGTCTCCTGAGTAAATGCTAAGCTAATATAAATAGTTTGGAGTACTGGCCTAAAACAGCTTATCTACAAAACCAAAAACCAAAGGTGGAGTCCATAATACATAACTGATAGCATCTATCTCTTCTTCAACATGGCCTGCAAAAGTGAGATATTATCAAAGAAGCACTCAGATTTGAGGCAGATTGGGAGGTGTTTCTATATTACAAATGTTAAATTGTATGTATTTCAGAACCTTATAAAATCTTTACTTTTTGCTCCTCATCAAATGAATAGGTATAACAATAATTTACTGTCGGGCATAAATTATATAGTTAACCTATTTCCCTAAAGGATGTGTTTTTAAATATTTACTTCCAACCCTAAATTAACACTTACCATTAATAAATACTTTGGATAGAAAATTCTTTATTTTTAAGAAGAGATGATTAAATGTTTCAAATAAATAAATATGATTTATAATTGCAGGATGATTTATACTTTGACATACTCAACTTTGATCATGCCTGTTCTCCCTACACATACACACACCCTACTCTTTGTACTACTGTTTTGTTCCATGTAGTGTATTGGCTAAGCAGTGAAATTTATTAAAATCCTAGTTTCCAATAAACATATTCTAACACAGAATAGAAGACACTGTGCCTCAGAAAACACAACAAAACAAAACATCATCCAAGCAAAATAAGTATCTGAGGAATGCAGCAACATATCTTGCCAAAGTCCCAGAAAATTAGTTTCTGGGAGATCAGATTATTACACAGTGGTCATATGATAAAGTCCTAATTATCCTTCTACTAAGATACTAATACTTTTACAGTTACAGGCAAAACTGAGAAGTTTGTTTATTTGTTTAAATATATTTTTATTGGAGGGAGAGGGAGAGAAACATCAATTGGTTGGCTGCTTCCTGCATGGCCCCTACCTGGGATCAAGCCTGAAACCCAGGCATGTGCCTTGACCTGGAATCTAGCCAGCAACCTCTCAGTGCATGGGATTATACTCAACCAACTGAGTCACAGGGGACAGGGCAACACTGAGAAGTTTTTATGGGGAAAAATGAATAAGATTTTGTAATACTACTAAAATTAAGAATGAATCATTCAATTTCAATTTTACTTTCCTAATTTTTTTAGGATTTGGGAATGTATATTTGAAAAACATATAGAATAATGAGAACACTTAATGGGGTGGTCGTCAGGAGTTCTGAGTTCTAATCCTGCCCCATTTGAGTTTCTTTTTCCATTCCTTAAGTTCAAATATTAACACTCTCCTTTACCTCCCTTTGAGGATTTCAGCTTTTCTGAGGTTTTAAACATAATGTTAAAGAATAAGTATAGATGTTCTCCAATTTATATTCCTTTCTTACTTCGGCATTTACTGAACACTCATTATAAACCAGGTACTAGGCTGTGTGCTAGAAATTAAGAGATGAATAAGACGAAGTCTTTGCCTTCAATGAGAGTTTTTAGTGCAGAAAGACCCAAAAAACAGGTCAACTTTAGTATTATTTTGTATGTGGCAGGTACTGTAGGGACCCAAAAGAGGGACAATTAGCCCAAAATTGGGGCATCAAGATATGATGCCTGAGTTGAGGTCTACAAAAAATGTGCACAGATCAAGAAGGCAAAGAAAGTTATGAGAACATTCCAGTCTAAAAAGAAGTAAAGGCACTCAGCTGTGTCACTTAATCATGTGTGCAGGGACCTCTACGCCTTGCAGCAAAGGCACAATTTCAAGTTCAAGGAGTTAGGTCAGAGTTGTAGATGATGTGGAAAGAAAAGGAAGCCGTTAGGTCAAAAATATATATTTTTACCATTTTATACCAGTGATTCTCCAAGGAAGGAGGGGGCGGGAAGTATGTGAACTACCTAGTGGGCTTTTCAAACTGTCCTGCTCCATTGTGGCCCATCCCTTTGATGGCTGTGCACCCCATCTAGACTGACTCCCATAGAGTCATGGCTATCCTCCTCCTTACTGAGGGTATGATGCCTGTCCCCATGGTATGTTGTGAAAAACAGCTACACTATGAACACAAGGGTAAATACGCTGAAAAGAAGGGAGAGAGAAGTTTAAAAAGGAGACAGAGAAAGATCACAGAGATTAGAAGCCAAGAGAATAGTTTAAAGAAAGGGAAGGAGAAAGAACCAATAAAATCAAAGGACTGGGCTTAAGTCTCTCCATATGTCCAAAGACTTTGTAAAGAGCTTGTCAGCATCACAAAGTCAACACGTCTAAAACCAATTCATTGGCTTTATCTATGGTAATAATTCTTACATAATTGAACTAAAGAATTTCTGCAGTATGGAGAGACTAGAAAGTATAATGCTTCAAAGAAATATACACTAAACTAGATATAAAATGATGGGCTTTGCAGAAGTCATATATATCTAGCTATATAGCTTCCTAATACAGGGCATCCCAGGTTGCCTGTGGACTGTCTTTCTTACCTTTCCAGTCTCATTTCTCCTAATTTAGCTTCTTAGCAACAACAAATGGTTTATGGTTCTCTGAACAAAATACATTATGTCATAAGCTCCTTCAGCCTTGAATGCCTCCCTCAAATCCCTAACCTAATCTTATCTTTCAGGTCTCTATGGAGGCACTGCCTTCTCAAGGAAGCGAACATTCCTGACCCCTCCCAGTGTGCTCCTTAATGATGATGATGAAAACAGAAGCTAACATTCCAAATATTTCCTCTGGGCCAGGCTGTGTTCTAACTGGGCTAAATACAATATCAACTAAACTCCTCTCCACAGCAATCCTATGAAGTAGGGACTAATAATATCCCCAGTTTATAGATAAGACACTGACACATAAAGAAGTTAAGAAACCTACCCAAGGACATATCACCAGTCAGCAGTAAAACCCATTTTTGCACCCAAGCAGGCTGGTTCCAGAGCCTCTGTGTGATGAGATATTGATATGTATATAATATTCCTGATTCTCTTGTTCAGCATCTGTGTGCAATGAGCTGCTGGGATTGGCTATGCATTTCTTTATAAATACTAAATCTGTCAACATGAAGTGTATATTATCAAAGATTCCTGAAAAGCATAAAATCTCTTCTAAAAATATCTTTGTTGAAATTTAATTTTTATAAAACTACTAGGGGCCTGGTGCATGAAATTCATGCACGGGGAGGGCGAGTCCCTCATCCTGCCCTGCACCCCCTCTCCAATCTGGGATCCCTCTCGCAATCCAAAACCACTGGCTCCAAAGCGCTATCCTGCCTGCCTTTCTGATGCCCCTAACTGCTCTCCCCTCCTTTTCTAATCCCCCTAACTGCCTATCTGCTCTCTCCTCCTGGCCTGATCCCCCTAACTGCCTATCTGCGCTCCCCTCTGGGCCTGATCCCCCTAAGCAGCTATTGGCACTCCCCTCCTGGCCTGATCCCCCTAAGTGCCTATCTGCTCTCCCTCCCAATTCGCACCTTCAGACGCAGGCACAGGAGTGCTGAGAGCTCTCCAGCAAGGCCCCGTCCCCGTCCTGACTTTCTCCCCTCCAGGCTGGGTGGCACGGTGGGCCTGCGTGCACCTCCTGTGGGGGGGCTGCCGCAGCCCATCCTGATGCCCGCCTCCGGGCCGGGCGGCGCAGCAGGCCTGCGTGCACCTCCGCCGGGGAGGCTGCCCTGGCAGCAGCCTCAAGCCTCGGTGGCACAAGTCCCCGCCCCCATCCCCACCCACCAGCTCCTGCTGCATGCGCAGGCTGTTGAATGGTCATGAATGGGACACTGTTAGGACCAATTAGCATATTACTTCTTTATATATATAGACTAGACATAACTAGATATAGCTCGGGCACACCTAAAATGTGTTATGATTTGTCATTCCTATAATAATTATCTTAGAACCTAATGAAAACCCTTGGTAATTTCAATGCCATCCTATCTTATAAAGATGGAATATGAAAATTGACCATCACTCCGTGACAAAATGGCGGTGCCCACAGCCAATAAGGAAGAAATATGCAAATTGGTGATGACGCAGACATTCTGCCCCACCCCGGCCACTCCGGGCCTCTGGGCAAGCGCATACATGCAGGAGTGGAGCAGCCAGGGCAGGGCAGGACGCCTGCTATGAAAGTGGGGGCAGGGGTGGAGGAAGCTAAAGGAGGGCGGCAGTACTGGAGCGAAGGCAGAAGGTGGCTCTGGCTGGAGCGAAGGCGGAAGGCGGCGACCAGAGCAAAGGCCCAGGTCCTCTGTGCCAGAGAGAAGCCGGTCCTGGCAGCCAGGGGAAGGAAGGCCTATTCTTGCACGAATCTTCATGCATCGGGCCTCTAGTATACTATAATTATTTCAAAGGTCAAGAATCTTAAAACATTTAATCTTAAAACTCTACACCTGGGTGATACAATCAGAAAATTAAAGTATTATGAAAATATTTAATTAAACAAAACAAGTAGAAATCTACTAATTTAAAAACCTTTAATTGTGTATTTTCCTACATGGTACTTTTTTTTTTTTCTACTGTATATAAAGTACTTTTTAAAAGAACATTTTTTAAATGAACATGTGCACACATTCTCTTTTTCAGTGCTAGTTTCACAGAAGAGTAGGATAAAGTGATTTGGAATAAAAAATGTATCACTTACTAACTCCTGGGAAACTCTTTGAAGCTAATGTAATGGGCATCACTGTAAATTAATAACAACAAAAACTTAGACACAGTCCAGTCTTTCAATATTTTAGAGTCTAGTAGGGAAGAAAACAAAACCCAGGTATAGGTGTGAGAATTGTTTTAAAATTTTAGTAGGTAGTGCTTCAAGACAAATCTATAGTAATAAGACAATCCCTATCTCACGCACAGTTGTAACACCAATATCTGATGTGGTGGTGGTATGGCAGATAAATTAGCTTTCTCTGAGGATTTTTATAAGCAAAAATATCAGGAGTTAGTAGCATAGACTGTGGAGCCAGAATTGTCTGGGTTTATATTTCAATTCTATCATATACCAATTGACTTTGGTGGTTTCACTTAACCTCTATGTGCCTCAGTTTCCTCATTTACAATTTGATAATTACATATTGTTCACAGAATTACAGTGCTGTTGGGAGGATTAAATGACTTCATGTGAGAAAGCAGATAGAACAATACCTGGTACATAGAATGAATCTAAGTAACTAACTACATAAACCAAAACAACTTAAAAAGAGACTCTGATGTCAGTCTATATGTACTCAAGCTTTAGTGTACCTACAGTGGAAGAAATATTAAAACATGTCACCAACCCACTATCTCAATCATGGGGCTGGGTCAATCCTTACCTTTGTATAAGCAATGGGCCCACCATATCTTAGCAGTCTTTTCCAAACTTGATCAGCAAAAAAGTCCTTAGTGCTCTTACTAAAACACTATGAAATTATTAAATATTTAATTCCATCATCGGAACCACAAAATGCCCCTCTACTTGTCAACAGTATTTATGTGCAATACAAAATCATAACCAGGAACACCATTTATTCAGAAAAAAAAAACAAACAGGGTCAAACTGGGCATGGTTAGCTAATTTTGAAGTTCTCAGTGAATATTCTTTTACTATTCATTTGCTCATTTTGCTGTAAGAAGAGCAGACATAGGTGATGAAGACTAAAGAAAAATGTAAAACAAAAAGAAAAACATAGAACTGAGAAAATGTTAGCTATTAAATCTCCCCATTGTTATTGTATTTTATTGTTGACAGTATTACAGGTGTCCCCATTCTCCTCCTTTGCCCCTTCCACCCTGCCCCACCCCACCCCACCCTAGGCCTTCACCGCATTAATGGCTGTGTCCATGAGCTATGCATATATGTTCTTTGTCTAATCTCTTCCCGTCCCCCCACCCCCATCACCCTCCTCTCTGAGATTTTAAGTCTGTTCCATGTACCCACACCTCTGGAGCCCATTCAAGACTTATTGTCCTGGAATCAGATCCTATGTCTGTTCATCAAAACCCTTTCTGGTGTTGCCCTATTCTATTCCACAGGTATGAGATTTCTTCTCAACCAAGGACCCCATTCTATACAGTAAGAGACCTGTGTGTAGAGTTCATGAGGCAGCTTTGCTGAAAGAACTGAATCATAGAATCTTGGAACTGAAACTTACTTTGAAGATTCCTAATCCACACCTTTCACACCATTTTCTAGAAAAAGCATCCCCAAGGAAACTCAAGTCCCCTAGCTAGCTGGCAGCAGAGCTGAGACTGTTTTCCTTTTAATGTGCCATCTACCAGTTTTATGCTTGTTTATTTAGCTACAGTTCACTGCCAAGAAAAGAGACTGAAAATCAGAAAAAAACAAAACAATTTCAGGTCACAACCTTAAATAGCAGCAAAGAAAAAGAAAACATCAAACTCTGAGTAAATATGTACCTGGACAATGGCATTTTCATCTAGATTCAAGCAATCAAAATAAAATAAACCTACAACTGGCTAAATTCTATAGCTTAACAGCAAAGTCATGGATAGACACTGTACAATATATTTAGTCATCTTCATTTGTGTTTCATATTTCTCATGCCCCCCAAGCCCTGCCTGGGACAGAATTTGTGATAACGTCAGGATTACAAGGGACTTTCCCATCCATCTATTTGTGGTGAGCCATAAGCGTGAGTATGTATGTAAGAGGGAGAAACAAAGATGGAAAAAAGGAAAAGGGTTTATAGAACTATATTTCATACATATATTGATTTTCCTCTTTCTTCATATGCAGCTTATGAAGCTGCAGTCTTACATCAGAAATAAATTGACACATATTAAAAGTAAGCAAATAATAAACACTTTTATTAAAATGCCATAAGCAATTTCAAGTGGAATTGATATGCAAATATTACTATTCTTTATAATAAGTAAATAGCAAATGGAAAACAAGGGGTTTGAGACATAATAAGCAAATTCAAATGCAAAAAACAAGTGGATTTCAATTGCATCCAATTATTTCACCCAATCACCTAAAAATGAAGATCTTCTCAAGAAAATTGCATTGCCTTCCCAACTCCTTGGAGATCCAGTTTAGTTAACAGCCTAACTATGCTTCAGAGATGACCATGTAGCTAACATGTCAAACTAATTTTAAAGTGTCAATCACGTCCCCTTCAATCTAATTAGTTTGGAAAGTAGTGTCACTGACCTGGAACCATGCAGACCCTTTATTATCATATTATTTGATCACCTAACACTTTACCTCAGTTGAATTTGAGACACCTGTAACCAAAATGTAATATCCTTTCTCCCACACATTACTGGTACCTCTCTGTACAATTTTCTATTTACAACTCAATTTATCTCTATAGATAAGCACAGCCAATTTCACAGAAACATCTGCAGAATGTCCCTTATTTAAGATTTCCTGGCAATTAAAATAGAAATGTAAAGGGAATAACAAAAAAATATACATATTGGGTGGAATATTTAAGATGTTTTGAAGCTCAAGAACTGCTGAAAGTGGAAAAGAGGAAGAATGAAATAACACAGATATGCTAGGATAAATCTGGAACCTTCAATGTGGGAGACGACTATTCCTTTTTTAATATAATACAGCAAGCCATTTTTATTTTAAAAAAAGTCTGTACATTATAAACCCAATGTCATCACATGGGTTTATGTTATAATAAAGAAAAGGTTTCTCAGGCTCATAATATTTAACCTGACTTTAATCTGACCAAGTGCAGGATGAGGCCCAGTTGAAGGAGGTAATAACTAGTTCCTGAGAGGAGCTGAAGGCCAGACCACAGTGAGTCTGGAACGCGGTGGGTAGCTGGAGGATGCTAGTCAGTCAAGCAACAGAGATCACCTGGCCCTCTCCCTGGCAAGAAAATAAAATTACCAGATCTTTTTCCAGCTTTGTTTTGCATATTTAAGAACTAATTTGCAAGCAGGTGATCTTATCTCTGAACCACAGAATAACATATTAATCCAGGAACAAAAAAAAATAATCACATACGTTTGTGTGCCACCACAATGTTGTGTTCATATTTTCAAATGTGGTATTAAAAAAAGTATAGAACAGTGGTTCCCAACCTTTATTTGTCCATGCCCCACCTAAGCATCTCTAAAATCCTGATGTCCCCCCCCACACACACACACTGTAACATATAATTCTTATTATTCAAACAGTGAACTCCTATTCACATGGAGGAAGCCTAATAGGCCATTAACTTGGTCTAAACAAGCTTCCAAAGAACATGGCATCCATGAAAGGGAAAAATAAAAGAACGAAAGGACAGCTGAAGTACTGAGGAAGAAATCACTAAGAAATTGTTTTTAAAAAATCATAATATGAAGTGATATGAAAAATAGCAAATAAAGTTTCAAAACATATAATAGAGAACTGAAATATATAAATATGTCACAATATATATTTATATACTATATTTGAGGCCCCTAGAGCCATAAGAAATGCAAAAAATTCAGTTAATAACTCATTCTCGAATCGCCCCCCTTAAAAATCAAATTGCCCCCCTGTGGGGCATGGGCCCACGTTGGGAACCACTGGTCTAGAAGGTATAGTTAAAGTAATGACCATTCCCTCTAGCAGACAATAAGCAGGATGTCAGCTGCCCAGGCTTCCTTTCATAGCCTGTGTTCTCCTTTGGGGATTGAAGCTGCATTTTACCAAAATTCCCATTTGTCTTACAGATAAGCGAGATTCTTCTTGTATGTTTGCTTGAAAAAATAATTATTAGTGAATATGATTTTACACATGGTCAAGCAAAATATGTATTTATCTCAAACTTACCTTCAGGTGAGGAGCCTGACTTTTGGGAAAAGACTGCATTTACTTTACTCTTCTTATTGATATCACTATTTACAGACAAGCTGGACTGAATTTTTCTATGCATTTTTTGAGAAACAGGTGCTGAAAGTCTTCGATTATCCACAGACACATGTTTGGCTCCATTGTGAATTCCATTTCCATTGCTCAGACTTTTGTGGCAGTTCTTTGTCTTGTCTATGTCCTCCTCACTTGGTCCTTGTGCTGAAGTTTGAAGCTGAGGCAAGCGCTCAGGTTGGGCTAAGTTAAAACGCAGGAAAAGTTTATCAGGTTAAAAAAGAAATTAATATTTTAAAATAATCCAAATACATTCAATAACAGACTGCTTTGAATTTTATCCATGATACTAAAAATGAAATAAAAAAGAAAGTAAAATACTAATACATATGGGTATAATAATGATAGGAAAATATCCTTTCCTATATAATAAAAGGTTAATATGCAAATCAACCAAATGGTGGAACAACTGGTCACTATGACACACACTGACCACCAGGGGCAGAAGCTCAATGCTGGAGCTGGCCCCTGGTGGTCAGTGCACTCCCATAGGGACAGTGCCACTCAGCCAGAAGCCAGGCTCACGGCTGGTGAGCACAGCGGTGGTGGCGGGAACCTCTCCCACCTCAGCAGCAATGCTAAGGATGTCAGACTGATAGCTTAAGCCCGCTCCCCACAGGCCTAAGCTGTCAGTCAGACATCCCCTGAGGGCTCCCGGACTGCGAGAGGGTGTAGACCAGGCTGAGGGACACTCCCCCCCAAGTGCACGAATTTCATGCACCGGGCCTCTAGTGTAACATCAATAATAAATACTATGCTGCGGTAAAAAAGAAGGAATTCTTACCATTTGCAACAGCATGGATTGAACTGGAGAGCATTTTGCTAAGCGAAATAAGCCAGTCAGAGAAAGATAAATATCACATGATCTCACTCATTTATGGAATATAATGAACAACATAAACTTATGAACAGAAACAGATCCAGAGACAAAGAAGCATAGATCAGACGATCAAACCTCAGAGGGAAGGTAGGGGAGGGTGGGGATAAGGGGGAGAGATCAACCAAAGGACTTGTATGCATGCATATAAGTCTAACCAATGAACACAGACAACAGGGGGATGAGGGTACGAGTGGGGGGTTGGGGGGACAATTGGGCAATAAGGACACATATGTAATACCTTAATCAATAAAGAAAAAATAAAAAAATATTTCTGATAAAAACATAAAAAATAAAATAAGTAAAAAAAAAAAAAAAGAATAAATGTAGAGAAAATATCCCTACTAAAGAGGAAAATGAGAAAAGGGGTCATCAAAAGTGACTTTATGAAAGGGCATAAGAACAGAAGGGAAAAGTGTTTTGGTTTTTAAAAAATTAAAGTTAGAAATCTGAAAAAGTAATTTGACACTCTTTCAGCAGAAAAAGTGGATTATTTTCTATGTATCGGGTCTTCTTTCTGGTGCCAGAGACATAGAAGTATTATCTCGCTATCCCTCATAATGGTTGACTACTCCATTATCTTTTGAAATAAAATGAAAAGAACAATGGATTTGGGTGTGAAAGCTGGACCGTATAGAGAACTATTGTAGGGTACAGCATTTGATGCCCACTTCTCAGCAGACCATGGGGCCAACAGTGCACCACTGAGGTTTTCATTAGAAAAACCCCTCTGAACGTAACCCTTAGCTGGCTAACTCTTGGGAGGATCTCTGTGCTGACAATAGATTTATTTTTCATTTAAATTAGCCAAAATGCATTCTGGGTACTGAAGCTTAGAGCTCTGATCTCCCCAGAAAAAGTTATCTGTTTACACTGGTTAAATAATGAAATTATTAAAATCGACATTTACTAACATTCCTAAGCAATGCTATCAATGAAAGCATTTCTTCAGTTAAAAACAACAGCAACAACAAAAACATTCATTGTCAAAATTTCATCTCTTGTAATTTCCCAGAATTTCAGATTCTAAAACTGCTGTTATTAGTCTTTTTATGATTATGAACAATTAAAAAATAAAATTAAGTCTGAATACTAAGAAATCTTCAACTTAGAAAACATAATGTATAAAAGCCACAACAGTTATACATGTCTAAAAATGAATGAGTATCTGTGATCTAGGGACTAGCTAAGACTTGGCATATATTTTTGACAAAGAGGACAGTTTGCATTTGAGTAGGGCTTTAGCACACATTGTTTACTTCTGTCCTTGTTCAATATCAAAATATTCTATTTATGAATGTACAGATTTCAAGAAAAAGACATATTGATTTTTTACTTAATAAACATGGTTTCACATCATCTATTAACATTAATACCTGATTTATAAAACTAATATATGAATCCCTCTTACCGTTTTTCAGTTGTTTAGTAAAGAACAAAGGAGAATAATTGTCAAAAATTAAATATTTGTGAATATCACAAATTAATAGTTGTAAAATATATCAAAATGTTTTGTTTTTCTCCTAACTTCTGATGAAAAGAAGAAGAAAAGGTTACTTCTCAACTTAGAAGCTCTATACACCCTTCTTATAACTAAAATTGGCAGTCCAGGCATCTGCAAAAGGAGAGCTATTTCTTATGGGTGAGTAACCATTTGATCTAGAGATTAATTTGCTGCTCCTGTAACTCCTTGTATCAAAGAGAATGACATCCTAATGACTGCTATTGAACATCAAGCTAGTTATACATATTTATTTAAAGGGATGCCAAAGAAGACAGTTAAAGAGAGTTAAAACTAATTTGGTGTTCTTTTCAGAGCACTTTCCAGTAATCTTGCCAATAAATGGAATGTATTGGGCCACTTTTTCTCTGAAAAGAATAACTCAAGCAATCGGAGAGCTCAGTTAAGTTGAAATGTCATTGACCAGTGCTGGGGAGACTTCTTATCAATCAAAAATGTACTGTCATATTCCATAATCTAAGATAAATTTAAAATCACTATGTAATAGTTAAACATTCTCAATAATTAAAAATAAAAGAGAACTATATCTTGCCACCAAATTCTAAAACTGACAAACTGACAGATCCTGTCTTTTTCTATCAAAACTGACTATATGCAAATTACTGGATATGGCTAGAGTGATATTCAAACACATCCTTAATGATTTACCTACTTTTCAGTTTTCAATATGATACCTATTTTGGTTGGCAGATAAGGAATAGTACATTAATTTTTGTTTCACTGTCACCTAATTATTTTTTACTATAGTTTGTATTATGATCAAGTAACCAAGTATTATCTCTTCATTTTAATTTTTTCACATTAAAACTTCCTTAGTTTTATGATTTTGTCAGATGCATGCACTATGTAAGTCAGATCAAAACTGGATAAATCCTAGATATATTAGTTATCTCAACAGACATTTATTTTCACTTCCATTGATAATTTTTCATGGATATGATTTGAATCTTACAGTAAAATTCACCTAAAAGTCAGAAACATGATTTTATTCTCGGATAAAGATCAAAAACATCTGATTGAAAAAAAAAAACATAACTACTTGGCTTTAGACAGATTTCTTTTTCTTATTGTGTAAAAGTTGTGTATGGCTTTAAAAAAAAAAAACAACACACAACATGCTAATATGGGAATGACAACACAATGCCTCTTAAAACACTAGTGATGCCTAGGGACCCTCGCTCTCCCTTTAACGATCCACTGCTCTCATTCAGCTGTCTTTCTTTTTTCAAATCTTTACATATGTGACAGCTCTCAAAAGTAGACCATAGACCATCTGGCATTTTCAGAGGTGTAACTTGTGCAAATTCAGCTCTATTGGGAGTGCACTGCTATCTTCTGCCTGCGTTATAAAGGGACAATAGAATGTAGAACTTAAGATTTGTTTTGAATTATTCATTTTTAGCCTGTATATTCAAGAAATTTTACAAACTCTGCATTTTGTACTACATAATCGCATGCGTTAAAGGTACAAAGAAACTTTTTGACACCTTTTTTCTACAGATAGCTGGCATTTTGTTTGATATGTGAACATCCGGGCATCTGTTATATCATTCTAAACAGGCTGGAGGCTTCTACAAAAGACCCCATTTTAAACTTACTCTATATGAGCAAAAAAAGGGTATTCTTGATATTCAGTAACAAATGCAAAACACATCAAAAATTTAAATACCAGTTATATGAACATTCAGCATCTTCAAACCTTGATAGCTTTGGTAACCCGATTATCATATGTATTGTAAAGAATTTTTTTAAATCATTGCTCATACAATGCAGCATGATTGTAAGTTTAAGATCCATAATGAATAGTTACAAATGTCTTAAGAAACCCTGTGCTTTCTAGGTTCAAATGTTTTCAATCAGGAAGGAAACCAATAGAATTAGATCTACTGATTTTCAATAATAATAATAAATATGGGAGTAATGAGTCAATAGCATGAAATTCTTTTGATAATTTTTTTTTAAATGTGTGATATTGTAGCTTAGTAATAACTATACTTGGAACTGCGCCTACTGGAGAAGCAACAAAAGCAACATTTTTCCATGGCATATAATCTATTACCATGTGCAAATCATCTGCAGTTGCTGGTCTCTTTACATAAAATTTAATAAAACTACAAAAGAATTATGCCATTTATTTCAAAAGGTCGTTGTACAAAAAAATCAAAATTAAAAGCTTAAGAGTTTAAAATTGTCAGTAACAAAATGATCTAAATAGAATATTTGGGGGGAGGGGAGTAAAAATGACTTGGTTCAAATTGAAATTATTTTTCCTAAAGACAGTTATAAGCTTTTACTGTGTACCCAGTAACTGCTACTCTGTAGTCACTATGAGACTGAGACAAACACAAACACACACATAAACACACGCACAATGGTAGAGATTTTATTTATATACACACACATATAAAACAAAACTGTTTTATCTTATAAATATATATAATATGCATGTATGTAAAATATGCACAAATATAATAAAACTATATTATTGTACTTATTATTGTAATGTAAATTTAGGCTAAAATAAATGTATTAATGGACAACTCTGTTCATCAGCTTGTTGAAAACCTTTCTCAGTGGGCAGACCCTGAGTGGCCCCTGCATCCTAGCACTTACACAGTCTGGAAGATCCTGGCATTTTCTACCTCTGTCTCCTTAGTTACACTCCAAGGGCTTCCAGAAATTTTGTATTTACCTCTTGAACTTCTGAACTCTTTCATCAGATATTGTATCCCATATTCATTTTATTTACTGTATATATTAATATATTAAAATATTTTGGAATTGTGACTTTTTGGGAACATTAACCAATTTGAGAATACCAGTCAAATTCTGTGACTGTATGACTGGGAATTTGTGGGATGGAGGGGATTTTCTTAGGATGATATCATATGTCTAATAGTATTTCAGCAGTAATTCAGTTTTCACTATTTCAGTGTAAATCACTGGTGGCAGGGGTTGGAAATACTTCTTCCCAAAACAAGACAATAAAACTTAAGAGCTTGTTTGGAGAATCAATCATTTTTCTGCATTTGAAAAAAAAAATAGAAAGTACTTAAGCATGTTTAAGTCAAAACTGGAAGGGGGAGACTACTAGCTTTCCCACATATCCATTCTCCTCATTGTTCTGGGCTCTTGGATAACTCATTTCCCAGCTTTCCTTGCATTTGGTTCAGTCATGTATCCATGTTAGCTCTAAGTAATGAAAGCAGAAATTACTTCTGCCACTTCTAGTTCTTGGCCTTCCGACTTGAGTGTGCTCTGCCTTTGCTTTCTTTCTTGCCTTTGGCAGCAGCCCAGCTGTGACCACAACTGAGGGCAATATCTTAAGGGATGCTGGAGAACCCAGACAGAAGGCATCTGCCTGTCAGCGGGAAGGAGAGCCTCTCACCGATGTGGAATGATCACCTCATACTACTGCATAAAAAATAAACTTTGCTTTAGCCATGAGATTAATGCTCGGATTCACAGTTAGAACACATTAACAGCTTCCACCAAGGCCTTCTAACAACCATGTATGGTCTATATACATCTACTTAAACTACCTCTAGCCCAAGTGACCCCAAAAATACCACATTCATTAGAAAATAAAAAAACAACACAGTATATTATTAGCAGAATAAAGGCCACTCCCAAATCTACAGACTGTGGTAGAACTCAGCAAGCAGCAGCTCAGCTGTACAATGTAGGAGCTGATGATCATGAGGGTGGCTAAAGCATCGTGGAGTTTGGAGGAAAGGTACGCAGCCCTACTCTGCCATTTGAAGACAACTTTCTAACTCCCTCAAAGTTCTCTCCTTACTATAGCTGGGAGGAAGCCAGGTAGGTGGCCAACCATCCCACTTTGCTTGGGACAAAGGGAGGCGCTAGGACGCAGAACTTTCAGTTTTAAAGCGAGGACAGTCCCAACCAAAATGCACGAGTTGGTCACTTATATCAGGAGCAAATGTGCACAACTGCTTTCCTCAAACAGACGGTGGGACACGCATAGGCTTTGAACAGGACTTATTATGGTCTGAATTCTAGGGCCAGTGTTTCCTGGTTCTGTGAACTTGAGAAACTTACCTCATCTCCCTGGTCATCTGGATCATCACTGGCAAATGAGAGCAAATGATACAGCCTTACATGAATGGGTTAGTTTAACTTCCCAGTTCCATATCATTTTTTTTTTTTTTTGCCCTTTCCTACTTTTCTGCCATTTATTTCTGATTTACTATTTGCTTTCATTTTTTATTCTGTGTTATCAGGTTTTTTTTCTTTTTTTTCTATACAGCAACCCAAACCTTCTTGTAAATGAACAGGTTTTAAATAAATACAAAAACATTACCTTCATTTTTTTCAGAAAAAAAAAAATCATGACTTGATAGAAAAATAAAATCAAAAGTAAAGATTAAGAAATTCAGTCAGACTTTTTCTTTAAAGATTTGCATGTATTACTGAAAAGTCCCTATACAGTAAACCAATGATAACAAAAATCTTTATTTTATCTTCTCCAAGTGTAACTTTACTCATGCTTGTTTTCTTTTTGTTTTGTTTTTAATTTAATAAATCTTTATTGTTCAGATTATTACAATTGTTTCTCCTTTTTCCCTCCATAGCTCCCCTCCAACCGGTTCCCCACTGCCCTTACCTCCCCCCCACTGACCTCATCCATAGATGTACGATTTTTGTCCAGTCTCTTCCTGCACCCCCCATACTCTTTTCCCCCTGAGAATTATCAGTCCACTCCCTTTCTATGCCCCTGCTTCTATTATATTCACCAGTTATTCTGTTCCTCATATTTTTAATTCACTTGATTTTTAGGTTCACTTGTTGATAGATATGTATTTATTGTTCATAATTTTTATCTTTACTTTTTTCTTCTTCCTCTTCTTAAAGAATATCTTTCAGCATTTCATATAATACTGGTTTGGTGGTGATGAACCCTTTAGCTTTTTCTTATCTGTAAAGCTCTTTATCTGCCCTTCAATTCTGAAGGATAGCTTTGCTGGGTAGAGTAATCTTGGTTGTAGGTTCTTGCTATTCATCACTTTGAATATTTCTTGCCACTCCCGTCTGGCCTGCATAGTTTCTGTTGAGAAACCAGCTGACAATCATATGGGTGCTCCCTTGTAGGTAATTAACTGTTTTTCTCTTGCTGCTTTTAATATTCTCTCTTTGTCTTTTGCTCTTGGCATTTTAATTATGATGTGTCTTGGTGTGGTCCTCTTTGGATTCCTTTTGTGTGGGGTTCTGTGCGCTTCCTGGACTTGTAAGTCTATTTCTTTCACCAGGCGGGGGAAGTTTTCAGTCATTATTTCTTCCAATAGGTTTTCAGTATCTTGCTCTCTCTCTTCTTCTAGCACCCCCATAATTCTGATATTGGTACGCTTGAAGTTGTCCCAGAGGCTTCTTACACTATCTTCAACTTTTTGGATTTTTTTTTTTCTTTTTGCTTTTCCGGTTGAGTGTTTTTTGCTTCTTTGTATTTCCAATCTTTGACTTGATTCTTACGTTCCTCTAGTCTGCTGTTGGGTCTCTGTATAATATTTTTTATTTCAGTCAGTGTATGTTTAATTTCTAGTTGGTCCTTTTTCATATCTTCGAGGGTTTCACTAAATTTATCGGCCTTTTCTAGGATATTCTTGAAAAGCCTTATAACCGTGGTTTTGAATTCTATATCCAGTCGTTTGTTTTCCTCCATTTCTTTCGTTTGTGATCTATTTCTTTCTCTCCTCATTTTCGCTGCTTCCCTGAGTTGGTAGGGTAGTTTTGTGTGCTAGGTTTCCTATATGGCCCAGTGTGTCGGCCACCCTAGTTAACCTGAGGTGGACACTCTTGGTGCACCCCTTTGTGGACTGTGTGTACAGCCTTGTTGTAGTTAAGTCTTGATTGTAATTGGTATCACTGGGAGGGATTGACCTCCAGGCCAGGTGGCTGTGAGGATCACCTGTGTCTACGCTGGGAGAAGTTTGGTGCTGGAGACAGCCTTATAGGATTAGACTTGCAAAATTGCAAAAGCCTCTGTGCTCAGCTTGGATGGGGCGGAGTCTCAGGGCGGAGCAGACAGTCTTGGCTTCCCATCAGCCCTGCCCTTGCGCACACGCCTCCAGACCTCTGTCTTCCACGGCTCCCCTGAGTTTCTGCCTGACAGTCCAAATTCCCCCCGTAAGAGCGTGGGTCCCCAGGGGCTCACCCGGAACTGGGGTTCAGTGCAGTTGGAACTAGGGTTCAGTGCAGTTAGGAGCTTCCGACTCCCTTCCGCTAGGGAATGCCTGCGGCAACCTCCGCATTCAGTCTTCTCTGCGAGCACTAGTGCGTGCGCCTCCAGACCCCTGCCCACCACGGCTCCCCCGGGTCTCTGAGTCTCCATGTGCCTTTCTCTCTACCTGACAGTCCAGACTCCCCCTGTATGAGCCTGGGTCCACGGGGTTTTGCCCGGAACTGGGGTTCAGTGCAGTCGGGGGCTTCCTTACCCCGCCTGCCAGAGAAAGTCAGCCAGGCACTCAGCCGCCCTTCCTCTCTGCGCGCACATGTCTCCGTACCTCAGCCCTTTGCCGCTCCTCTGATTCTCCGTGAGCTTTTCTCCTTCCTTCTAGTTGTAGAATTTCCACTCAGCCAGCCTTCTTGTGGTTCTGGATGATGTCTGTTGTCTTTTAGTTGTAGTTTTGAAATTGTTGTGCGAGGCAGCAGTTTAGGTGCTTACCTATGTCGCCATCTTGGTTTCTCCCTAATGCTTGTTTTTTTTTTTAATTTATCTTTATTGTTGAAAGTATTACAGATGTCCCCTTTTATTCCCCATCGACCTCTTCTAGCTGCAGTTCCCTGCCCCCCCCACCCCCACCAAGCCTTTACCATGCTATTTTCTGTATACATGGGTTATGCATACGTGCACTTAAGTTCTTTGGTTAATCTCTTCCCACCCACCCAACCAAGCTTTCCCTCTGAGATTCATCAGACTGTTACATGTTTCTATGTCTCTGGATCTATTTTGTTCATCAGTTTATTTTGTTCTTTAGATTCCACATATGAGTGAGATCATGTGATACTTGTCTTTCTCTAACTGGCTTATTTCACTTAGCATAATGCTCTCCAGGTCCCTCCATGCTGTCTCAAAGGAGAAGAGATCCTTCTTTGGTGTAAACATACCACAGCTTTTTATCCACTCATCTACTGATGGGCACTTGGGCTGTTTCCAGATCTTAGCTATTGTAAATTGTGCATAGATTCTTTCTGATTGGTGTTTCAGGTTTCTTAGGATGTATTCCTAGAAGTGGGATCTAATGCTTGTTTTTATCCTCAAATGAATGACAAGTTTGGCGTTATTTAATGTCAGCTATTGTACATTATAGTTTCTAGTTAATTTATCAGGATTACATGAGCCTATCAGTCATATATTTGAGAAAAGAATGTTGTCAGTTTACATTAGCAGATTTTATTATGGATTGTTTGTCTGCGAATTTTATTTATACATTATATATATTTAGTATATATAATTTATATTTGCTGCATATCCTTTGTTCTTTGACTCAACTGTCAAAGTTGCCCTCTGCTTAGAATTATTTACAACTCTATAATAATTTTATCTAAATGAATGTATATATACCTATATTATACAGAAAATAAATAGCCTAAAGAGTGTTTTTGTATGACAGAAAATGTATTAATTCAATAAAAGGAGAGCACAAAGAAATAATCTTTCAGCAACCTGTTGTACATACTGAAAATTTTATAAGTTGGTAACTTTACAAGGGATAATATCTTAATGGTCTTTTGAAGAATCACTCTTGAGTTTTCTCATAGGTAATAATGGACATATTCAGGACAAATGTTTTTAAGATATAAAAGGCATTTATTTTGTTTTGAATGAATCAATTAGTGGGCAAGCAAAAGTTTAAAAAGTACTTAGAGAAAACAAGCTGCCATCAGTCCTTGGGACACAGATCCTATGTATAATAAGTAAAACTGGAGCTTTAGGGTAACTCTGTAGAAAACTACTCACATGTCAGTATATTGGACTTCATATGGCTTTCAGTACACAACAAACTCCATTATAACTTGCCAAGGTAAAAGCCAACTGAAAAAGTAGGCAACTTTTAGTAAAGAAAGCTGTTTTTAAATGCAAGCAACATATCCCTAACCAGCAAGTCACATAAGTAAATTGAAGAAGATACTGCCCTCTGTACTGACAAATTTCAAAAAACCTTCCTTGCCTGAGAGCAGGCCTTGGTGAGCAGAGCAAGGGCTGAATTGCCTTTCTGCAATTCACAGATATACAAGCATAAGCAACAGCCCTAGCCCATGACATGGAACCTTTAAAGTTCATATCATTGTACGTGTTAGCTGAGTTTCAGCAGCCAAATTTTTTCTTACATTCTAAATTAAGTGCACTGATTAGGCAAATGTGAAGTGCTGAAAAATGGAATAGGGAATATTAGGGAGGTGCAAGACCTGTGGAAGCCTAAAGCTCCAGGCTCTCTCAAGTGCCTCACCCGCCCACTGCCCATCAGTGTTCATATAACTCATTCACAAGGGATACACCCTGGGGAAGGGGCAGCCATCCTTGGGTCAAGCCTTACCACTCACAGAGGTAGATCTAGTGACAGGAAGCCATTAAATTGAGACTAAAGGAAGCACAGGGAGCTCAGAGCTCAAAAACCAGTGTGGCAAGCAATGGACCACAGTCAACGATCATTATTTGACACAACTTTTGGTGGCAGTTACCAGAAAATGAAGTCCTCTACCAACATGTCCAAAAAAAAAAAAGGATATTGATGCTAATAAAGATGTTAAAGAAATTCTAGTGCTAGAAAAATCCCTAGCTTAGCAAATAAAGGCTTGTGATTGTTCCACCCTAAAGCAATCCCTGAATCTAATCCCTGAACCCCGTATTACCAACAAGAAAAGAACTATTAAGGCCCCTGCAATAGAGCCTCCTGTAGCCCTTCTCAGAGATGGCCGTGAAGTATACCCAACAAGGGAAATCTTAGCAGGTAATCCTGGGGTAACCCAAGCCAAGTTTAAGGAAGAAACCCAGTAAAGAGATTCTGATGATAGTTCAAGGCCACATCATCTTTTATACTGTCCTTACCCAGGGAATATGGATATTCCTTAGACCAGTACTATGCTTGAGAAGTTACAGTATGACTACCTACCCTATACTTCCTTCACCATTATCAATCAGATATGTTTTAAGCCGTAAATTGCAGGATCATAAAGAGCTACATCCAAAATTGATCAAGATCAGATTTTCCAATTATTTCAGAAGAATACCATCACCCAGAGTCTGGAACAATGACTGCCTAACACTAGCTATAGATGCATCATCTTGATGTGGCTTTCATTTGTCTCTCATTAGGGAGAAGCAGAGTACACATGTGTTTGTTGGAAGGATAACTGGATCTCATTAGGTAGGAATATTTTGAAAGTATATGTACAGACCCAAAAAATGTCTATGCAAATACACACACAGAAGTCAGTGCTGGTCAGCCAAGAACTAGACCATAATAAACACCTACTCTTCATCCATCCAACATCATACCCATTATTCTGGCAACAGTATAAATTTAGTGACAACAACTCTTCAATAATAAAGTACTTTTAGTTACATACATTTTGTACAGAGAGCTTAACACTGGGGATTTGCTGACTTGCCTTTGTTATATAGCGAGCGCCTTAAGGACAAGATTCCATCTTCTTAGAGTTCCATCAACCTTATCAGGCACATACCTGCTGACAAAGAGCCTTGTGCAATGTTCAGCACCCAGTGGACACCCAGTGAAAATTAACTGATGATGATGAATTATACCAGCTTTCAAGCTGTCACTTGATCCCAGTATATAACAACCTCTCTGAATAAATCAAGCAACAGTTTGGTATTCAATACCATTATAAACTTCATCCTTCACCTTCATCAGTCTAGGGAATTGCTGTAAAAGCATAATATGTGGATAGTGGAGTTATAGAAATGATTCAAAAATTCTTTCTGTTATAACAAGGGAATTAAAGATTAAGTTATAGATTGCACAGTATGTATAGGGAAATTCATCAAAAATATTAGTTAAGTGACATTTTTTAAAACATCAGAAAAAAAGTCAGTACCATATCATATATCAAAAAGCCCCCCCCCAAATAAAATTAAATCCAACTTAATGTATAAGTAAAGCTGGTATCTCCTTGAGGTTAGAGCAGTGGAAATGCAGATGAAACCTCAGAAGATATGGAATTAGACAGAGGAAAGTATGAATTGCTACCTTAACACTTAAAAAGTAAATTTATTTCCAGTAGCTTATTCAAGGTAAATCAGAAGAAAAGTAAATTTTGTTCTTATGAATTCCCCAGAGCTTTAGTATAGCTCACCTTCAAAGTTCATTGGTGAGTATTTGTTATTAGAATAGCTTTTCACTCTTCAATAAATTCCTTTAAGATATGGTCTGACACCAAGAAACCTTTGTGCTTTAGTCCTAATAGCAATTCTCATTATAGATGAAGTTTTTCTGACATAATTTGAAAATTTATGATTCCAAGCAAAGCTTTAAGAATTGACTCTAAGACAGGGATGGTCTTAATTATCATGGCCAACCTTGATAGGTGATCCTGACACGTTTCCAGTATAAGGAAGTAATGAATATGCTGCTTATCTGATATAATAACAATATCCAGAAAAATGGTGCAATAAAGTTTTCTAAACCTGCAGAGATATATTCACATATACAAACATTAAATTATTTTATTATAAATTGCAGCTTAAAGATAATGGAAAGCTTTCAATATATAAGTGAGTAAGTAACAATAAACTATTTGCTCATTAGTCTCATCTTGTCTTTTCCTGAAATGAAATCTCTCCCTCCTGCCTCATTACAGGGCTGCTTTAAAATCTGAGGAATGTGAATTTTAGATTGTCTTCATCAATGTATCAAGGCCATTTTAACCTCTGTGGGAATAAAATGTTACCCAAACTTCAACACCAAGAAGTGGCTAAACACTAAGGAACAAAATCATTAACCATGTTTAAATATTAATACGAGTGAGACTATTTATACAAACATTTCTTCTTCTAATTTTGCATTAAAACCCACTAAATCTGTCGAGGTAAGTTTGGCTTCAAACTAAAGTTATTACAAAATACTAGCGGCCTGGTGCATGAATTTGTACACGGATGGGATCCAGCTGGCCAGCCCGATGGGGACCCATCGGGCCAGGCCAGGGGCTGCAGGCAGTTGGCTGGCTGGCCCCGCCCCCATCAAGGTGTTGAGGGCTGATTAGGAGAGGGGCTGGCCAGGGGGAGGGGCTGATCGGGGCCCGGATCAGGCTGCTGCAGTACATATCATAGCCACCAGTTGTTCCAGTCGCTGGGCTTTTATATACACTGAGTGGCCAGATTATTATGATCTCTTAATGCATACTAATCTGGCCACTCAGTATATATAAATATATTAGAGGCCCAATGCATGAATTCGTGCATGGGTGGGCTCCGGCCAGCCTGGCCAGGGGGAGGGGACATGGGCGGTTGGCCGGCCTGCCTGCTGGTCGAACTCCTGGTCGAGGGGACAATTTGCATATTAGCCTTTTATTATATAGGATATATACTGAGTGGCCAGATTATTATGAGTTCAGAGAGCCTAATAATCTGGCCATTCAGTGTAGATAGATTTGTTGAGTATATGCTATAGTGCTGGCCACTATTCCTGGCATAAAGGATATTTTCTGACATAATTTGAAAATTTACAAACACCTTGCCCTCAAAGAGCTTACAGATATTTATTATCTCACATAACAAGAAATCCAAAGACAGGCCACCTCTATTATGACTAATTTTGCAGGTTCAATGTCTTCACTGTCATCCTCGGCATGTCAACTCTCCCACCTGACTACCCTCTCATAGTTATAAGATTCTCTGATGCAACTCCAGATATCACATCTAGAGATGATGACAGCCTTGATAAATGAAGGTACTCTTTCTAACCATCTCTTTAAGAATACAAAAATTCCTTTTCAAGAAAGCCTCTAGGAGACATCCCATTGGTCAGCACTGGGTCACATGCTGACCTCAAAGCTCCTTCTTCTCTGCCCCAGAACAAAAATTGTTTCAAGAACTGCCCTCTCCACAGGACTATATGCTCCTCTGAGGCAAGAAGCATGTCATTCACTCATTTGTATAGTCACTCAATGAGCATTTAAGTGTTATATCCAAGTGCCCAGCACTTTCGAATATCTGCTCCAGCTCCTAGAACAGTGGCCACTTAGAAAAATCAACAAAGGAACAATAGGAGGAAAAAATACTATTCAACAGCTCACCATTTCAATCATTTAAATACATCTTAGTAAGTACATATTACTTACCTAGAAAAGTAAACAAGGGGAACACGCACAATTGCCTTTTCCCACACCTCCCTGATAATTGCTTCTGTTTAACCTAGATGATTGTAGACCCTCTAGCCAAGAATCTTCATCCTCCAAACCCCAACAACTATGCCACACACATTGTGCAATTAAAAAGCCAGTTATTATTTGGAATTCAACTGAATTGGAAAAATTATAATGTCATATTTATTCATCATCACAGATCTCATGTTTATTTCATCAACATTTAGAAGATTATTACTCTCTCTGCAACAGTAGACAAAAAGCTATAAATAACTGGAGCTATTAAAAAACCAACAACCCAAACCATAAGAGATCTTAGCACTTGAAAAAAAAAGAGTGGGTAGAAACGTTCATTATATATGAAATATGTTTGTATGTGTTACTCATTCTTTTATCAAATATTTATTGAACATCTACTATATATCAGACATAGTGCTAAGACTAGTTAAATAGAAATATATTAGATATGTAACTAAACAAATAGTAAACAGGATATACAATCTGAAATTATGGTAATGCTATAAAAGTACTACTATCACAAAGAATAGCAAGGCCAACTATGTTGGTCTGGATAGCTAGGAATGGCATTTCAACAGAGACCTGAGGGGAAGAGGCCTTCAAAGAGAATGAGTAACAGGTTTCAGGCCAGACTAACAACACCAGCCATGCCCTGAAGCAGACCAGGTCAGCATATTTATTGAACCTGTTGTAAAGCCAGTGTGGCTACAGAATACTTACATAACCATACATTTACTGCCCAATTAAAATTATAAATATTAACAAATATATTAGAAAAGCATGAAATGTGCTTCTATAAACCCTTCTTGTCAATATTCTTCTGGATATTGTGTTTCTTTACCATATAAACTACTACTATAATAAATTATTTACTTACAAGACCACTCTCAGTATAACTGATCAGAAATCAGCTTAAATAAATACAGTCAATCAAGACACTCCCAATAAAAGAGTTCCTAGGAAGTTATATAAAAGGGCCATCAATTGCATATAAATGTAAACTATAATCACAATTTGGAATATTAAGAAACATTTATAGAAACTTATCCTTTGATTACTTTCAAAAAGAGAAACACATCCATTTCTCTGCAATGTACAATCTATTGATATTGAAATAGGGTAAAAATTGTTCTGAAGCTCGAGAAAATAGCATGAATTTTTTGATGTTCCTTAATAGTAAAATGAATGGTTGTGAGGGAATCTTGCTATTATTCTTATGAATCTACTCCGATTTTAGAAATGAGACTATCACTCTGTTTCGTATTTATCTTCACATTTTTTAATTCCAATTTCCTAAATCAGATTCCTTTATTCATTTAAAACACAATTCTCTACCAGTAGCTCTCAACCTTGTTCCAACTCCACAGGGTTTATTTGAACAACACACACCCTTTAGTGATACCTTGTGTGGTTTCAAAAAATATACTCCCTCTCCAGGGATTACTTTATCTCTTGCCTTGTGCACTACCCTGGAGAATCATAATTCTAATACTGGAACTACAGATGGATAGAAGGCTGACCAAGAGCAATTTTTATCATAAAGGCAAATTCTTAGGGGAGAACAAAATGAGCAATTAGACAGTGAAATGAATAAGTCTGTCTACCTGGGGCTTTAAAAATTCCTATTAATTTCTAGTAACTATTTTCTATTAATATAGCCTTTCAAATGCCACACACACCACATTGTGGTTCACAAATTGCAAGTGATAACTACATGTTCTCATTGATAATCAAAGACCATTTTCAAAAATATAGCCCTGCTTTTGCCACTAACTACCTGGGCATCTTTGGACAAACTGTTTACCTGTTTCTGCTTCAATATATCAACTAAAAAAACACAGAGGTTGAACACACTGATCTCTCAGGCACCTTCCCTAACTTTAATACTGCAAGAGGACAGGTCCATGATTCACTGTCAACATGTAGAAAATAGACTGCAAGGAATCGATGGAAGCACCCACTTTGTTGGGGTCTTGTAATTTAGGATCTAAGCCATCTAGATAATATCTATTGACATAATTATTAAAATTTTCTTTTTCTAGAGAAAAACATAGAAGAGGGTGGAAGGTGTGACACTTTAAATAGGAACATTCATTGGAAAAAAAGATTAACCTGAAGGAGTTAGTGACTGAGCACTTGTCTGTCCACCTGCAGACAACAATTACTAATGTAACAAGGTTCATAGCCCCTGTGCTCTTAGCCAGGTGTCAGGGGCTCAGGGCTGATACTAGTGACAATGGCAACCTGTAGGAAGTAAGATTAAATAGCTTCCTTTTTTTTTTTTTTTTTTTTTTTTTTTTTTACAAAACTGGAATATTAGTGAACAAAAGAGAATATGAAAATAAATATTGTTCTCTATTGGTTTGCGATTTCTGGATCGTGACCATCAATGCTTAAGGGAAAAAGAGGATAGGACTGCGTATGTGTCTCATCATTCAGGCAGTCGATTTCACTGAGCACCCTGTGATCAGAGTGCCTCTCGCTCCCACGCTCTGCTATGCCAGATGCCCAGGGTCTGGAGCCCCTCTGGTTTAATTCTCCAGAGTATCACTTTCTTGTGCCTTGTGAGGGTCAGTGTAAGAGTAACACGGCTGCTCAGATTTGGGGGCAGGAGGTGAGCCAATGTTTTAAGTCTTCTGTACCCAGACTTTCAAATGACATGTTTCTCTAATCTTAAATTCATCCCGGTTTCCACATGCCTATGCCTCTAGATTAGAGCCTTTTGGTATACCATAGTGTGTCACATTAACAGTTAGGTTCTGACTTCTGCTACAAAGTCAGTTATTATTTCTCCATCTACTTTCCATCTTTCAGAAAATACTTAACATTTATGATTTGCCATTGTTTCCTTTTCTGTTCTCTCTCCTTAAATTTAAGTATTTTAAAAATTATTATTAACCTACTATCATTTAGGTGTGATTTCTGAAAAGAATGGAATATATTCAATCTCCCATAGTGAAGAAAAATGTTTCTTCTTCAAAAACAAACAAGAAGATTCATGAAAATTTGGCAAAATGTTACTTGTTAAATGAGTGGTTGATACACAGATGTTTGCAATAGTCTTTTCAATATTTTAATACCTAACATTTCATTATATTACTATTGGAAATTAATTTTAACTTAAAGAGATGTCACCTTGACCAGTGTTCTCAGTGGTTAGAGTATCAGCCTCTGCACCTAAGTGCAAGGGCACGGACCTTGGTTGCAGGTTCCCCGCCACCAAGTGCAGGAGGCAACCAACTGATGTGACTCTCACACCAACGTCTCACTCTCTCTCTCTCTCCCCGACCTGCCCCCCCTTTGCACTCTCTCTAAAATCAATGGAAAAAATATCCTTGGGTGAGGATTAAAAGTATAACAATAAAAAATAAAGAGGGTCTAACGAGTGCAGTGTCTCATTTGTTTCCTCATGTTTTTGTGGGAAACTCTGTTGATGTGTTTTGTGGTTTTTGCTTTTAAGATCATGTAACTCCTCAACTCTTTCCCCTAACTCCTGGATAACCAAGGAGAGAATCCAAAAGGTCATGCTCTACTTTTCTCTGCGAGGTACTTCGTGTAGTATCCCTGGACTAGCCTGACAATGCAATGAGAGAAGAGGTCTTACTCTTGCCAAGGAATAACTAAGGATGATACTGTACTTCTCCCTTTAACTTAGATAACAGGTATTCTCATCACTGTGTATCACTAATATCCACCTAGATACTTAGTCTTAACATTTCCATTTAGGTTTTCATGTTTGACCCTCTACCAACTTCATGAGGTAGCGAGGGCAGGAGTACCTCCACCTATATTCTAAAGATGCAGAAGATGAAGCTGTAAGAAAAAAGTGGCCCAATGCCTCATGGCAAGTAAATTTTAGGCAGGATTAGAATATAAATTATAGCATTTCACACCTCACTACACACACACAGCCTTTTTCTAAGCACTGGCGTTGAGTGCTGCCCTTTAACTATGTCTGACCAGGAGCTGGCTAACAAGTAAAACAAGCTTCTGGCCATTATTTCATTTTCAGTTTTCCTCCATATGCTATTTTATTATTATTTAGAACATGGTGGTTAAGCTAATTGGCTTGGCACATGTGTTACCTTCCCGTACAAAAAAAAAAGTACCATTCTATGTTTGTACCTGTCATCTGTGACACCTCCAGTTCTTCCGGTCTTCATACACAGTCATTAACAGGAGGTGAGATTTTAAGTATTTTAAAATTGTAGGGCATACTAGGATGAATTGCATCAGGCCTGACTGACTGGAAACACTTTCAGTTGAAGCAGCCCTTATGAAGTCTTATAAAAATTAAGTTACCTGAATAACAATAATTTTCCAAGGGACTGAGTTTTAGTATTTTGCCTGAAAAATACTATAGGGATTCATTGTCTCTGAGACACATGTAATAATAAGCCTCTCTTAGAAATAGACCATCCGCAAATATTTCCACATTTGTATTAATATGAAAAAAAGTGAAAATAACACTGTGCCAGCAAATAAAAGGGAAAAGAGTAAAACCATCCTAAAATGTTCAAGATCATACTTGCTCCCCAAGAAATGCTATTCTAGGACTATAAACTACCCATATTTTCAATTCATTGCAATTCAGTGTTTCATGCACTAAAATGAACACTAAAATATGTCATCATTACTGACATATAATAGATGCTATAATCGCACCTACTCAGCCTACCAGAGCTGTAGGTTCTGACTCTGTGAATTTTGTTATCCTATTTTGTTTTTTAGGTCCAAGAAGTGATAGTGGGCTTTTGTGAGTTTTTAGTAAAAAAAAAAATAAAAATTAAATGTGGAAATGAGCACTCCCACACGTTTGTGCTCTTTGCACGTTAAATAAGCACTCTTCGAACTGTTCCATTTATATATTTTTACTTTAACACTGTAGATGTCATCAGAAAAACAAACTAAATTAAAGACTTCTTTCCAGTGAGTGTTATAACAAACGCCTGGTTTAATTTAGGCTTAAGGGGGACAAGGAACTGATCATGTACCCAATGTTTATCCAAATAAACAAACCTGAAAAAGATTCTCAGCCAGGAGTGATGGCACCCTTGGCTAAGTAATGGGCTGTTTCTCAGGAAGAAAACTTCTGAACATATTTAAGATAACAATGATAAACTGCACCAATTTCAGAGTGCAAAAAATGAGAAGGTACAGTATTTTGTTTATGTGTCTCAAAACCCCAGGAGTAGGTGGTAAACTGCTTGCATAATATTTTATACTACATATACTGTGTATATTATAGACTATTTTCCACGATAGAACTGGAAGCTTTGATGGAACTCCCTCAAGGTGAGAATGATTAGATATTCTACAGTGCAAGAACAATTTAGTTTGGAATATTTATTCCTGATAGCAAAGTAATTCCTTCTATAGAGGCAGTTTTTTCAATTTTACTTAATAAAATGAATTTATTCCAAACTCTGTTCCTCCCTTCCTCCCTCATAATATATTTATTCCACAACTCTAAGTCTTCTTACTCTGTGAGTGCTGATTTTTCTGGAGAAAATCCATTATTCAGTGTTTTGTAAAAGAATAATTCTTAATAATTAAATTACCAAATCCTTTTAAATGCTTCAATATTGTGATACTGACTATTATTACACAAGAAATTTATTATTATTGTTTTATTGGGTGCAAACAATGGTGCCCACAATTATATAGAACTAATGTTTTCCCAGCAGGCCTATAAATATGTGTTATTCTTCTTCTTTTAGTAGCTACTCCTAAGTGAGCAAACTATAAACTTTTATACAGTAAGAATGGTTTAAAATTGCCCCTAATAAATCTTCTCAGTGTTATGCTATACTTCCATACCATTGAAAGAAATCGCTGATATTGCACAAAGTTTTGAAATACACTGTTCTCCAAAGTATATGCTTCATCAGCAATTTATTTTAACATCCACATCTTCCTCTCAAAGGGAATTCAAACTAATTATGTATTGTCCCAAATGCCTAGATACCACTGATACCATATGAATTCATATATTATTCAAAAAGCTGATCTTTTTTTTACTTATTAATATGACTCTTAGGTAAACTGTATCTCTATTACAAGAGACTTTGCTTTACTCCAAGAACAAACTCTAGCTGTAATAGTTAAGGAAATACTCTTTCCAATATATCTGCAAACACTTGATTAGAAAGCTACTTATTCCAGAGATTTTTAACTGAAAGAGACAGCTTACTCCAATTCTAGATAGAATGTCAAAAGAAGATGAAAGAAGCAGACATTTATAATTCTTCAGGCAAAAGGACTTTTATTCTTAAAAAATAGACTCATATGTAAGATACTAGTAAACCTTGATTTTGGTTTAATATATCAATGTTCCTAATTAATAATTCCTATAGCTACATCAAGTTTCATTGTGCCACCAACCTCGTGCCATTTAATGAGGCTCCAAGTACAAATTATAACAGTTATTTTCCCAATATTATGAAACAGATTACATTTATACCTTCATACCACAAAAAGAACAGCAGATGCTAAGATTCTCTGTCTTGGAATGAGACCAAGTTTTCATGGAGGCAATGAGTCAATAGTTCTGAAAACTAAAAAGCCCTTTTTCTAAGATATCAAGTACATATTAAATATATTTAGAGCAGAAATTGCCTTGAATTACTTACAACAAAGATAAAATTCTAAAGGAATGGGGTATACCATATTGCAATTTTCCCAACTTTTTTTCTGACCCAACACTAAGGCAGGATACAGTCACATCATTAATAGTGATAGAGTGGCAATAATTTCCAACGAGGGAAATATACTATAGAATTTGGGGCTTTAAATTAGGTAATACTTTGGGAAAACTGCCAACTCCCCTGTGATTTTAATGCAATCGCTAGGAGACCACAACCACAAAGTCTCTACTCTTCCCTCTATTAGCTTGATTTGAGACTCACTGCTGGGTGATCAGGATGCAGCAGCAGAACAGCTACTTGACTTTCTGAGCTCAGTGTCATCTATAGATAATACTTATCCATCTGCCTGATAAAGTTGCTGATAGGCCCAGTTAGATCATCAATTTGAAAATTTTCATTTAAGTATAAAAAAGTTCTAAGTAATAATATTGTCAAATTACTGATAAAAAGCATCCTTTGGTATGAATGAACTGTAGACTGAGAAAATTAGTTCCTTAAGAGAAATGAAGGCCCTAACCGGTTTGGCTCAGTGGATAGAGCATCGGCCTGCGGACTGAAAGGTCCCAGGTTCGATTCTGGCCAAGGGCATGTACCTGGGTTGTGGGCACATCCCCACTAGGAGGTGTGCAGGAGGCAGCTGATCGATGTTTCTCTCCCATCAATGTTTCTAGCTCTCTATCCCTCTCCCTTCCTCTCTGTAAAAAATCAATAAAAAATATTTTTAAAAAAAGAGAAACAAAGATAGTCAATCCACATTTTAAGGCAATTTACTACAGCTTAAACAATTCAAAGTTGTCAGTCTTCTACAGAGAAGCTAAACGTTGTCAAAAGGTACAGATTTTCATTCATTCAACAATTAACATATAAGTATTAGGAACAAACTCTGTGCATGGCCCTGGGCTATGCACTGTGCAGGCTACAGAGCAGAATGAGATGCCAATCCTGCCTCTAAGCGGCCTTCCGTTCAGTGACAGGAAGAGGCCCATCACAATGTACACTGTGATTTTGAATTAACAAGTCCTTTAGGAGAGATGAAGATAAGCACTGTGAGTCCAGACAAGGGGGAAATCACAGAAGGCCTGCCCATATGTCAGGAGATGTGAGGAGACAAGTAACTTGAGTGAAGTTTGAGAGAAGGAAAATACCAGACGCATAGTGGGAAGAGCCAGGGATGCATTTTCGCGATGGCAAAAGTTGATAAAGGAAAGTAGTGGAGAAAAAAAGCACAATTTATTTTATTCCCACAGCCAATCAACCAAAATCATCTACTGGAAGTTTACTGTGGTCCTGGGATGATGCTAATTGCTGGGGATGCAACTTAAAGCCGGCAGACATTAGTCATGGAATAGCAAAAATAAATTTAAAATTGTGACAATGGCTAGGAAGGGAAAGGGTTCTATGGGGAATGAAGAAACTCATTTTAGATTGAGAGGTCTGGGAAGGCCTCTTTTTGGAAGTGACAATTAAGTCTGGAGGGAGACCTGGTATGCAAAAGCCCAGAAACAGAAAGAAACACGGGGCATTGGAGGCACTGAGAGGAAGCCAGTGCAGCTAGAGAAGCAGAAAGGGGAGGAGAGTGGCAGAAGAGGGGTGAAAATTCAAGCAATAAACACATCCTGTCAAATGCTACAGAAAGAGTGAGGACTAAGGGAGGTCAGTTGGGAAAACTGATGCAACAAGTTCAAAGACTATTTTAGTTGTATTTAACCCTTTCAGGGCAGAGATGAAGATGGGCTAATATTATCAGCCATATGCCCCAGAACTGGTGTTAATATACCCAGGTACCGATGAGCTGGTGGTAATATAACTTTAAATGTCTCAGCAATGAAGGAATTAGAATATAATCTGAGTCTTTATAAAACAATGTCATAACAGCAAAAGGCAACAATAGACCAAAAGGGGAAATTAACTAGAAATGAAAATACAGGTGAATAGTAGAGATGACTTGGTTACGATTAGAGAACACACATTTATACTACAACTAATCCTCTGTTATATAACACTAGAGGCCTGGTGCACAAGATTCGTGCACTGGGGGCGGGGGCGGGGGTGTTCCTCAGCCTGGCCTGCACCCTCTCGCAGTGAGGAGCGGGCCTAAGCCGTCAGTCAGACATCCTTAGCACTACTGCTGAGGCAGGAGAGGCTCCCGCCACTGCCGCTGCACTCGCCAGCTGTGAGCCCGGCTTCTGGCTGAGTGGCACTGCCCCTGTGGGAGCACACTGACCACCAGCGGGCAGCTCCTGAGTTAAGTGTGTGCCCCCTGGTTATCAGTGTGTATCATAGCAACTGGTCGTTCTGCCATTCAGTCGATTTGCATATTAGCAATTTATTATATAGGATTTTTTCTCTGTGTTCCACAGTCCTTGGAACCTCAACTGATGGTGGAGTCTGTTACCTTCGTTTCAGCATAAGCTTGGCAAATATGGCATAAGGTCATAGAATTTAGGAGATAATGAAAGATCATTTGAGGTTCTCATAGATGGTCATGAAAAAAAACAAGGCAGATGAAGTTAAGAAGGAGAAAAATTAATAAGGGTTTGAAAAGAACAAAGAAGATTAGGCATAATTATTAAAGCAGAGAAGAAATGAGACAGTAAATGGCTGATTTCAAAATTTTTGAATGGAGCACAACTCTGTGATAACAAGGTCCAAGGTGTGTCCATATTTATAAGATGGCTAAAGTGAAATGGATGTAAGGTCTTTAGAATTAAAAAAGGCAAGAATCAATGTGATTTCAAATAAATTTTTAAAAATCTACATTAAACACTGGGAAGTCTTGACTTAGAGGACAATTAAGATACTCCTTAGGGATCAAATAATTTATGCTAGAAGGTGGAGGAGGCATGAATAAAGAGTTACAACAACATCACAATCAACACCACTTCACACTTCACACAGTGCCTCATTTAAGGTTCTGCCATCTGATTTTCAGTTTCCATGGGAATTAAAGTACTACCAGCATCCCTTTACATCAACTTTTTAGGTACTAGGTTGGCAACTAGTTCAAATTTAATGTTGAAATAATCAGATGATATTATAGCCTGAAGATGTATACCCCGCCTTGAATTAGTCCAAGCAAATTTGGACTTTATGGCAAAAGTCAGTATTGTTTAAATCTCTATAAAATATTTTTATTAAATATATATTTCATTGGGAAATAATATTTGAAATTTAATATAAAAGTAATTCCTTTTGTTTAAAAATTAAAAGGCAAGTTTATAAATATTTAAATAAAAAATACCAAATGGCTTTTCTTCTGTTTCTTTCAAAATGTAAAGTCAGACCAAAAAATCAACCATCTTAAACTAGCTAAAGTAAAAAAAAATACTGAAAACTAAATTTGTAGGAATATGGATTTAATTTTACATTTCTAATAGTAAATATTCATATTCAGATCTACGAGATTTTTGAAAATTTACTGAATATGAGAGAAGTGCAATAAGAAGGACTGAACTCAAAGAAATGGTAGGAAAATTATAATTACACATGATCACACTGTTCCATGGGTGTGTTATTGTCACGGCTGCTGCCTACATTATTAATCACCTTTGTGATTATGACAGCACCTTCGTAGGCTGAAAGAATATGGAGAATATAACCTGCAAAGCTAGGCCTTTACATAGATGATACATTAATATATTTTTCATAAAGACAGGAATGATGGGCAGCATCCATAGATGAGATGTGTAGTCTTTTAACAATGACATCGGCATGAATCAATTATATATTACAATTTGAGATGGAGGGAATCTTTTTTTTTCCCCTTAAATTTCCCAGTCCAAGTTCTAAAGAACCATGGAAAATGTATTTAATTAAATAATGTTCCACAGCAGAACCAATTTCTCCACCCACTCTCTTCTCTGGTTCACTTAATACAATTTAACCCTCTAATATTAGCACTAAGGGTTTTAAAAGAGATTTCTCTGACTTTTGTGTGTCTTGCTGTAGAACTCAGGGATCTGGGAAGAATCCAGCTTCTAGTGGAGCATGGATTTATCACCAAGTCCTGAAGGACTCCTTTAAAGAAACACTGGACAAGTGGTAGTATTTACTCCCAGCTGCGCTATGGCAAAGGGATAATGGAGCTTCTAAGGGGAATGCAGAGGGACTTCCACCAATGTTCCTTGTTCGGATGCACCCCCTCGCCCTCCCGACTGAGCCTATGGAGCTAGCACAGTCTCACCCCTTCTGTGGCTGCATAAAAGTAGAAACCACTACCTTTAAGAATTTGCCACATCGCAGATGCTCCATATAGCTACACAAACTACTCATGCTTCTGACTACAAATCAACTGATTTGCCAAGTCCAGAAAGAATTCCTTCATTCCTGACCTTCGGGAATTTACTGAAAACAATTATAAAATGTGTGCAAGGTATTCTGAATCCTTAACACCCTCACTGTCTCTATGGGCACAAGCCCTGTGTTTGTGCTTAGAAAGGCTTACACTCTATTTAATGTTCTGCTCTTGCCATCTTAAAATTTATAATTTTTAACAAGGGGTCCTGCATTCTCATTGTGCACTGTTCTTCACCTCCAAAATTATGCAGCTGTCCTATCTTTGCAGAACCTGAAGGAAATGAAATCTCCTGGCTTATCTTTCACCTGAAACATTTTCTACAAGTGACTGGGTTCAGATGAGGCTTTGAGAAGTTGGGCCTCATTCTAGTAATTTTTTCTATCTAGGAGAATTTTCTTTTTAAAATATTATTGCTTTTAATATAATAAAACAATTCACCTCGTGGGCAAAAAATAGACAACAAAACCGAAGAAAATATACAGAATAATAATTGAACGTCTTCTTCACCAATAAGTTCCCAATTTTACATAACTCCCTAGAGGTAACTATTGTGAAGAGAGATACGTCATCCATTAAGAAAAATCATCAATTTTACATAACTCCCTAGAGGTAACTATTGTGAAGAGAGATACGTCATCCATTAAGAAAAATCACAAAGACACACACACACACACACACACACACACACACACACACACACATACTGATATATATCTTTTCTAAAAATCCCAATCTTTTTTTGGCTACTGAACTAAGTGGTGAAGACCCTTTAGAATGTTATAATAAAGAAAACCAAGGGCTTCAAACAATATGTACTATCATTCATTCTTTACAGGGTCCTCAGCTCTAGAGAATATCAAATTACTATTCCATTCATCTACAACAGGTAACTAATCTTAGGGCAAAGCAACAAAGAACTGGGTGGCTTCTAAACCATTATGGTTTAATGAGGAATCCAAGAGATGCGCGCGCGCACACACACACACACACACACACACACACACACACACACACACACATACCATAGATAAAGACCCAGATTTACCTGTTTTGGGTCATGTTGATTAGGCGAAAGATCTAGGTTTTTATTTCCACACGTGCTAAATATGGTAATTTTTATGAAGCCTCCAAAACCTCTTCTAAATCTAGCACTCTGATGTAGGAGAGGTTATTTCAGTCACCCCTCATGTCCATACCTTGGTTTAGTCCTCACCTGGGCTTGTTCCACCTCAGAAATCTTAAATTCATATTTCTAATTACCACACTCTATTTTCTCTTTCCACTTATCCCATTCCCTTACTGTAGCTATACCCTTTTTGTTTCTTAAAGTACAGAAATCTTTAGGGACTGTTACCCCCTCTGGTTTTCTTCTTACTTGTAATACCCTTCTTGTGTTTACTTCCTTCCCTACCCATCTGACATCTACCACCTCTCGCTGTAAACTCCCTTTGAACAATGTCCTTAAATACTTGGCCCCATTGTCCTTTTATCACAACTACCACTTGTCCCTTTTATCACAACTACCACTTGTCCAAACAAAATCTTGGCCTCCTATGCAGCAACTGCTATTCCCATAACCCCGTGATCGGCAAACTGCTTCTCGCGAGCCACATGTGGCTCTTTGGCCCTTTGAGTGTGGCTCTTCCACAAAATACCATGGCCTGGGCAAATCTATTTTGAAAAAGTGGCATTAGAAGAAGTTTAAGTTTAAAAAATTTGGCTCTCAAAAGAAATTTCAATCGTTGTACTGTTGATATTTGGCTCTGTTGACTAATGAGTTTGCCGACCACTGCCATAACCCATATGTCTTACTGAATTATACCCCTACTTCTTGCAATCCTACCTGCCATTACTTCAGTCCAAGACTGCTTCCTTTCTCAACTGGAGTAATGTAAGTCTCCCAGCTGGCAGACCTGCTTTCAGTTCTTCCCATTCTTGTTTTCTAACAAATTCAAGAGTAATCACCCTAAATATAGCCAAACTACAATATTAGTTTGATTAAGTTGCTAATCCCTTCAACATTTTCCATCTTCCTTTAACCCATTCTTTCCCTCCCACCTCTCTCCATACCTCATCTAACATTTTACAACCCAAATTACACAAAACTACTCCAATTCTTCTCAAACTGGCCAATTTATCTCTTATCTCTAAACTATAGGTGTGCTGTCCTTTTTGCTTAACACACTCTACCCCCCCCCCATGCTATGCTTGGATTGGCTAACTCCTTTAGGTATCATCATAGACATCACTTCCTCCAGAAAGCCCTCTCTGACCCCTCCTTCATACAAGAATATGTGCTTCTCAAATGTGAACATACAATAGCCTACACTTCCCATCATAGCACTCATTGCCACTTCAAGGTGAACTGTCTGTCTCTTCCACCAGACTGAATGCAGAGATCACACCTTAATGTTCATCACTGTGTCCCCATCATAACACTGTGCGAGCACACTGTAAGTACTCCCTTTTAAGGCAACTGATTTTTTATTCAGTTTTCAAAGTTATATTTCAACTGCTAATCCTGAAAGTTCAATATAACAACATATTCTCCAAAAAATAATTTATGTGCAAATTCACAGACTGTTCAGATCCAGGAAGTTTGAGGTTTGAGAACTAAAATTATCTAGACCGCAGCATTTACGGTCTTGATCACTGAATGTAATTTATTTCTTCTGTGGTTAGCAGATTCAGAGTGATCTCAAAACTAATTCCCAGGCCTCAGCTATTCCCTGAGGCTCAAAGAACTCCTAAATGGGAAAGGTATATATCTGGTTTCCTCACAGAGCTTTCATCCACTTGTACTTCAATACCATCTCTTCTTCCCCCAAAATGAGCAAACAATTTTAGGAGTATCAGGAAGATTCTGAAAATCTTTGACAAAGTGTAGAAAAATATAGATTGGAAATTGAATGAGCCATGGTTCATGATAAGAGTGAATGGTAAAGTAATAAATTAGAATAATAACATTAAAAGTAATAATAAGGACAACAGTAACAACATACATTGTACTTTATAGTATACAAAGCATTTAAAAACCAAATTAGAAAGGCAGAGAAAGATATGAAAAGGAAGAAGGGAGAGAAGTAAGGAGAGTGGGATGATAGGATGGTAGGGGGTAAGCAAGGAACGGTGAAATGATGAAGAGATGGAACTAAAGTACTCTCAAACATTTTTCTTACATATAGGAAAGAAAAACAAAGATTAAGAGTGCAAAAAAAAGGGCCTTGATAAAGTGTCATTCCTACCCACTTCTGTAGACAATGAATGTTACCAGTGCACTGCTAACAGTTCCCTGAGAACTCTTCAGAATAGCCTGACCAGTGAATAGCAGTCAAAACTAAGGGCTTGATTGCTTTAATTTCATTAGGTCATCTATAAATACTGAAATGACATGAATAAACCATATGTGGCTTGGGAGTAAGAAGTGGGATAGAAGGAATAAGAAGAAAAATGTAGTGATTTAGAATCTTTGTCATAGGACCTTAAAGTCTGAAATAATAGAAGCAACACGTAGAAAACATCTCTGCCCTCCCCTCATTAATTCAATACACTTCAGTCATCATTTATTAAGTATAAATCATGTAGTATCCACTGTGCTATTTGTTGTGGACATAAATATCTATCAAGGGTCTCAGAAAGGCCTGGTCTATTTACCTAGCATGTCTAGATATATAACCCAATGGAATGATGAAGGAAATTATATATATTTGTGTGTGTGTACACACACACACACACACAGCCTTAAAACTGATATTTAAATCCAAGAACAATAATAACAAAAATGAATAAATTCATGAGTATTTGCTCACTTAGCTCTGTACTAATAAAGTACACAATATGCATTTTCTTGTATAATCCTCAAAAATCACAATGGGGCATCATAAAGTATTGGTACCCTTCATCTTAAAATGAGGAATTAGAATTCAAAGACATTAGACAACTTGCCCAATATGTATAGTCATAAGACATCCAGGTTCTGAGTCCTGGTAATTAGTTTCCATTGGTCTCCAGGACCCTGAATTGAAGATGTTAAAAGAAAAAAGATGGTCAATAGTTCTCTCCAGCTTCTTGGGCAGAACCCAGATTGGCATGGAAAATGCACTCTGAGAAAGAAGTATGTCAGGAAATTTGAGCTCCATTCTAGAATATAACCTAATGGTTGTCTTTGACCAATAAGATAAATACAGGAAGCTATCAAAAATGGTTTATGATTAACCATGTGTTGGATTTAGGAATAATTGATGGTTAAAGATTGCTCTTGCCAGGCCGGTGTGCTCAATGGTTGAGCATCAACCCATGAACCAGGAGGTCAGGGTTTAATTCCTTGTCAGACATATGCCCAGGTTGTGGGTTCAATCCCCAGTAGGGGCTATGCAGGAGGCAGCCAATCAATGATTCTCTGTCATTATTGATATTCCTATCTCTCTCTCCCTCTCCTTTCCTCTCTCAAATCAATAAAAATATATTTTTTTAAAGAATCCACTTTAACAGCAACAATCAAATAATCTGCACCACAGCCACATAACTGTCTGGTCAGAATACTGAAAAACAATTTTTTTTTGAGAGACAAAAGAAGAAGGGAAATATACTAAGGTGAAAGTAACATGACTTATTCCCAAGATGGGCTCCTAAAATGAATGAGCATGAAGTGTTAGAGAAAGAATCTTAGATAACCTAGGAAATGTCACACAAAAACTATGTATCCCAGTCTTACTGGGTGTTACATATCTGGTGGGGCTTGTTTAAGGTCTCTTTTTATATAAATTTAATTCTAAAAAAAACAAATAATACTTAATCTAATGTTCAATCAAACATGAGAGCCACTGAAAAATTTAATCCCAACCTCTTGGTGTTCTTTCCTTACCTTCAAAGTAAGAAATGCCCTACCTGTATGGATTGCACACTTGAGGATTTGCCTTTCTTTCAATATTTTACATAGAGGAGGTATTCCCCAAAGTGAAACAGTATTCACTAAGGAGTGATCAATGGCAAGTTGGCAAAGGCTAGGAAAAGAAATAATAGTATTTCTAACAACGGAGCCTGTTGATGTTGAGAGGATGCCAAGAGTAAGGTTTCAAGCAGCAGAACGAGTGAAAAAGCATGATGCATAAAAAGGAGGCAAGTGTGAGTTAGAGAAAGAAGGCTTGCATTCTACTACCAATTAAGTGCTTACTATTATGAGAGCTAAAAACTCCTCAAAATGAATAAATGGGTTAAATAGAATGGGGATTACCATTTAAATAGAACATTCTAACTTCGCTTCAGATCTTGGGAATTCTACAAACTCACAAAGGAGAAAATTAGGTGAGCAAAATAGTTTAATTTAAATTTATTTCAGAAGAGAAGCTGAAGAAAATTTCTGCAGTTAAGTAATGACATTTTGAATTAGGAGACATTTATATAAAAGCAATGTCCAAGGATAAAGTTAAATAGTAAGAAATTTCAGAAAGACCTAGAAAAATCTGAGCTAGAGACCTGAGGCACTTTAGAAAGAGGAACAAAGAAAATGCAAGCTCTCTCTCTATATATAGGAAATAATTAGAAAAGTAGAATTTGACCTATATTAAAGGAAAATATTACACATGCTTATGAGTAAAGCATAGGAAGACACACACACACACACACACACAAACACACACATTCCTTCCTACCTTAGAAGTCCCCCTAAAATCTTAGATCATAATGCTACTTTTGTTCCTTTACTTGTCTAATTAAAAAACTAATTGTTGCCTATTGCCTGTTATCAGTTTATTCATACTGTGTGTTAAATAGAAAAATTAATATTAATTGAGGGTGCCATTTTTCTGCAACATTTATTTAACTAAGTCAGAGGCACAGTGATTATTAAAACAAGGCATAGTTCCAAATTATGTACCGTGTCATATATGCTAATATGACAAGAAAAGCCAAAGTCTTAACTAGTGTTCCCATTGAAAGATGCCCTTATAAACCCCAAAATATAATCCCCATTCCAGAAGTTAAATTAGACAGCAAAATATTTTCTCAGAATATGAAAGCCTTGTATACTGTAAAAAGAATAAAAGTTCACAGTGAAAAATAAAATCTTTCTAATTATAATTTCCAATTATAAAGTCTTCTTACAAAACTTCAATTTAGTTGTTATTTATTTACTGATCTAATTTAGGTGTTTTGTGTGTTTGCTTTTTTAACAAACTTGAGTGGTTAGGATTATCTTTTTAATTTAAATTTCATAAGAAAGAGAATCACAATGCACATTCCCTGACCAGATTGTATGTGTGGCCTATTTATTCAAAATGTTTGATTCCACATGGATTTCCTCTCTTTTATTTATAGCTTCCAGAAAGAATTCTAATAAATTAGCAACTCAAGGGCAACCAATTAGGGCTCCAGGCCCTGAGAGCACAGTACCTCCGGCCTGCCACCTGCAATGTTTTCTAGAAGGACCAGGGAAGGTAGACAAAGCCTGAACTTCTGTGTGGAGCAGGAACCAAGTATGAGCCACAAGTGGGTGGTCCAGTTGAGGTCAGGATTAAAGTTCACAGAATAATTTGGAAATTATTCTCAGTTTGGATCTCCTTTATGAGGCCTGAGAATACACCCTTTAATTAGAATACAATTTCCAAAGCAGCCACTCCCTTGACTTTCCAGAGCTCAGTTATTCTCAGAAAAGTAAAAACAGCCTCATCATACTGACAGCTAACAGTCCCCTATAAATTATGCCTTAAATGTCCAACAAAGCAGGCAGCAGGCATCTGGGACAAGGAGATGTTAGCTGTCAGCTCTCACTAACCACGCTCAAGAATAGGTAGAGAAAAAGAAGTCATATTAAACAGAGCCACTCTCTTTCACTTCTTGCTTATACAGCTGAGTTGTCCCATGGAAGCTTGGAAAAAGAGTGGGTTATACATTTGAAAATGTTCCCACACCCCAGCTGGCCTCATTTTTCTGCTGATCCCTCCATCCAGTTAACCTCACACTACAGTGGGAACACTGAAATCAATTCCATGAGAGCCAGCTGTCTGCCTCTTCCATGGTGCTCAGGGCTCCACACAGGACTCCTGGAACGGGAGCCAGTCTGATCCTGACTCACCACAGATGTTCCCCTCCTCCCCCACACAGCTCTGAGCCAGAGCCTTCTTTCCAGGGCTTATTGTTATTACGAAAGATTTAGTGGGCCCGCAAAATGTGCCAGATGTTGAACCAAGAGGGAAACACACATCTCCCTAACTGCAGGGTTAAGAGAGACAAACATTAAATTACATGGAGATGGCCAAATACTCTATGGAAAAGGCTAAAGAAGGAAATTCAGGCAGCTTTGTAGAGCTTCATATTAAGGAGTTGGAATAGCAGAAGCTATCACAATATCAAACTTTCAAATGCTCTCCATACTTGAGTCTGGTTTAAAGATGATATAAATGTTCCATTTTGGCAAATCCAGATATGTAGATATCAAATCCTTCCTGTAGACCCAATAAAATCGCCTTTGTCAGGAACAGTGTGACCAGGAAAATAACAAAAAGATAGTTTTTTAAATTTGTTAACAGAATTCAGAGTCCAATGTCACCCACAAATAGGTTTAGAAATTATTGCCAGTTTATGTTTCAGGAAGGAGAAGCATTACTGTCATTGGCCATTATCTTTTGAATATCCATTCATCTGTCAGTTTTCCCAGCAGCCCTCTCAGATGGGGCAATACATCTCAATATCTCTCTCTCTCTCTCTCTCTGCATTCCTTCAATTAGTAGGAAACTACACAATTGTCCCCAAATGCTCCAGTGTCCCATGGTAAAGGCTTCGTCATCTCAAATTAAAATAAAATAAAAAGATTACATGAAATTTACAATGTTTTAGCACTGTACACTTAATCAATATTGACAATAGAGTACTTCTTTTAAATCCATTCCATTTATGGTATGAATTTCTGTTACTATAAGTTTTATCAAATAGCACAAAAAATGTTAACACATTAAATATGACTCTCCAAATTCTTATGCAGTAGTGGTTGTATTTAGGTTTTTGTCTTAAGAGTTCTTATTCACGTTTTCTTTATGTGGGTCTTGGGAAGGGAGAGTAGGGAATTAAATCAATTAAATGAAACACACACACTTAAAATTCTGTAACTATGAAATAAAATGAGAAACAATCATGCTCCCCAAGGTGGAGATAAAATTGTTTCTGAGACCTCTTCTAGCTCTCACTAACTCTCTGGTTGTTAGGAAATCATAGATAAAATATGATTTTATCAATATCTTAAAAAACTATGTTTCATAACAGCAGAGTCAACATTTAAATGGAAGACAATCAATATAAATGTTTTGGGAATAAGTGCTTACTTGAAATAATGTTTATTCGATTCTTTGGAAAAAGCTATATAAATTTTGCTCGTCACTAATTTTTTGTTGTTGTTGTTTTTAATCTTCACCAGAGGATATTTTTTCCACTGATTTTTGGAAAGAGTGGAAGGGAGGGGGAGAGACACAGAGAGAGAGAGAAACATCGATGTGAGAGAGAGACATATCAACTGGTTACCTCCCGCCTCTGCCTGCGGGCCAACACTCTATCCATGAGCAAAACCAGCCAGGGCGCTCCTCACTAATTTCTAAGCCTAATTTCCTTTCCATTCCATTCTCTAAGACAAAAATTTTTAAAAAAGAAAAAGAAAATGTCCTAAAATTAAATTAAAATACATTCACTTTTAGAGTTTTTGTTTGAAATCTTTATATTTCCTTCAATAGTGTTTTTATTGCTACTTTATGTTTTCTACTAAGTTGGTTTTTTCCTGTTTCTGCTTTCTTCAGTTGAGGACAGATAATGGGCATTCTAGAGAGGAAAAGAAACATTCAAAGATTCAAAGTAAATATAATATGTAACACAAGAAAGGGTCTATATAATGAGGGTGTCTGAACTGAAGAACTAAATTAAATTAAATTAAAAATAATGCTTGATTTCCAGAAAATAATCATTTCCTCTGTCCATGCTGGGAATAGAATAAGACATGGCAACGTGGTTACAATGAAAGAGAATTCCAAAATATATATTCCTATGCTCTTCCAGGTGAGGCATAGCAGTGATCTTTATACTTATTCATTTACTACAGAGAACAATTCATTACCTGGTCAATTCATCGTGAACCCATCTGAGGGAACTTAGTGACTGGAACCTAAGCCCCAGAGAAGAACCCGACAGGAAATCAGCATTCTGAATAGCACCCAAAAGATACTGCTATTTCCAGACATTCCCAGAATAAAATGAAAATATGCCAAAGCTTTTGTATGCATTCTACACAGCAATCTCAGGAAGAGGAAGAGAATTTTTAAAAAAGGAAAAAGAAGGAGGAGGAGTGATAAACATTTTAATTATAAAAAAAAGTTTGGAATCATTTGACTTACAAGAACAAGGATTAAAATGGCATCACCAAAGTATTACTAATTGTCCTTTAGCTCTTTATCTTTTTAACTTCATAGTCACTTAGAATTGTCTGACTTTCACTTAGTCACTACTCAAATAAGAATTAAGTTTTCTCTAAATCTCTCTAAGAACTGAGTCCAAAATTTACAGCTCAATAACTTCTTTTCTAAAGAAAGGATGAAAACTGAGAGAGTATTATTTATATCCTAGTTTATAGCCCTATTATTGTAAAAATTCTAGTGAAAACACTTTCAGATAAATTCTGAAAATTCTGATTTATATATTTTCAGAAAAATAATATGGGACAATTAACTCAGAGCATATTATCACAGTCACATCCCAAAATCACTGCAATTTGCTCTAAAAGTACTTACTTCTGATGAGTTCATCCTCTGAACAATTTCCCCAAATGAACTGGTCTTGCATCACTCCATGTGCGAAGCAGCTATTCGTAGCATGAGTTATATCTCTCTCAGTATTTTCTTTTTCACATTTATCTGAATAAAAAAAAATATATATTTATCATCATTAAATGTTGCATATCTTTCTCTACTTTTTTCATTGTATAGATTTTTTTTTTCTAAATGCTTCTGAGTCTGCCAAAATTTAAGAAAATGGGAGCAGTAACTCTACTGACTGTTGCATACATATTGACTCAATAACATTTTTATTGAGCACCTACTACATGCATAGCACTGAAGAAACAGAGATGTCTACAGGAAAAATAATCTGTCAAGATTATTGTAAACAAATCGTCAGAACATGGTAAGTGATCTGCCAGGTCAGAGAAATGTGAAACGGTTATATCAAGGATGAAAATGAGTAAGTCCATAGGGTGGGAATAGTAGAGAAAGCATCAAAGGAGAGGAGAGTCCAATGAGGGGTAGAGATGAAAGTCAGATGGCAGCTGAAGGAGAAGTGAGGAGGTACAGAGTTGTCTTCATAGAAACCTGGGAAAGAGTCAAAGACTGTGCTATAAATTCTCAGAGAGGAACGGTGTTTAGGATGAGGAATCTATATGTGGATTTATGAGTTCTCAGGGGGGAATGCCAATAAGTAAGGAAAAGGAATAGCTTATTGGAAACATAACAATGGTCTTTAAAAGACTAGGGGGGATTCTAAAAGTAAAGATGGGAGAAAAGCCATTCCAGGTAGAAAAAGGGCGTGGGCAAACTCCAATAGCAGACTTGGGCAAAGGTTCCAACTCTGGACTGAAGTACTCTAAGAGGGATATTAGGAGATAAGTTCATAAAGGTTTGAATAGAGACATAGAATGAATCTTTTTAGGTGAGAAATCTACTAGTAGATCTAATTTAAAAGCAAGAAAGGTGAGTGAAAGTAGCCACTGAAGCTTTATGAATTGCCTAATCAGAGTCGTACTTCAGGAAGATTAGTAAATTTGTATACACTAGTAGTTCTCAATCCTGACTGCACTCTAACTCACTTGGGCCTCTTTTTAAAAAACAGATTCCTAGGCCCATCACCAAAGATTCTATTTCAGTTTAGGGGAGGGGTGCTTAGGTTATTCCACTGCACTTACATCCTTGAAAATCACTGTAGCATGGGAGTAACCAGGAGAACAGAGTAAGGAGAAAAACGGAGACTTGGCCAAGTAGAAGTTGATGAGAATTTAACCAAATGGATAACAAGATGGGAAAGGGGGTAGATGTGAGAAACTAACTAGAGGCTTGCACAGATAATTGGGAAGATGTGATTTGTGTGGATTTGACAGAAAACCTGGAGACCAGGAAAATAATGTATGAATTTAAAAAATTATATATATACATACATAGTAGATGTTTAGGCAGTGTGCTGGGCAATGAGGATACAATGGGGATACTAGATGCAACCCAGGCCTTCGTGGAGTTTACAGTCTAGTGGATGAGTTTAGTGTTGGATATTTGAATTTGCAAATCACAAATGAAGTTATAGCTAGAAACAGTCATTTTCCTAAACTTTATTGCTAAAGCCGACCAAATGACTAGGCTCACCAAAAGAGTGGAATATATGAAAAGAAGTGTCTCAAGTGGGGTCTGCCCAATTAGAAAGGATCAAAGAAGGAAGAGAAGCTAGATGATGTCAAGCCCTGGAAGCAAGGAAAGAGATTCAAACAGAAGTTGTTAGTCAACTGTATTAACATTCCCATTGAAAGGAAAAAAAATCTTGCACATGTACCATGGGGATTTCACAACAACTTAAAAACTCTGATACAAAACACATTTCAGCACATGGAAATAGAGGAACACTGACTTAGACTAAATCCAGAGGCTAAGAACTAAAAAAATAAAATAAGGTCTTCAATGCTTAGTATCTTTAGTAAGCAAAACCATATTCAGATGGCAGTAAAATATAAATTAGAAGCATGCTAAACCAATATGTTCTAGATTTATGTAACATTTACTAAGCATTATCATAGAGAAAATGTAATCTTCCTGAGATCTGTTATTTTCAATTAAAATCTTTACTTTTTTAAACAACTCCAGATATCTTTCCACTGCTGCAGTCAGCTCAAGGCCTTTCTGAGATTATCAACAGAAAAGGCTTTTATATAAACTCACTTGTACATGTGAAATCTCTCATCAGTAGAGTCCAACATAACTTGCTATCACTGTTATGTAGCTGACTGCCGCCAGGTGTCGTGCTAGTAGGCTTATTCAATTAGTAACTTTAATTGAAGCTGAATGAAATTAATTATATAATTTTGAGTTGTTCAAATATAATTCCATTAAAATTAATTCATGAAACCAGGGCATTATGAAGCATTGCTGACTAAAAGGTATGAATAGGTATGAGTAAAGCCTCTAGACACACTTGACTTAAATTTGAATCATGTCCAATATTCAAGTGCTAAACAGAGAACCTCTCAATTCTCCACTGAGTAAATGAAATTGTCACACAGATTTAGTACTGACCTCTCCTAAGAGGAAAATAAAGTTCTTAATGCTCTAAATATAAATTAAGAAACAGTTTATAAAACATGTTATTGGTGGGATTTTTTTTTTCAGTTTCCTTATTTGTGAAACTCTAGAATTAGGTGATCCCAGAATCCTTCTCAAATTAAAAAAACAAAAAAATATCATTCTCATTCTCTAGCTTATTATGTTCATGAAATAATACATGGTATGTAATTACTACTAAATCACAATCATCAGTCTATCCAACTTTGCCTCTTTTAAAAACTAAATGTCTTGCCTCAAAATGTCAGGCTTTTGCTATAATCCTCAGCACCCAGCCCAAAGCAAGGCTCAGAAAGGATTCCGTGTATAAAATTTAAATTGGCCACTGCTAATTCTCCACTCTATAAATGAAACTTTTGTGAGCACTTGACTATCCTATGACTTTCTAATGTATGTACATTATTTTATGAACATTTCTTTAATATTTAAGAAATACCTATATGACAGCCTTATAAATGGTGCACAGTTACATCCAATATTGAAGAAATGTAGGGAGAGAGAACGAGATCTAATAGATAAACACTTGTAACATGGGCACCATGATGTCCAGCCACAGAAACAACCTTACTATAACTTCCAACAGGTTAGGTCAGCCACTACTCATCACAATGACTAAAGAGCAGTTTCTGATAGCAAATCTCTGTGTTCACTGTATGTTTACTGTGTCACATCTGTATTGTAGAAGCAGAGGCCATGGCCGTCAGGTTTAATCAGTTCCTTCCCGGATTTGTGGACGTTTATAGTTGCAATTCAACTATCCCAGGGGCCTGAAAGACAAATCCTACAGGCAAGCAAGTGATTTCAATGATGCATGAAATCAGTCTATACCTTTCTACAAGATTTCTATATATACCTTCAACAAGCATTCCTACACAACTTCGCAATTTTATCTTAAAAGGAAGACTTCATCATCTCAATTAGGCTATTCTAAGTCAATGGTTCTCTTTGCCTTTTTTGTTTTGTTTTGTTTCCTTTCTTGTAGCACTCTTTAAACATAAAAAATGCACAGAATTCTCAATTTGGATGGTGTGAGGGTACAGGGATATCATTATCATATGACAGATTAGATGTAGGTTATCTGTCCTAGGTAAGTTCTTCTGCACTAAACAATTAGAGAAAACTTAGAAGAGCCTATCAAATATTGATATATATAAACCTTGCTTCTTGTCACAGTATTTCAAGTAATCAGAATATACAATTTTATCTAGTCACTAATTAATAGAGATATAAAGCAGTTGTACTAGTAGATGAATATATAATATTAGAGGCCAAGTGCTCGAAAATTCGTGCACTGGAGGGGGTTCCTCAGCCAGGCCTGTCCCCTCTCACAGTCTGGGAGCGCTCAGGGGATGTCCTACTGATGGCTAAGGCCCGCTCCCCATGAGGAGCAGGCCTAAGCCACAGTCTGGCCTCCCTCTGAGGGAGGCGACCGGGCCAATCAGGGGAAGGCGCTGCCCCCATCACCCCGCCGCTGCTGCTGCCTCTGGCCTCCCTCTCTGGCCGCTGTGGCTGCCAGCCCTCCTTGGCCCTCGCAGCTGCTGTGGCTTTGTCCAGAAGGACATCTGGAAGACGTCTGGTCTATCCGGTCTAATTAGCATATTATCCTTTTATTAGTATAGATGTTTTAGATATATTAAAATGAAAAGTGAAGACAATTTTAAAATAGCACTAGACCAAAATGTACTCTTATATCACTGGCATTTGCTTCTGAAAGGCTAGCTCCCAGGTATTCTAGTTTGCCTACTCTAAACACAGAAGTACAGAAGAATCTTTGGATAAAAAGTTATGTCCCTGCAACAAATCTTCTAGCTGGGAAAACCAAACATACTTATAAAACAATCAAGCAACTACAAAACAAAAGATAATGAAAACTGACCTGGGTCATAATTCTGGCTCAAAGACTGACCAGCTGTGTGACTGGGGCTGGGCCTCATTCCCTTAAAGGGGAAATGAGGGCATTGAGCTGGATGCTTACAGAGGCCTTTCTTCGCTCTAAAATTCTGTAAATCTGACTCGGCATAAGATCTAAACAATAGAGCCAAACTTCCTATCTACACTGAAGGGTGTTTAGAATGAAGAAGAGGGAATCACTGAAAATCCTTTGTAAAGGCATTGAATTTGAGTTAAAAGTGACAAGCATGAATTAAGCAAAAGAATCAAAGAAAAAGAGTTCTAAGTGATTAATTTAAATTCAATATGTCCTATTCAGAAATGACTGTCTTACGGGATCAATACTCTTTATTTTATACTATTTTTCTTAAGAAGGGCATGAATGGTAAGAAGCAATCTCTTTCCAATCTCGCTGAAGGAGCATGAGAAAGATTCAGGTAAGTAGAATTTCCATTTAGTTGAAAATTCTATAATATATTACCTGGTTGGCATTACCCAAATTTAAAACTTTGAGAATTTCATTTATCTCAGACAGTTGGGGAATAAAATAACTGAAAGGGGATTAACAAGAGAAAAATCTAACAGCATTAAAAAATAAGTAAATTGGATAGTAATATGTGTAAAATATTATATGTCATAGAATAGCCACTCAGCTGGTATGCAGTTGTTAAATAAATACAAATAAAAAACAAAATACTTCCTTTTGTTGAAAGAATACATCAATGAATTTTTGCAATTACAGTATTAACAATTTTCAAAGGACTTTTACATATAATATTTATTTGATCTTCAGAACTATGAATGATATAAAGAAAATGTTAGCTTAATTTTACTGCTGAGAATACAAAAGTGGGTCTCAGAGATAGATACTCAGTTGGAAACAGGATGTTAAAATCCAGAATTGGAAAGGATCTTTCAAGTTCAGCTAATTTAATATCCTACCTAGTATAGAAAGTCCCACTGCAATGCTCAGCCCTTCCCCAAAACTATAAGGAAAGGGAACACATTCTGTTCTTCAGTCAGTTGGTTCATTAGGAACTTATTCTTCATTTGGAACATGCATCTGTTGTCAGGTAATTTGCAACTAGTTTCACTTCTGCCCACAGTAGGTAGAAACAGTAAACTAAACTTTTCTGTAAGACAACCAATCCTATATAATAAAAGAGTAATAAGCAAATTAACCATCACTCCGCTACACCCACAAGCCACGCCCACAAGCCAATCAGGAGCAAATATGCAAATAAACCCAACCAAGATGGCTACGGCCACAGAGAGCAGGAGGGAGGCTTGGGTTTCCCTGGCAATGGAGGAAGACAAGCTTTCCGCCTGCTCTTGATGGCCTAGGCCTCCACTCAAGACTACAAAGTTTCAGTGATAGAAGATACATAAACCCAAACAGAAATGGCGGCAGCCACGGAGCTGGAAAGAGCAGGAGGCTAGGGTTGCCCCAGGCGATGGAGGAAGCCAAGCTTTCCGCACACCCTGGCCAGCCCAGGCCTTCACTTAAGGCTACAAAGTTTCAATTATAGAAGATACATAAATCCCAATAGAAATGACTGCCACCAAGGAGCAAGCAGAAGGCTTGGCTCCGCTCCAGGCTACAAAGTTTCAATTGTAGAAGATAAATAAACCCCAGATACCAGGGCCTCCGCTTGGGTCGCCATGGGGCGTGGCCGGCCTGCAAACCACCACAGGCCCCTCTCCCAGGCCGCCCCACGCCCCAAGGGAACCCCCACCCTGATCTGGGACACCCTTCAGGGCAAACCAGCTGGCCCCCACCCGTGCACCAGGCCTCTATCCTATCTAATAAAAGAGTAATATGCAGATTGACCATCACTCCAACACACAAGGTGGCTGCTCCAATGTGGTCAGAGATCCTGCCCCCATGTGGACACAAGATGGCCACCACAAGATGGCCAGCAGGGGAGGTCAGTTGGGAGGGACCAGGCCTGCAGGGGAGGGCAGTTAGGGGTGACCAGGCCTGCAGGGGAGGGCAGTTAGGGGTGACCAGGCCTGCAGGGGAGGGCAGTTAGGGGTGACCAGGCTGGCAGGGGAGTGGTTAGGGGGTGATCAGGCTGGCAGGCAGAAGCGGTTAGGGGCAATCAGGAAGGCAGGCAGGTGAGCAGTTGGGAGCCAGCAGTCCTGGATTGTGAGAGGGATGTCCGACTGCCCATTAAACGGGCAGTCGGACATCCCTCGAGGGGTCCCAGATTGGAGAGGGTGCAGGCTGGGCTGAGGGCCCCCGCTCCCCCTGTGCACGAATTTCATGCACCGGGCCTCTAGTCCAATATATTACCTCAATAGCTAAATGTTTTTAAATTGACAGTGAAGATGAAATTAGCTTTCAAAGTTACTAATGAACTTTCAAATATAGTAAAAAATTCTGTATAGTCCAACGTTTTCCAAAAAATAGGACAATATTGTCATTTAAAAGTCCAGTTATCTAAATCCTTCCTGATAATAACAAGATTCTCATTAGGTTCTCTTGGACGGAAATACTATCTCTAAATTGTACTTTGCACTGGAGAAGTGGTTAAGAGCACAGGATCTGAAATTATGGTGTGGTCCACCACTAGCAATATGGATCCTGGGAAAGTTAATCTTTGTCAGATTCTTCATCTGTACAATGGGAATAACAAGAATTACCTACATCATAGGGTGGGTGTGGAAATAAATGGAATCATTCCTGAAAAACAGAGTGTCTGGTATGTAATAAATGCTTGGTTCACACTTGCTATGACTAAGTGTTATTGCAATAAGCACCTTTTTAAATCCTACTATGAATTTATCAGTGAGAGGCTTTTGAGGGCAGTATCTATTCCATAATCCCTAAGTAAAAAAACCATAGAAGAAATCTGTTTCCAGACTGAATACAGGGAAAACAACTGCTTCCACCAAGAAGCTGCATATTATTTTTTTCCTTATGGACAATGAAAACTATATTAAAGAAAACACTTCATTCTGATTCAAATTTACAGACAAAATTGAATAAGTGGTTTTGACCCTACAGTCTAAGTTTGTACATTTTGATTTTCCCTCAGTTTCAATCTCCTAGGCTACCTATATTTTCATTTTCCTGTTTTAATCTTTTTTTTTTTTACTAGTAAATGTAGTCTTATAAGCCACCTCAAATATTTTACTAAACTAGGCAAAGGAATGTGTAAATGCAAAAACTAGTCATCAAATACAATTTCTATTGTTATCCTTACTTTATATGCTTACTTCATGAAAGACTAATATAAATGACAGCACTTAGCAGATATCCTTATAAAATCTTTTAAAACCTCATAAAATATAATCAGTGTTAAATACCTTTATTTCTTATAGAAAGGACTATACACACCTTTCTTTGTGCTTACATTTTGGGCCTTTTTCATATGTTAGATCTCATCTACTTCAATTAAATATTTGATGATAACTTAGGACAGACTAATTTGTTATCTATGTAATATGTATATTCTTGTTATGCAATATATATTCATATCTCTTTTATGAATAAAGTTGCTTTAAACAAAGTTGCTTTAAGCAATTTCATTTTTACTCTTCCATTCAAATACCATCATTATTTCAGATGATCTATGTATATTCTGGTTTATGAAATCTCAAGCAATCTGAGACCAAAATATCTGGGAAACGTTTTTTAAAAACTCTGGGTCTGTATTTCCCAGAGGCTCAGAACAATGTGGAAATCTACAAATGCTTCCCAAATGTAACCTTTAAAAAACCAAAGATAAGGCAGCATTCAGGAAGACCTGAGGCTCTGGAATTTTACTTCTTCACTGATCAAAAAATAAATAAAAAGTTTCTCAAGCCAAATGACCTTTTAAAAAACCTACCTGCTTTGTCTAATGTTCTAAAAAAGATTAAAATCTCATTGTCCAAAAAACATGTTGAGTTAATAAAGCAGTTTTAACAGCTGAATAAGCATATGAATAAAGTTTCATAATTTTATAAATATAAAAAATTATTATATCACAGACATACTATAAATGTTTTTAAATGAATTAAATGCTTAGATCAATGTAATTTAATCAAGTAATTGTTATTACCAATATTTTGAAAAATAAGACAGCAGAATCTAAAATGCATTCCTTCAAAGAGCTTCATATGCTTTTAAAAGCTGATAGAGCCCTGGCCAGTGTGGTTCAGTTGGCTGGAGCATTGTCCTGTACACGAATACCAAAAGGTCATAGGTTTGATTCCTGGTCAGGAAATCCAGGTTCAACCCACCCCATGTCGAGTATGTACTGGAGGCAACCAATCAATGTTTCTCTTTCACATTCATGTCTCTCTCTTCCTCCCTCCCTCTAAAATCAATAAAAAACATATCCTCAGGTGAGAATTTTAAAAAAATAAGTGAATAAATAAAAGATTATGGTGTGTTTAGATCCAAAAGAATTAAAAAATTCAACTAGTTTAAAGGTTGGGAGTGGGTAAAGAGGAGTGGGTCATATATACAGCAAAGGGGGTTCATCTATAAAGGCATTTCAAAGGTGCAATTTGAATCTTATCGCACATAAGGTAATAATAAGAGAATTAGAAGTATATTGAAATGTATTTCTTAGACTTTAGAATTATGAATATGGATTAGAAACTTGGATTCAACTAGTTTAAAGGTTGGGAGTGGGTAAAGAGGAGTGGGTCATATATACAGCAAAGTGAAAAACAATTACAAAATTACATGCATAGGCAATTGAATATGAATATGGATATGAATATGAATATGATAGGTACAAACTGCAGTATTTGTTTAAGTAATATCTCAATAAACAAGGGCTCTAAATAAATGGAAGGGGGGGAATTATGCACTTTCCACTTCATAAAAGTAGTGGGAAGGCTAAATGACAGCAGGCTGATATGGAGACCAAGACACATTATGTCAGTCATCTTAATCCCCTGCACCTTTTACATCTAAATCTAAAGTTCCTTATCTTAAAAGTATTTTTTCAGGGTGACTGACCCTGAGGTATATTAAACCCCTGCCTTCTCAATTACAGGTTCAGTTTTGCTCTGTCTACCAAGTATACTCATGCTAAAACCAAACACAGACTCACAGAATTTGGAGTTTGATGGGCTCATAAAGTTCTCCGATAACACCAATTCAGATAAAAACATTCAACATCCAACAACCCCAAGAATAAGCCAAGGAGAGTAGTGATAAGTACTTCCAGGAAAAGGAAAACAGCCTCAGCAGACAGTTTATTCCAGTTTGGGAATACTTAATTTTTTAAAGACTTTCTTCGCAATCATCTAAAATCTACTTCACTGATTCACCATATTTTGCTCTTTGCAATTCAAAGTCTAATCTTACCTCTGTGTGACAGTCTCACATTAGAAAAGATCTCCTGTTTTTGTCTTTATCTTCTCTTTGTTAAATACCCTCAATTAGATCAATGGTTTTTCAGAGCCTTCGAATTCTATTCACTCTTACGGGCATGAGTCTTATCACTCTTGTCTAGAGAGCTATCATGAGAGTCTCCTCAATGCTTGCTTAAATCCAGCTGCCATATCTATGGCAGTTCCCTTACTTTGCAGTCAATGAGCTCTATTACTGAAAGAAACTGAGAACTCGGCCATCTTCCCCTTCTGAAAATGACACCACACATTCTTTTTCAGATCACTGTTTTAAGTGCTGCAATTTTTAAAACTTTTGTTACCTCTCAGTTATACCAAGTGATTTTACCAAGAACACTTCCTTTTACTCTGGTTAATAAGAATGAAGGACAAAGGAAATCAAAGGTGAACCAAAGGGGGTTCATCTATAAAGGCATTTCAAAGGTGCAATTTGAATCTTATCACACATAAGGTAATAATAAGAGAATTAGAAGTATATTGAAATGTATTTCTTAGACTTCAGAATTATGAATATGGATTAGAAACCAGGGGATGTGCCTTTACCGGTAATTTTTCTAAGGTCCAAACCTGGAAGCCCCTCATTAACTCAGTAACTCAGCATCTTGCCTTCTGGGTCATCCCTCTGGGAAGCTGTCTTCTCTGGTTCAGTAATCTGGTTCCGTTATCTCCAAGAGAACAACTTGTAGATCCATGACCCTAGCTCTGATTCCTGTCCTGACCTAAAGATTTAACATTTTAACTCTACATGAATGTATCTTTAGCAAATCAAAATCAACATTTCCTAAAATTCGCCTCCACTTCTCTTCAGTCTCTGCCCATTTCTCCAACTGTGGTCCATATCTTGGTCTATCTTGGTCAATGGTATCCACAGAATCATTTTAAAGTCTTTTTTCCCCTGCCCTAACATAATCAAGTACGACATCCTGCTAGTTACAACTTCTTGATTTTTCTCAAATCTGTACTTCCTTTTCCATACCCACTAACAGTGTTTCAATACTGTTCTTCTCCAACCACAAACACTCCCCTGACACAAAGTATGAGTACATTACTCTTTAGCTCAAGTATTTTGCATATTGTTGAAAAACCGACATAATTTATTTTGACAGTCTACTAGTACATATGTTAATGTGGCAACTCCTATGCCTTTTTCATACTCTATAATTTCATCTTACAGTTCAGAAAGAGATAAATAGTACAAACCCTCAGAAAACCCTACTAAAATCCTGCAAGTTTCTTAGGTGATGGAAGAAATAAGAACAGCGAAGGTCTGTGTTCATGGAGACCCAAAAGATCAAGGACTGACCTCCCATGAAAAAACAGAAGGGCCACATCTTGGAATAGAAAAAGTGATTAGAAGAAGCTGGTTCCTTGGCACTCGGCCACCTACCTACAGAAGGCCTGTCACCTGCTCAACCAAAAGATGCCTGCCTTAATTTTAGTGCTCAACTCTGCATAATCCCAACCAAAAACACTTACAAACTGTGTACTCTTCAGCTGGGAACACTAGAAGCCCAACCCAGACAAAAACCAACTTCTTTTTGCCATCCTGAGTCTCCCTTACCCTCTAAGTTTATACGCTCCATTGTGTACCAGTCAGCTGGCAACTGGCCATAAACTAATCTCTCATACGGTTCTTGTGGTAATAGTGAATTGATACTTAGAGAAGGGACTGCAATTTAATTTGGTACATCCTCTCTCTCATCTAGTTTATAAATTCCTTGTGGGCAAAACTATGTATTAAACATTTTTAATCTTCAAAAGACTTTGTACATTGTAGGCACACACAAAAATAGTTGTTGACAGGGTTTCTCCTTCAAATAAATGTGTTGATAATAAATTGTATGTGCTAGCATGAAAAATTATCTCAGACTTTATTTCTGAAACTACTAAAAACTCAGACACAAAAAAAGCACATGCATATGAATCATCTTACTTCCGAACACGTGGGTGTGAATCTGAAAACAGAAGTATACTGCAAGTAGAAACCACAAAGGAAATTAATGTTAAAATAACTCTTCATAGTTTCTACTTAGTGAACCCTAAGTTATTAGAATTATAATATAGAAAATATGACTCAACTTCAAAACTTAAGGCTGAAAAGTTTACCTCAGGGTATGTACGCTGTTAAAAAATATATATGAAAAGTTTAAGTAACTTCAGTAAAGTGTTAATGCAAAGGGTTCAGAGAGGGAACAAAGACAGAGACGGGGAGCAAAAAGAAGAGAGAAGAGAGAGAGAGAGAGAGAGAGAGAGAGAGAGAGAGAGAGAGAGAGAGAGAGAGAAAGGGAGAGAAAGCATCCAAAACACTGGTGCATAAGCATCAACTGATCAAGACACAGGACAAGGCGCAGCATCTTTAATCCTGATTAAACAAGTCGCTCAAGTTAAACTGTCCACATTTAGAATCTAGTCAGTGCTGAATCAGTGCTCCTTTAATACAAACTGAACATAGATTTTTGGAAATAAAAACATAAAAACCACATCTCCTGCCTTTACAAAGTAGAATAATTAGAGTCAACTCAGAAAGACAACTTGGTTGTTTTTTCTCTTTTTTTTTGTTGTTGTTCTAGTAATTTTCCATTTGCAAATGGCATAATTTTAGATTGTGTCAATTTATGTTTCCATAATCTTTTCTAATCCTTTATTATTACAAAAATACAATGCTACTGCTCTGGCCGGAATGGTTCAGTTGGTTGAGCATCAGCCCATGTACCTAAAAGTCACAGGCTCCATTGTTGGTCAGGGCACATACCCCGGTTGAGAGTTTGATCCCTAGTCAGGGTATGTTCGGGAGGCAATCAGTTGATGTTTCTCGCTCACATAGATATTTCTCTCCCCCCCTTTCCTCTCTCTCTAAAATCAATACAAACAATGTATTTTTTAAAAATTACAAAGCTACTCAAATAATTGCACACTGTTATTAGACCTTTCCATGAAATGACTTCAACAAAATCCAGGAAATATGGTTGAAAGAAAGAGGCAAGTCCCTTACACACCCAAAAATTCCACAGCTTCCCCAGGAGCCCTATAAAGGTCACTCAATTATATACTATATATTAAGTCCTTGAATGTGAACTAACCAGACAAGGCCAGCGAGGCATGATTCTTGCGGGCCAGAAACCTTAACCCACAGCACTTGTGGTTTCTTTGGCTTCTCAAGCAGCCTGAAACACAAGATCAGTTAAGCACATGTGCACTCTTCCCACACATGAGGATCCTATTCCCTTGTCCCCACACTGCTACCACCTTGCCAACCTCCAACCCTGCACAAACTTCAAAACTCCATTCTATTTTCTTCCATTCCTAAGCTCCTGCATGCTCCTTGCTGAGAGGAAATCCACTGTACTGATCATGTCCACTAAAAATTCATGCCAGTCATTCTTAGCTAACCCCTTGGTGTTACTGAGCAGCCTTTTGTTTGCCCCAGATTGAATCCCTCCTGAATTCTTCATTCTTCTAGATTTTTTCTACACATCTCAAGTTTCTTGACTCATCCTAATGCCCTTAAATATTCTTTTTCATATCAAATTTTCTATAGATTATCACTCAGACTTCTCTCATCCCCATTTCAAAGGTGAACATTGCCAACTTTCCTAAGAATGGTCTCTTCATCTCATTCCTTCCCAGAATTCTACTCTCACTTAAAAACATCTACCGCGCCACCGCTCCACTCCATGCACTTTCACCTTTAATCTCTCTCTATCCCTGGCTTTCTTTCTATTAATGTGTGATGAGCATGCTCAAAATCCATGCATCCAAAAGAATACACTGTTTTTTCTTTAAAACACCACAACTCTCTCATCTTTCATGACCACTAAACATCCAATGCTTCTGTGACCAATCCTAATAGACTCTTCTTCTGTATTCTTTTCTTTCTCCTCCCTATGGTATTCCTCCAAATATGGACCTCAGTCCTCTCTTTCACTCTTGTGGGAATCCATCAGCTACCTGGTGATGAACTCTTTTGATCTTGACCCTCACCACTCTCCTAGTTACAAATTCCCTTTTTCAATGGCCTACTCTTATCATGGCTAGGATAAGTTCTGTGGAACCAAAATGATCAAAAGAAGACTCAACAGCTACTCCTACATTTCCACTCAAGCTGAAAAGTAAACCTACAGATTACCTTAAATTTCTGCCTTTTCACCATCTCCCATATTAAATAATTTGCCCGACCATATCAATTCAATTCAATATGATTTGGATACTGTGATCAGTTTTAGGAAATTCAAAAATAGATAAGTAAAAATCAATGCCCCCTCGGGCTCTCACAGCTATGTAGAGCTCCTACTTTTGCTATTGTTCTTAAATCTGATTTTCTCAATTCCAGTCCCACTGGGAGAACTGTTCAGGGTATTATAACATCCCTCTGAATAATCACTGCCTTCACTCTTGTGTCTCCCTCCAAAATCATCCTTTGAATTGCTACCAGATTTATTTTCTTAAAGGCCCCACATTGGTTCTGTCCTTCCCATTTTCAAGAACTTTTAAGGGCCTACTGACCACTGACTAGGGAAAGAATATACAAACTCCTCAGCAGGGAAATCAGGACTATCCTCAAAATGACTTTAACCTATCTTTACAACTTTACCCCATTCTCTGTTCCTTCACACAATCCATACAACTTCTTAGTGAAGTATTTAGCATTCTGTAATAATTCCCTACAAACCTTGCTTTCAATTACCCCTCTCCACAGAGCTGAGTCCTATGACCATGTTTCTTGGTCAAACTCAAATCAAATATTTCCTTGAGGTTTTTCCAAATGCCCCAGCTAGAGATGCTTTCTCTCCCATGTTCTGCCATCACACTTTCTTTGTGTCTCTATTACAGCACCCATCAGCCCATCTGTATTATAGGTATGTGTGAATATTTGTGTTTCTCGCATCATCCTGCAAGTCCCAGATTTCATTCGTCAATCTGTTTCTCTGGGTACTTGTCATATATAAGGGTTCATTCATTCTCTCTCTTCCTACCTTTTCCCTCTCTTTCTAGAAAGATAAGAGATGATGATAGATAGATAGATAGATAGATAGATAGATGATTGATAGATAGATAGATAGATAGATAGATAGATAGATAGATAGATGATAGATAGATAGATCCTGAACATTTATAAAGCATCTCAGTAGGATAGAAATCAACAAGACAAAAAGGATATGATAGAGATACAAATCAATACTAAAATTAAACCTCTATACAAGTGCCCTGAGTTACAAACACACATACTTTTCCTATTCCCATCCTTCACCCTGACCCCAAAACTGTTCCTTTTCATTGTCTTCCTGCCCTGACTCACACTTGTTCTGGACAGCAATCAAGCCCTCCATTTACCCAATCATTTATTCAACAAATATATATTAGGACCTGTTTCAAGGTTAGTAGTACTATCTACCTAACTCAAGATTTTACCCCATCATCTCCTTCCTTAACATGCCAGCCACCAGATCATCTCATACCATGCTATCCCCTAGAACTTTTTTCCATGGTTCTCAGCTCAAACAGTTTAACCTTTCCAAACACTTTCTTAAATTTAAAGGCATCTTCTTTAATCACTTCCTTCCTCCCTCCCACCTTCCCCTCGTAGTTTTTTCCCCCAGCTACATCCTCTTCTTACCCATGTGATTCTTTTTCTTAGCAAAGGAAATATACCTAGCTGATAAGCCTTACAATTCTGTAACTATACTTATAAAATGCACATTAGTTCCTTTAGACATAAAAAAAATGGGAGTATAAGTTCTAAGGTGCTTGGAAATGCCCCTAAATTATCTTCCAAATCTAGACAAGTTTCAATAGTTTTCTAATTAAGCCTGTCCTTGCTCAAGCTCCTATATTCAAAAGTGTTCCAAAACAGTCTCTATCCAACTTAGTTTTATTTTTGGTTATTCATATTTGGTTGCCAGTATAATGTTCTCTATGATTTATCATTATAAACATATAACACTAAATAAAATTTAATTCCGACAATCTTTTGAGATATATAATGGAACTGAATATAATTTGTCACTCTGTTTCTATCAGAAAAGATAGTCCAGGTTCCAAAATTCCAACTCACAAATGACAACAACTCATGTGCAAATTCTGGACTTATTTCCTTATTATTCTATAAAACTGAGATCATCAAAGAGAAGTATAGGGTGGCAGGACAAGAATATCTACTGAGGTGGTAGAAGAAAATAGTAACAAATCTATTTACCTACTTATTTTTATTGTATCCTTTTTAATTTTTATTTATGTATTTTTGCTAATATTCAAAATATATTCGTATTCAGTACATGTAATTTTGAAAATAAACTTTTTTGAGGATGAATTCTCAGAACTATTTTTTAATTAGAGTATGTGATGAACGTGCTGGAACACAAATAAAAAGTATACGTACATGGAGTGATATGATTTAAAGTCTGAAACTTGAAAAGAGAACTTTTTTTAAAGTTTCTTGAAGTTTTTCTAATAAAAGAATACTTTTTAAAAATCTATCAATTTCTACAGATAAAAGCCTCTAAAACAATGACTATCAACTAGAAATAAAGAGCACCTGCAACTTGTAAAAAAAATGCAGATTCTTGAGTCTTCCACCAGGAAATTTGGAGCCAACAATGCCAGTGGCCTTGAGATTAGGATAGTATCTCAACACTCCTGACATTCTGGGCCAGATTATTCTTTGTTGTGAGGGGCTGTCCTGTCTGTGCATTGTAAGATGCTTCGCATTATCCCTGTCCTCTACCCACCAAGATGCCAGAATCACCCACCCCATTCCCGGTTATGACCACAAAACCTGTCTCCAAGCTTTGACAATTGTCTCCTAGAGGGCATAATCTTCCCCAATTGAGAACCGGAGACAGAAGTTGTCCAAACATGACACACTTTGAGAAATACCACCCTTAATCAAAAAGGATGAAATAATATGACAAAAAGTAGAATAGAGATATTATAAGCATACATTAGATCCAGTGAAATAAACAGGCTTCTCATAAAGGAAATATGATTAGCCACTATAAATTCCTGACAACTCAGCTATGCTTCTAAGTCAAATCTCTTCTCCTGTAATTTCAATGTGAAGATTTTCTCCCTAGCTTCTATTTTAAATTATTTTTAATTAACTTCACTGGCATTTTGCATCCTGCTATGAAAAGTCCGCCTAATACTCTCAGAGGACTCTCCCAGGAGAGGAGAGTACATTAAATCACACATTATCACATTAAAGTATATCCCAGCACTCCAGCCCAACAGGCTAAGTCTTGACAAATGCAGTGAGGTGGGGGTGGGGTGTGCCCGGGTGGGAACAAGCTCAAGTGATTCACAGTATCCAAACCCCATTATCTTTAATTCATCCATCTATTGGGAAAAGTTGTATTGATTCTGTGCTTCAACCACATTTATCACCATGACATATAATATACTTTACAATTTGTGCTTCCACCCTGGTTTCTAGTGACTGGCTATGAGACTTTGGGCAAGTCACTTAAATTCTCCAGGCATCCTTTCCAAAAAATGAGCCAGTTAAACTAAATTATTTCTAAAGACCCTTCTAGTTACAAGTTGCAAATTTATGAATGAAGCACTTAATTAAAAGGCTCTTTTCAACTATATGGATTCTAGTAACTATAGCACCAATAAAACAACTACTTATATTTTCAATGTTGATAGCAAAATTAATTTTAAGATGCTTAATCCAAAACAATAAAAATGACAATTGGATGAACCATGTTTATAAGATCCATTCTCTCTTAAAACAAAAATAAATTTGACCCAAATTGTCCTTCACCTATCAAGATACTTACACAGGTATTTTGCATAAGATGGCAAATCAAATGAATCTTTCCGAAGTTAGTCACAAATAGGGAAATAGTTTGAAAGTGTACCTTTACTTTTTATTCTCTATAACAGAGGTCACAAATCAGCTGCTTAGAGGCTGTTTCCAGCCTGCAGGTGTGGTTGTTTTGCTTGGCTTAGACAATAATTGTATTTAATTAGTTGACAACTCTTAAAAAGGGAGATATGTTACATAAAAATCCGTATTTCTGGTATCTTGTGGAACATTGAAAATTATTTTTTTAATTTATCTTTATCATTGAAAGTATTACAGATGTCCTTTTTTTTTTCCCCACTGACCCCCTCTAGCCCTCACCACCCCCTGCCCCAAGTGTCTGTGTCCATGAGTTATGCATATATGCAAATAAGTTATCTGGTTAATATCTTCCCACCGACCTTTCCTCTGAGATTCCAGTCTGTTCCATGCTTCTGTTTCTGGATCTATTTTGTTCATCAGTTTATTTTGTGCTTTAGATTCCACATATGATGAGATCATGTGATACCTGTCTTCCTCTGACTGGCTTATTGTGGGGAAATATTAACCCAAATGACAAAGATGAGCTGGAGCTGAAAAGTATCTCCTCCTGGCCCGGGAGCTCTCCAGGGGCCCACAATCCCCACTGCTCCCTATCTTCTGATACCCATCCTGGTTCCCACTTACAGACCAGAGTATATGAGCTTATGTCCTTGCTCTGTAACAATTTTTTCAAAATTCACAAAAAACATTTTTAATGTTTTCAAAGCAATAGAATTTTGCTCGCAGAATCACAGCTAAAGGGTAGACATTTTAAAGAGACAGAGCTATGCTGGCAATAAGGAAAACCTTCCTAATAATGCTATTGTTGAAGGTATTACAGATGTCCCCTTTTTTCCCCATGTAGAATGCACTACACTGTAGGTTTCTAACTAACCACCTAAAAGAATGGAGAAAGAAATTCTAGACTTGAGGGGGAGTTCAGACTAGAGAACCCCCTAAAATTACCTTCAACTTTACCATTCTCTATCTTTAGTCAGTAGTATAAAGTTCATATACATAGGTCATAATATCATATGTCTTCATACACATATTTAACTTTGCAAAAGACATTGTGTTTTATAAAACATTCAATTTTTCTCACTGATTTTAATGTTATTTTAAAATTAATTTCGGTTAACTAAGCAGCCACATCCTACCAGAGAATTATTAAGCTATTCTTCAGAAAAGATAAAAAATTCAAGGACATAGGGAAAAGAATTCGAGGAAGGGCTAAAGAGTTGAGTTGCCTGTTAATAAGCCTTCTTCACCAGTGTGCTTACCAGTAAAATCAACCTAGCCAGCCAGGGAAGCCTACATCTTGCAGCTTTTTCTCTACCTACTCTCCTCAACAATTTTTTTTCTTTCAATACACCTTATGAAATCTGCCTGAGACCCAGTATTTTAACAAGATCCTGATCATTTTATTTAAAAAACAATCAACTTTACCTTCTAGTTACAATTAAATTGGTACCTATTTAAAAGGATGCTGTGATTCGAAGTAAAACTAATTTAAAAAACAATTTTGTTGCTTAAGTTAAGCCAATTTTCAGTTAAAATCTAACCCAAGAGTTTCCACACTGATACTGTGTGTGTTGCATGAAGCCAAGATTAGTCTTCAGCCCATTCTAGATGCCTGCTTCTTCAAGTCAGGTCATGTGATACCTTACAGCATGATGTCTGCACAATTAGATCAAGTATCACTGTAAGGTCTTTTAGGTGATTTTAAAATGCCTACTATTCAAGTTGGACATGGTAAACATCAAAAAAGTCCCAAATCAATCATTTTTCTAGTGTTTGATGCTGATTTTTGACATAAGGAAGCCTTATTTAACAATAGTGATTAACAGCTGAACTGTGAACATAAAAAGCCCATCAATAAGTCTCTGACTACAGGGGACCTGCCTAAGGGCAGGAAAATGATTGTGTTGGCAACACAATGTGTAAAACAGGGGCTGCTTCTGGAAAACTGGTTTTTCATTCTAGTTCTCTCGTTTTCTCATTTTCTCATATTTTATCTGTTTAGAAAAAAAATGACTTCCTGTTTAGAAGCAAAAAAAAAACAAAAAAAACAATGATAAACATAATTCAATTTAACAGCCTGAATGCCAGAACATTTTGACTCAGCCATGGATGTTTTCTGCTTTTACCTATTGAAGGTTCAACATTCACTTCTTTTCCAATTTTTGCTGCCTTTAAAATAATATGCCAAAGACCCCACTCCATTACTGTTGTGGGGAGGGAGGTATCACATATACTTAAAATCAAGAGTATAAAGTAGGTTTTTGAGCTCTGGAAAGTCATTGAGTTCATGCCAATATCAAAAGTCTTTAAATAAAAACCACCCTTAGATGAAAATATCTCAAGAGGAGTAAGGTCCTTGCTCTTTCATGGTCGCCTATGAAAACCTGTTGTTACCTTTAAGAACAGAAAGACAATCTGGCTTGTTTACAAGCTTGTTGTGGAGCCTTCTCAGAAACAAGAGAATTTGCTCAGTCTGTACGTGTTTACACTTCATAAGAACACAGAGGACCTATTTCATTCCTGGAAAGTGTTTCTTTAAAGGAATATTTATTTTAAAACAAAAGTTATTGAAAACGTATGCATGAGCCATTCCAAAGTAACTGGTCATATAAACCTGGATTATAAACCCAGGTGCGGAGTAGCCCCCAAGAAACAGCAAGATGAAGGGAACGCATGCTTGTGCAGAGGACGTGGGCAGGCCTGGAGCTGATGAAGACATGAAAACTGAAGAGTCGTAGCGGAGAACTGTTTCAGATCTCACACCTTCGAGGCCCCTCAACGCATAAGCTTAAGAAAGAAGCAATCCGGCCATCCCGCTGCTCCACAACCAAATGAAGGGGGAGTGGAGGGACCAGGGATCCCGCCCTCTTATCCGGTGCTGGGCTGGGGCAGGGATCCTGGAGAACTGGCTTTGCGCACATAACACTGTGCAAAAGTTCACAACTCCCAGCAGGCATAAGCCCTCACCGCACCCCCGTCCTCACAAACATGCACACCCCAATCCATACATGTGTGACCACACTGTGAAAAGCAACAACAGAAACGAAGCTTGCAACTTGCGAGTGCGCACTCACCCTGGGCCGGGGCGCCCAGGCGGCCCTCGCCAGCTTCGGCCCCCGGTCGGGGCCCCGGACTCAGGGCTTCGCCGGCGTCGGACATGGGCCGCTCCACCGACAGCTGCCTAGCTGGCCGCCCCGCCGGCGCTGGGTGCAGGGAACGGGCTGCTTCTGGACCGGAGAAAAGGAGTTGCTGTAGCAAAGCACACCACCCCTGCACACCATGCCCTCCCCCTCCGCTGCCCTCCCCCAAACCCCACCCCGGGGAAGTTTTGATTTGAAACCAGGGAGAAGAACGGATCGCCCGGCCAGCTGACGGCAGCGGAGTCTCAGGAAGTTGCTGGGGGGCTGGGGGGAGGGGGGGTCCTCCGGGAAGAGGGGAGTGGATTTAGGAGAAACTCCAGGGAAAGGACTAAGCCCTCTCCTCCTGGCCCGGGAGACCACCACCTACCTCGGCATCCTCCCACCCACAACTCGGTCAAAGCCCATTTCTCCTCCTCTTCCGCCCGGAAAAGTTAGTGAGGCTCCGGCAAAGCTCGCATCTCGCCCCGGGGGCCTGACGGTGAGGGCCGCCCCCGCCGGTCCCGCCCGCCTCCCTCCCTCCGGCTCAGCGCGGTGGCGGCTACGGGCCGGGGCTGCCCCCGGACTGCGGCCCCGCCCTCTCCCGCGGCTCCCCGCTCCCTCGGAGCCTGCTTTACCCCGGCCTCCACTCCTGCCCTCCCAAAGCACTTCCTCGTCGGGCGCTCCTTTCATCACATCCGGACGGAGGCCTGGGACTCTTGGCCCGCGGCCCCGACCTGGCCGGCTTCGCGCTCCCTTGCGCCCCACTCGGCCTGGGTCAGGAGGCCGAAGCTGGGGGCAGAGCGGGGTTCCTCCGCAGGTTAGGGAAAAGGCTTAAAGGGTCCCGGGCTGCCCAAGAGTAGTTTCCCCCACCCCTTTACATCCCACACCCCCACCCCAGCCATCCTATCCCCAGTCTCCCAACTACTCTTCCCAGCACAGCCCAGAACAACTGAAATTCGGGGGGTGGAGCGGGGAGGGAATGAAACTTCGGTGGAATAAAGTATGGTTGTGTAACCTTGACCCCTAGCTGTACAATCAGAGTTACAGAGTTTCAGTGTATAATCTCTTGATCTGTAACTCTGAAATTCCCATTATTCTGTTTTTCAGTTCTTTGTTTATTTGGGTCAAACTGGTTTCTGGATCTGGTAAAACCAGTTGTAGTTGCATGAATGCACTGGAGGCATCCAGGCCGGCAAGGCTGAGGATGCCCGGCCCAAGGCAAGCCAGGCCCATTGCAGGTCCAATGCCTGGACTGTTCACTTCTGTGTGGCCAGATAAGCTGGTGATTGGAAGCAAATAGCAGATCAACGCTCCACTTATAAAGGAAACTTTCTGATTGTGTAGGTTGGTCTGATAAGACAAGAAAAGAATAAAGTAATTTGCAGATATAAAGTGTTTAAATAATACATTCAGATAACTTTTGCTCTTTATTGAATTGCGTAAAATGTGCAATTCGTTTATTTAAAGCTAGAACTAAGTCATTTTTTTAATTTCTAGAACAAGAGAGGAATAAGAGTAAAGTTATCAAAAGTGAAGAAAATGTACATTGGAGGAATCTTTCTGGGTGTTTCATTAAGTAGCCCAGCAATATCATTTCTAAAAAAAGAAAAGAAATTGTAATTAATTCCAATTGATTGAGAAGAACAATTTTTTTTAACTTTTAAAGAGTCAGTGCAGCCAAACTTACTTTCAGTTAAATATGAAAAACACTGCCTTTGAAGCTTCTAAAGATAGTTACTCAGACGATACTCCTATAAGACAATGACATTTTACCTAATGACCTATAACAAACAAATGCTTTTTCATTATCTGTTATTTAGAGATTTCAGAAGTGGTGTGTATAAAAGTGCCTTCACTCTTCTGAAAACTTGCCTAGGAGCCTGGACTATTTGGAACCTGCTTGATGGAAGCAGAACAATTCCCAGGGTGAACTCACTGCCATTAGATGATTAGAGAATAAACATGTAGGAAGCATCACTGTCTACTGCAGCATAACCTGCAACTAGAAGAGTGGGCTAGAAAGCAGTGTCCCAGTTGTGTGTGTGTTTTATCCCCTCACTAAGATGTTGTAGGGTGGAAACAATTATCTTCTTCCTTTTTAAGTTCTTCTGGCTGAGCTAATAATAAAATTAACATGGGACAGGTTGATAAAATGAACACATTTTTTACATATGACATATGGGGATTCCATACAAATATGAGACCCAAGAACTCATTGGACAATAGAGAACTATCTGCCATTTTAGATGTAAAGAGAAGTTTGGGACTTCGAAGGGCAGGAAGGCGATTCATATGAAGATGGGAAAGCAAGTGTTTGGTAAAGAACTGTTTGCTGGACCATCTTTAACTTTTTGGACACAGTGGCAACGTCAATCAAATGGGCCTTGCTAGGTTACTCCCTATCACATATAGTTCATATTAAACTGCAGTTCACTACCATGATAGTGCCCTTCCTAGAGTAGGTCCTCTATTTAAATTATTTTAGGCAGTTAGGGGGAAGATGGAAAGTTCTTTCTGAATCTTTTGTTTAGTAAAACAACCAGCTTAAAATAATCAAAATAAATATTTTGGGGTGGCAACTCTGCTTCCCCCAATGTTAAAGTCCATGGATATCAGTAAGGTACAGCGCTCCTTAAGGAAATCATAGTTAGTAATAAATAATTGTTCATTCAAATTCACACAGTAATTAAGGTGACACAAATGGTAGTTAATTCAATAAATACTCTTGAATTAAGTTTAAACATCTTAACCTTTAATGGGGAAGAAATAAATTCAAATAAAAGCATTAAGAACAAATGAAGATTGTGTGGTAGAATTACTAAGATAGTCAAATGTTGTATCTTGCTCCGCAGTGCAAATTTGGTCAGGTTGACCAACCTCTCTGTGCCTTGGTTGCCTCATTAAGTGAAAATGATAAAAGCACCTCTTCATCTGATCCCATTAGAACTAAATAAAATAATTACCTTGTGTCATCTGGAAGAATATCAGATTTGAGGAAAGGTGCTGAAAGATACTGATTATTATTTTATGGCAGAAGCATTTTGATGGGTAATGTAGAACATGGCATAATGACTATTTCACAAGGACCACATCAAAATACCAGGTAACCATGCACTTTACACAAATTATCCCCATGAATTATTTCATCAGCCCTATCAGTAACTTGCCAGGATTGTACCTCTAGAATTTAGAGCTCAAGTCTGTCTGCCTGCAAGGCTATCCTACTTCATTAGGTTAAACTCAGGTCTCCCCTCTGGGAGGACCTAAAAGTCCATAAGCTTGGTATCTGATACACCAGGAATTAAGTATGGACACATATGCTTAAATTTCCCATTTACCCCATCCCTCGCTGTATCTGTTTAGTCTTTCTGACTAATCACTTAGCCTGGCTCCCAGTGAGCACTACAATGTCCTCATCCTCTCATTCTTTTATTCGACAAACATGTATGAAAGTTGAGGGCCCTGTCAGGGGTGCTAGGGATGCAGCAGTGAAGATGATAATATGTCCATTGCCCTCATGCACCTCACAGTCTAGAACAGTGGTTCTCAACCTTTCTAATGCCGTGACCCTTTAATACAGTTCCTCATGTTGTGGTGACCCCCAACCATAAAATTATTTTCGTTGCTACTTCATAACTGTTATTTTGCTGCTGTTATGAATCGTAATGTAAACATCTGTGTTTTCCGATGGTCTTAGGAGACCCTGCTAGCTGTTCTCAACTTGTGGGCCGCGACCCACAGGTTGAGAACCACTGCTACAGAGCCTAAGACCATCGGAAAACACAGATATTTACATTACGATTCATAACAGTAGCAAAATTACAGTTATGAAGTAGCAACAAAAATAATGTTATGGTTTGGGGGTCACCACAACGTGAGGAACTGTATTAAAGGGTCGCGGCATTAGAAAGGTTGAGAACCACTGCCTTATGGACTACTTAACCTTCATCATTCACTCATTTAATGTTCATCAAACGTTTATTGTATGCCTCTATATGCTAGGCCACATGTAATGTTCTAGAGTGAAAAACAAATAATTTGATGTCTTAAAAGGAAGCTAAATTAATTTTCACATGGGCAGAGACCTAGGAAAGTCAAGGTTACTATCATTACATAGTTATCTGAACCAGAGATCTACAAGTGAGGTGTGTAATTGTGCATGTATCCCAGGAGGTACACAAAACAGTTATCTGGAATGTGAGGAGAAAATATTAGAATGAGCATTTATATTTGATTTCTTACTTGTATCTTTTATGTTCAAGTATGTTTTATGATGTATATAACATAGTAGTTCAAGAGTACTTGTGTATAATTTGTAAATAAACATTTATTAGGGGTTTTGCTCAAAAATATTTTATTGTTTGCTCTGTGAAAAAAAAAAAAAACAGTTTAAGTGCTTTAAATCACTTAAGGTACATTCATTCAGTTATTCCCAGATTTTACCAATGTTAATTATTAAAACACACACACACACACACACACACACACACACACATGTATATACTGACCTCATTTATGTAGGAGCATGACTTTAAGAAATTCCCAAACCCAAAAACATAGAAAACAGAAATAACCCTAGGCCTCTAAATACCTAAAATAACCTTAATGGTCTTCATATAGTACCAACATGATGGCCACCGACTTTCTCCAATACTATTTGGCAGGAGGGGGAGGTGGAGAGGGGGGACATACACTTCTAAACAAACTTTATTTTCTATTGTTTCAGCTCACAGAAAATTTAGGGCTCAGGGGCTTTGAGAAAAAGAGGTTAGCTAAGGGAGCTATTAGGTCAGAAGAAATGACAGCAGAAGAAATGACAGTTGACAGACATGGAAGATACAGGAAAATAAACATGTCATAAGAATGCCTTTGTGAATTCAGCTCAGGGAAACAGTGCAGTGGCTGTTCCTAATGAGGGCCTGAGTCATTAAGGAGAGTCAGTTGCCTTTGCGCTGCATTCAGTTTAGGGAAGCAGGTCAGTATTTTTACATTTTAGGAAAAATTCCACCATAAAAAAAAATGTTGCTACTTGAAAGAATAATTTTTACAGAATTACATTTTTATAGCTGCAAGGAAAATGAGCAATTGCGGTTCTAGGGCAATGTGTTTAACTGTATATTCCACCTCCTAGTGCTCTGTTTGAAGAGAAGAGGTCAAGTGGACAGGTTCTTCAAATAGAGCACTAAAAGCCCATTCTTCAAATAGAGCACTTCCTTTGTTTTCTACCTCATGTAGTGGTCCTTCCCCTAAATTTTTAACGGAGGAAACTGGTTCTTCCACTTTTTAAACATTTGAAAACTATTTGTCTTGCCCAAATGCCCCATATACATAGGAAGAAATATAAAGACGTAAAGTTTATTCATTAGGTTCGACAAACATATATTGAGTGTTTATGCAAAACCATATGCTGAGCACTAGAATTTCAACACTAGAGGACATGCTGGCAGCTCCTGTGTAAGGCTAGAGGTGAGGGAAGAGAGCAGCATGAGAGAGTGGGAGAGGGATAGTCATATAAATAATTACTGTACTACAGGAGGACAGAGGAAGCAGCACCTAACTGTTCAGGCGTAGGTGGGGCAAGTCGGCCTTATTTCAAGGGGGAAGGTGACACCAAGCTGACTATTGCTGATGAGTAAAAAGTTTGTTTGTCAAAGACTTTAGGGAATTCCAGATAGAAGAGGTGATGCCTACAAAGGCACAGAGTGTGAAAGCCCCAGAGTAGTTAAATGACTTGGTGAAAGTCCTGTTGTGTGTTCATTACTGAGCCAGCACTGAGAGCCTGCGTTTCTTTAAAACCAGTTTTCTTGCTCCAGTCATCTGGATAAGGCATGTAAAGGACCCCTTTATTTTTAAATGGTGGTGAAGCTAGGGCACACCTGATCTTATTCTTAAGGGTTTCAAAGATCTTCTGTTGTAAATGCGTACTCAAAGAACTGGACACAAACTCTCCTGTTGCTGAATTAGCTTTCCTTATCCTTCCCCTCCAAGCTCTCAGTTGGCTGACTCCGATGGCCTGGGGCATTGGCCTTCAGGGTATTTCCTTGCTGTCACTGTCCTTTGCTGCTTGTGTTTTGAATGAAGGGAGGGAGATGTTAAGGCATACTGTGGCACATGTCAGAAAAGAACATTATGAGTGAAGACAGAAATGAAAACGGGCATATCATATGCAATAGACAATATGAAGGCATTTTCTGGGTACATAGAAAGTAAACCTAGGTATGCCAGGTATTGTGATCAACTACAAGATGTTAGGTACTCTGCTACACATTGGGATAAAATGGAAAGCAAAGCAGATGTGTCTTGGACTTCATAAAGTTTTAGAGTCTTGAGGCAGGTAGACATAGGTCAAGTAATCGCACATAAATATGTAACTACAAGTAGTGGTTAGTGAAGAAAAATGATGGAGTATTGTGAGAGAGTGTAAGAGGGACATCGAAATGAAGCCCCTGCTCTAAAAGAACTTAACAGCAGAGTAGATAAAAGTATCAAGTAAAGCCCAGCCCGTGTGGCTCAGTGGTTGAGCATCGACCTATGAATCAGGAGGTCACGGTTCAATTTCCAGTCAGGGCACATGCCTGGGTTGCGGGCTCGATCCCCAGTGTGGGGCATGCAGGAGACAGCCTATCAATGATTCTCTCTCATCATTGATATTGCTATCTGTCTCTCCCTCTCCCTTGCTCTCTGAAGTCAATAAAAAAATATCAAGTAAAATTAATTTTAAAATATAATGTGACTCATACTATTAAGTAGGACACAAAAGGCAGCACAAAACCCAATCTGGAGAGAGAGGAATCTGAAGAATCAAATATGTCTGAGGAAAATCCTAGATGAGGACTTCACCACAGGAGCAAGGAGAAGAAGGAGGAAGGGCAAGTGCAAAGGTACTGGGAAAGGTGAAGCGGGCACATTGAGAGAACTCCAAACCTTATGTATTTCTTTCAACATGTAAGCCTACATCAAAATAGCACCACACTTCCACATTGTTGAAGCTGTTAATTCATCTCAGAATTATATTAGAGGGGTTTATGGCTAAGGTTTTTAACCCCTAACAGTGAGCCTTTTCACTCAGTTTTCCCCAGGGGATCAAACAAAAACTCATTTGAAGTATTCCCAAGATGCTATTGGCTATATACACCCGATGGCAGAGAAAGAGAGAGAAAGAGAGAGAGAGAGAATGCTTAGAAGGCTCACTTGTATTTACACCATAATCTGCAACACCACCAACAGGAGAAAAATGTTGCGCATAGTGTTGTGTCATCACTTGGTGTCATCCGTCTCTTTTTAATCTACAGCCTTTATTTTTTAGACTCTGAAGAGCAGAAAAATCTCTTATGAGACTTTCTATAACCAAGAAGGTGGCATTTGGAAAACCCTCTAATATGTAAAAGATAAAATTTTTAAATAAAAGAGGGAATGCTCCTTATAAAGGTATGATTATAAAATTATCCTATAATAAAAGGCTGATATGCAAATTGATCAAACGGCAGAATGACCAGTCACTATGATGTGCACTGACCACCAGGGGGCAGACGCTCAATGCAGGAGCTGCCGCCTGGTGGTCAGTGCACCAGAAGCCAGGCTCACGGCTGGCAAGCACAGCAGTGGTGGCGGAAGCCTCTCCCGCCTCCGGGGCAGTCAGACATCCCCCAAGGACTCCACAGCAAGAGGGCACAGGCCAGGCTGAGCTCCTCCACCGTGCATGAATTTCATGCACCAGGCCTCTAGTTTCAAAATAAAAGAAAATGAATAATATAAAACAATCATTCATGACTAAGATAGTAAGAAAGATAAGGTTTAAACAAAGTATCACCAAATGAAACTCCAGTGTTTTCTACTACTAGAATAGCGCATTGGGTCTGTGCTGAGACCTGGAGTGCCCTTTTCTTAGATGCTAGCTGACAGACACTGCCTGTGGTCATTTAGTGTTACTGTCGCTAAACCTCTTTCATACAAGGAAGTGAATACCTTCACAACCAGAAGGATGCAACTTCTTAAGACCACCAAGGCTTTCATTTTCTGATAAAGCAGTCCTTGGAGAAAGTCTGGGATTTTCTTAGCATCACTTTTTAAAAGCCATTTTAAAAATTGAGTGTAATTCCTAAAGAAAGAATAACAATAAAACAAGGCTATACAGGATTCTTAAATAAGTCAAATCATGATTCTCAAACTTAGTTAAGTATAAAGAACATAAATTACCCCCCTTCTTTGGCTCTGCTAAAGTCATGCTTTCCAATACTCAATGGTTCTTAAGTCAAGGAGCCACATCTGTCCCCCAGGCCTTCACACCAGTCACAGTACTGTAGACAATGGGGCAAGAGAAAAAGAGAAGACTTTTGATAAGAGAATTTGAAACCTTCATACAAAAGAAAGATGAAAAGGGCAATAAAACAATTAGCAATTTGAACTATTTCCCTAGTGGCCTTTGAACTAAGGTTATAGATACAGAAAAAAAAAAAAGCACATTTTAAGCAAGATGAAATGAAAGAAATCCATTTTTTGGTCTCTGACAAGCTTTTAACATGATACTTTTGGTTTGTTAAATTTCCTCTAAAGAGTGATAACCTCTACTTATAAGGCTCTTGCTTCTGGGATTATGTGTAATACAGAAGCTTGACTCACAAATCCCATATAATAAAGAGGTAATATGCAAATTGACCATCATGCCCTCACATAAGATGGCCGCCCCCATGTGGTCACAAGGTGGCTGCCACCATGTGGTCACAAGATGGCCACCACAAGATGGCCAGCAGGAGAGGGCAGTTGGGGGTGACCACGCCGGCAGGGGAGGGTAGTTGGGGGTGATCGGGCCAGCAGGGGAGCAGTTAGGCGTTGATCAGGCTGGCAAGGGAGTGGTTAGAGTGTGATCAGGCTGGCAGGCAGAAGCACTTAGAGGCAATCAGGCAAGAAGGCAGGCGAGTGGTTGGGAGCCAGCAGTCCCAGATTGGGAGAGGGATGTCCAACTGCAGGTTTAGTCCTGATCGGGCCTAAACCTGCAGTCTGACATCCCCCAAGGGGTCCCAGATTGGAGAGGGTGCAGGTGGAGCTAGGGACACCCTCCAGTGCACAAGTTTTGTGCACTGGGCCTCTAGTATATTAATAAACATTTTTACCTGTCTATGTACATGTAGTTTAATGTATTCAGTAGAAGCCCAATGGTAATTTCAAAATATTGAGTAAAAGAGACACAATTTATTCTTATATTAGAAATATTTTCAAACTCATTTTGTTTCTACATTTAAGTGCACAGTAGAAATAATGTACGTAATAAATTTTTACAAATCAATATTTTAGAAAAATAATTTTTAAGTTAAATAATGACTTTTGGTGATTTTGGATGAGTTCTGTCACTGAAAAATCAAGCCAATAAGTAATTAATTGTCTATACAATCAAGTTATATCTACTATATTATAAAAACTATTATAATATACCATATACAGATTTATATTTCTGGAAAATGATCCAATTGTCTAAGAAAATTGAATTAAAACAATTATTTAAGCCATATTTCTTTTAGTACTTAACTTTATAAGCTGTAATGCAAATTTAATAATTTATAACTTTGAAAGATTGCTTTGTTCCCCTGTCAATTAATGTTTAATTATGTACTTATAATTATATACTCTTAAGGTACTGTATATACAAAGGTTGTTATATTTTCTCTTTCTGTTATAAATTTCTTAATATTATTAAATAAAATAGCTCATGCTACTGAAGGCTGGAAAATTTAACTTTCTATAAAATAGAACTTTACACTTAGTATGTCTTATGCTAAACACATTAGTAAGTATCATGGCAAGTAGCATTTTAAGATGACATTCCTGTGTAGAACCTTTTTTGAGTGTGAGCTGAACCTAATAATTTTAAAGGCTCCCCTGGTGGAACTAATGAGCAGCTAAGGTTGAGAACCATGGATACAGATAGACATATAAGATTCACATACAAATAAGTTCAAAGGTCAGTGACTCAGATTCATTACTCATTACTTCAAGATATCATGGACCAAGGATTCTTCTATCTTGCTGCTCTACCATAACTTACTTTGCCCAGATCATCTCAATGTCCAAAGTGAATGTGCCAGCTCTGGCCATCGTGTCCACCTTTTAGCCAGCCAGAAGATAGAAAACAAAGGAGAGCATGCCTTCTCTCAATAAGAAAACATCTCAGAAGTTGCACCTATCACTCTCCCTTTCATTCAAATTGTAAGAATCAAAATACACTAGATAACTCTTAGATAACAGAGGCAGGGAAATGTAATTTTTATTTTTGGATAGTATCTTCTCAGTTAAAAGTCACAAATTATATCACTACTAGGGGTCTGGCACATGAAATTCGTGTGCAGGTACAGTCCCTAGGCCTGGCCTACGATCAGGGCCATCTTCCCCAGCTGCCCACAGCCGGCCCCACCCCCTGCCACCACCCACCCCCGGTTCCCCATTTGCCATCTGGTAATTGCTGCCTGACAGCTGGGTGAAGGGACCGAGAGGTCGGCTGTTCCCTCCCACTTGCTGGCCAGGAGAAAGGGACCAAGAAGTGGTCAGAGCGCCTCATAGTGACTGGTCCAGCAGTCGTTCTGCCATTAGGGTCAATTTGCATATTACCCTTTTATTATATAGGATAGAGGCCTGTGCACAAGTGGGCGCAGGCTGTCCTGTCCTAAAGGGGTCCCCCAATCAGGGTGGGGGTCCACACTGGGAGCAGGGTTGGCCTGGGCAAGGGGCCATGGGCAGTTTGCAGGCCAACCACACCCGCAGCTTTGTCAGGAAGGACGTCCAGAATGACGTCCGGTCTATCAGGTCTAATTAGTATATTACCCTTTTATTAGTATAGAGAGGAAAGGTGAAAATGGATATAAAAAATAACATAGTTATTTTCTCATGAAGTTAAAATTTGATTGTAGTAGGTTAGGCTATAATTAGTGAAGAGATTGGCAAATGAGATTTCCAGTAAAGTTTCTGGATTTGCGTAGAGAAAACTAATCTTTCTTGCTGATTTTCTCACTACTATAATTTCAAGATAGTATTTTTAAATATTACTACATTAACTATAAATGGAAAGTGTTGGCCTCCCAAATAGCAACTTCACTTTCAAGACTGTACCTAGGCAAAAATGATATTTTCTCAAATTTAAATGTATTTGCTTTGTTTTCTTGCTTCTTATCCACAGGCCAAAATCATAAATATGTGAGGTACTTTTCTTAGACTGTCTCTTAAGTGTTAAATTTAATGTTAACTCTGTAATGGGAAATGCAGGCTTGGCTGTCTGCCTGCAAGGAAAGCCAAACTTGTGATACTGGTGCTGATGCAAAAGGAAAGAGGTTTATTCAGGTGCTGTGACCTAGGAGAATAGTGGACTCCCATCTCAGAGACCAACTCTTCTTCCTGCTCAAGCCCAGGGATAGGAGGGGAGAGCTTTCATTTTTTTCTATCCAATTATCTTGCTAGATTTAATTGTTGGGCATATCCATTCATTTTTTTACCCTTTAGTGCACTCAGTATAAGAACCTATCTTTGTGACATCTTGGCCAGTTGGAGAGACTCCTTGACTGTCTACAGTAGCAGGGTCAGTGGGAGGAGGGTCTGCAGGACCTACTCTCAGGAAGCCTGGAGATGCTGCATCTCTCAATCTAATTAGGTCTCTGACATGTCTCCTCCTCCCCACAATCTGGGGGAACAGATTGGAGTCTGAGGGGTACCCCTGCATCCCAGTGTACCTGTGTCCTCTGAGTAGCCCCCTTCCCTGCTTCACCCACCACTCCAAAGTGGTGAGCCCTGCTGAGCACACTCAATTGTCTATGGTAAAAGTATAATAGATTCTGTAAAATGCATCTCCTTGACTTTCTGGAGACAGGTTTGTAAGATACCAGTCTAGAGAACTACTTTTAGCAACTCTTAAATGTGGTTAACAGAAACCAAAGACCAAGCTGAGGGTATTTAAGATGATTCATTTTCTAAGATAATGGTAGGCAATGTGGAAGGACTGGATGCCACCAGAATCCAATTTTAGTAAATAAATCATCAGATGTGAGAATGATCTAGGTGTAAAACTATACAGGGGCAAGTGCACTGATACTGTTATCAGTCAAGTCCACAACACATGTGTGGTTTGGGCCACACAAATACTTTTATTTTTCATAGACAAATGGCATTTAAACATTTCAACATAAATTTATTTCCTTCAACAACATTTTTAGGTTATTTTCAGTAACTTTTTTTAAGTACAAAGAGGAGTGATGGAAAAATCTATCAGAGAGCATGTGAACCATGTGAGTGAAGTTAACTTCAGCTGTAATGGGACAAATTGCCTAAAAATATCACTGTTGTGATATCATTGTCCAAAAAACAAGTAAGTCATAATTTAAATGTAATCATGAAAAACATCAGTTTTATTCAAAGTCAAGCTAAATATAGCACTAATATTCTGTAATCTCTAGTAGCTTATCTTTCTTTAGCATTCTAAGGAGCCCATTGCTTATAATTACTCTTCCCTTTCAGAAATTCTTTTGTTATTCTGGGTGATTAATGCCATTCTGTTTAGCTACGTAATTTCTTAATCCTGGTCTACACAGACCTGATGGAGCATCCAGATCCTAAAAACTTCACATTATTCTTCTTCATGGGCATTTCAGAACCCCACCTCATTCCACATCAGAGCTTGGATATCCACACCTTCCCAAGTTGCTATGTAGTAATTAACTGTGGGAATTGCTCAATGCATATCAGAATGGAGAAAATAGAAGGCTCTGGGATATAAGGATGAAGTGTTCTAAAGAGACACATGGAAAAAGAAGGGAGCAAAGTTGTTGAAATGAAACTTGCTAAGTCGGAACACCAGAGATATAAAAGTATATTAAGCCCTCAATTTTGCAAACTTAGATTTAATGTGTGTCACACCAGCACAGCCAAGGGTTCAGTGATCCTGAGGAGGGGCAGTGAAGGATTAAAGAAGACAGACAAGAAAATAGAACTGGGGCTTGGCGGATCTCCCGTGCCTGGATGAGGACACAGAAAGACCCAGCCTGCAAGCCGAGGCTTTATTTTATAGTGAGATTAAAACAAGGGAAGTGGTCAACATGTTTACAATGTTCTTGCCAGTTTCACCTTGTTTTGGCAGCACTTGCTGCACCTCCCACAGCCCATTAGCTACCTAGGAAGGAAGTAGGGAGGGCTATAAGGTCAAGCTTAATTATACAAAGAGGGCTCTGCCCTCCAAGCTGGCACTTGTGTGTGGCCCTGTCACAGGTCAGTCCGAGGCTTAACCCTTTAGCCGTTCCCTACGTAATGGACTTTGGATTTAATGGACAAAATTTCTGGTCCGTATGTCACATGTGAAAATTAACACCCTGTTAATTTTAAAATGCTTTTAACCAAGATTTGCTTATAATTAAATTAACAGGTTATTAATTCACTGTTATTTTTAACAAATCTTAGTGAATAAGACATATGTTGGAGAAAAAAACACTGTGTTAATATCACTGACATAAATAAATATTGCACATCTACAACTGTTTTCTACATATTTAAATCCAAGTGTCACTGCTTGTAAACTGTGTTTGGCGAAAGATTAGCATGTGATCACACCGCATCGCCCAAGGTGATTGGTTCTGTTGTCACATGCAGTGACTTTCTGCAGCGGTTTTAATGCGCACAGGCCAATGTTCTGATGTTGACTAAGCCATACCCCAGTCTTGTGCATTTATTTATGGTGGAACCTCGGTAGGCTATTCGAGAAGTTATTTGTTCAAAAACCAAATCATTTTTTCCCATTAGAAATAATGTAACTCCTTTTTGTTTATCCAAATCAACAGCAGTTTGTCTACCTCTTCAGTTACCTGGGATCATTGTTTCACACCATTAGCAACATTAGCACTCTTGATGGCCTCTTTATGTTTTGAAATTATGGTAATCGTCCATCTCATAAGCAACAAAAGCAAAACAACAAAAATTTCACAGTAAAATTTCCTGAGATGTTAACAACATAAGGTTTAGCAGTAAACTGACTCTTACAGGTACATTCTCTGTAGAGAGCCCCCTGGGAAGGCACACGGGCATTCTTTAATTATTGTCAGCTGAACCCAAGGCGACAGGCAAAGCCACGTCTTGGATACACATTTACCAAAAAGGCAGATGTGTTATCAGCACTGACTCTTACCTTTGCCCAGGTGTCGAGGAATGGACTGTGATATGTAAATCCAGTCAAGCACCAGGAATGCTCGGGCCTACTCAAGAATGCAAATAATCTCCTTTGTCTTGACTTTCAGTGAAAATTCCTGGTATTTGGGGTATAAAATAAACGTGCTATGTTGGCTCTGGGTCATTGTCTCTCCAGCAGAAGAAGGCAGCGGTCCCACCTGGTTCCCAGCTTTTCCTTCTATCTTTGTGTCTTGTCTCTTTCATATTTCCTCAATCTCCAGCCCCTCTACTCGAAGAACCAGATCATCTCTCTTTCTGTGCTGGATGTGGAAAAGAGAGACCCCGTCAATTCTCTACTTTGTTTGTGGCCTGAAAGATGCTATTTGTCATGCTGATATGTCAGCATGAAAGGGTTGTCAGGTTGAGAATCAAAGTTTGTTCAACAGGGGAGACATTTTTTAGGTGAACAGCTTGGTCAAGAATGGAATTGTTCAAGATGGGAGACATTTGAGAACTAAGGTTTGACTGTACTCTTGGTTACTGGTGAATGCATGCATTTATTAGACTTATTCAGTATAAATTTAAAATTACAGTAATACGTATAGAAAACTTTTCTGTGAAATTAAACTTTTTACACATACTTAATTTTAATTACACAAACGTGTCTACATAAGTAAATTTTTGTACATAAGGTGAACTAATTCTCTTCCCTCACTGGTTTTCTTTCTCAGGTGATATTATGTGAGGAAAGTACATAATTATCTCCAGGATAAGCCTTTAAAGTTTTTAGCACAGTCCCTGCAGGTGCTACCACCGCACCACAGGCACAAGGGGCATGAAGTACAGAAAATCTCACCCTTCCCAGTCCTTTGTCTCAGGAGAGTTTCAAGACCAGTGAGCTCCTACAATGAGAACAATTTTGAGCTTCTCCTCTTTTTTCAGGGGCCTTCTCCACAGATGCCCCCAAATTCTTCTACAGCTCAGATAATTTGGACTGCCCTGACCTTCTCAGACAAATGTACTGACAGCAGACACTGTCACATTCCCATGGACCAAAGTCTGGACTCAACTCTCATAAATAAACTAGGAAGTATTCATACTAAACCCTTACCTCACCTGACAATCACTTAGGGCACTTACTTAAACCAACATTGATGTTTGACAGATCTGTGGGGAAGAACAGATGATAGTTTTTGACACTTTGCAGGAGATCCTATTTAGAAGCCTTGGCTGAGAACCACTTTTATAAACATTGCTTCTCAAGCTTTAATTGCATAAAAAACACTTGGTCGGATGTTAACTAGACTTATTATGACGATCATTTGACAATATATACAAATATCAAATCATTATAATGTAAACTTAAAATTAAAATAATGTTATATTTCAATTTTATCTCAAAAAAATCACTAGGAAATAAACAATAAAATAAAATAGAAAATTCAAAGAGGAGCATTAGTCTTTCTTGCAGCTCTTAACCCTAGCCTGGAATATGACCTTGATTAGTTGAAAAAATAAGACTCTTCTAGGAAGGAAACACCAATGAAAATAACACTTAAAAGAGGTCCTAGATTATACTTTGTTTTCTTTTGCTCAAGGTCTAGGCTACATTTGAAGAAGAGAAAACAATTCTTATTTTTTTTATTTCAAAAATAAAAGTAAATGTGGTTAATATAAGAAAACAACTCTTAAGTTGCTATCAGATGTTCTAGGCAGTAGTGTTGTTGGAGAAGTAGAGGTATTCCTTTCCCCACTGAGTGTTGTGGGTGGACTCCATCCTTACAGTATCTTGAGAAAAATAAATTTTGCATGGGAGGACTTTGGGTTTCTGAAGTCCAATTTCTCTTAAGCCAGTTCTAGAAGTGTAGCTGGGGATTCAGTAAGGCTAAATTCAGAGCCATGTCCAGAGTTTTCATTTCATGTTACAGCTGGGTCCAGTTCAGCATCAGGTTGTTGCAGTCCATCATTCAATTGTGTGTATGTGTGGGATCCACATGGCTGTGGGCCAAATGAGAGGATGCAGGGGAGCAGGAGTGTGAGAGCCTTGTGAGCCAGAAGTCAACCAAGAGAGAAAACTCCTTTGTTTATGGGATTAAATATCCCAAATTTCATGCCCTTGCATTGGCCACACCTATTATGGTCAATGGCCTATTCCCAGGTGTGACTGACACGCAAGTACCTTCCCTGTCACACCACCTTTACTGGGCATGTGTCTATCTCTCACCCATTGGACCCCTGGGAGGTGTAAAGTTATAGCTTCCTGGTAAAGCTGCTCACATGACATGTCTATAATATCTGGCCTTTCCTTTGCTCCTTTCCTGTTATTAATAACCAGGTTAATTACAATGGTATCAGTAGTAGCTGCCCCAGTTATAGCCTTTTCTATCGCAGGAACAGGGATAGAAACATTGGGATGGGGCATTCAGCTAGGCCCGTGGTCGGCAAACTGTGGCTCGCGAGCGACATGCGGCTCTTTGGCCCCTTGAGTGTGGCTCTTCCACAAAATATCATGGCCTGGGTGAGTCTATTTTGAAGAAGTGGCCTTAGGAGAAGTTTAATTTTAAAAAATTTGGCTCTCAAAAGAAATTTCAATTGTTGTACTGTTGATATTTGGCTCTGTTGACTAATGAGTTTGCCGACCACTGAGCTAGGCTTTTATAGTTTTATTGCCAATACAAAAACCCATTTATGATCACTAACTCCTTTCCCATCATAACACAAATAGAATATGATTTTTAAAAACCAAGAATTTTTCAATAGATTCTAGTCATTTTTAATATAAATTAGTGTTTGAATACATACTGCACCCAAAGTTTCAGTTGAAAGACATGGTAGTGTCCAATCATGTACAGATGCCTCCAATTGCACCAACTTGGAGTGTGCCATTGAAACACACTGCAGGGACATTGAAACATGCATTTTTTCATCCAGATGTTTTAACTGCATGCAGGCACCATAGTCGACTATTAACACTGATGATTAAAAAAAGGCCTCACTCTTCAGTGTGAAGATCAGATTTTGACTTTTTATTCTCCTTTTATTTTGGCCTTATTTCATTTTATTCTGTATTATCTTATGACAGGAAAATGAAACAAAAGAAAAAGGAAGTTTACACACATTTTATTTTAAATTACAGTTTATATGAGCATCAAACATATCTGTTTTATTCAATTCCTCAGGTTGCTACTTCCTTGTTTCCTGAAATGTAATACCCATTGTAATCCTTGTTTGCAGACACCTTGAAATATTTATTGAATAATACAATACAGATCCTAAAACATAATCTTCTTTTATGAATATCGGCGAAATTTCACCCAGCTCTGTGGAAGATTTAAGAAAAACTGCAGGGTAAGATCAGACATTGTTTATATCTCACCTTTAGCAAGATATAACTTTACTCTTGGCTGACCTTTACGGAAAAGCAATGCTTATGTAACCAAGTAAGCTAAAAACTAAACAGGAGAAGTCACAGATCCTGGAATAAACTACAAACTTACGTTATTTGTTAAACTGAGATTTTTTTTTCATGTTGCTCAAAGAAGTACTAAAGTTTCCCAAATGGGAAAAAATGTGACCGATATTTTATCTTTGCTATCTAAATGTATACATAAATGTTTTAACATATAAAATAAGTTATTCAGGAGTCTACTATAAAATGCATTGTAGTATTTTGCAATGTTAAGCAGTATCACTTGTTGACAAAATGAAATTTTTGAATGGCCTACATTCTACATTCATATAAATATTGATTATAGCTAATGCTCATCCTATATTATTTCTACCTAAAACATACATTCTGAGGTTATTTTTAAACAAATTTGCCTTTGGAAAACTTTAAGTACAGCCTTATCAAGCGGCAGAAGAATAACTTCTTAAAATCTTTTTTTAGCTGTATCATCTGCAGCATATAATCAAGTTAATAGTGGTTACATTTTATGTTTAATAAGAAAAGTAAAACAATTTTGCCAAGGAGAAAAAAAATAAAAGAAATAGCACAACTTAGAAATATTTTAAGATTTTGAAAGATTCTGTTATTAGTAACATATAAATAACTTTAGCAAATTATAACTCCTTTTTCAGGTCCCTATAATCAGAGTATTTTTAAATTTTTGACAGAATTGGGTAGGCATCTAGTATTCCATATTTCATATGCTGTAGAAGCTTTATTAAGACTGTAAGTACTTTTTAAAGTCATTGAAACAATGAAGGTATGACATAAATTGCTATTGAAAGAATATGAAAAGAAAACTAAAGAGTGAGAGATAAAATTTCATTGAAATGTATAAAATGACTAAGATGTTAGGTGCTATGTATTTTCAGATGAGTAGGACACAGATTACTTACAGTCTAGTGGGTGAGATGCAGGTAAGAGATAATTAAAATACAGTGGGCATGTAGCATGGAATTATATCCAAGTACCTAACAGGGGCTCCTAAGTGAGTCTGGTAGAGGAAGGATCATTGGAGAAAAATTCTTGTCTATGAAGAAACAACAATGAACTAAAGGGAATATAACCCATCATAAAAATGAAAGTAAGTTGATATGACTGGAGTAATGGACATCAGAGGGGAAGGGTGAGGTTGAAGAAAGAAGCTGATGGAAGATCCCTATAGCCATGTAAAGAGCTTAAAGTTATTTCTAAAAGAGCAAAAATAAATAAACCAACAACCACATCAAAAAGTTTTGAACAGGAGACTGACACAATTATGTCAGCTCTTATTGGTGATCTTTCTGGTTGCATTTGGAGAATGAATGGAAGAAATGCAAGACCAAAATCTAGGAGAAGAGTCAGTATTAGGAGTTGCATTTCCAGATAAAGAGAACCAGTCAGATATAAAGATTTACATATGAGAAGATGTATATAGGAACTGGTTCTCAGGGCTCTGCAGGCTGAGAGGATGCACAATCTCCTGCCAGCAAGCTGAGGATGAGGAAAGCTGAGTCTGAAGCCCAGTGAACTCTAGAGAGACAGGATTGGGGGAAGGTGTCATTGATGTAAGTCCCAGAGTCTGAAGTCCTGAGAACCAGGAGCTCCAATATTTGAGGGCAGGAAAAAATGGACATCCCAGCTCAAGAAGAGAGAGATAGACTAAATTAATTGCATTACTTTGCTAGGACTGCCATAACAAAGTACCACAAAGTTAAATAATAGAAATTACATTTTTCACAGTTCTGAGGGTCAGAAGTCTTAGATGAAGATGTTGGCAGGGCCCTGGTCAGATTACTTAGTTAGACCATTGTCTCCATAGGCCAATGTTGCAGGTTTCATTCCCCATCAGGGCACATGCAAAAATCAACCAATAATGCATGCATAAGTGGAACAATAAAAATTGATCTCTCTCTCTCTCTCTCTCTCTCTCACTCTTTCTCTCCCCTCTTTAGGTTGCCCAGTCTCTTTAAATTCTTTAAATGACATTCCCTCTATGCCTGTCAATATCATAATCTCCTCTTCGTATAAGGACACCAGTCATATGGGATTAGGGCCTACCATAATGACCTCATTTCAACTTAATTGCCTCTTTAAAGACTTTATTCCCTGATAAAGTCACAGATTGAGATACTGGGGGTGAGGACTTCAACATATGAATTTGGAGAGGGAGTACAGAATGTAACTATAGAGAAAGTATAATACCATAAGTTAAGTTTAAATATTTTTAAATAAACATAAATAGGTATTATAAATATAACATAGTAAACATATATCAATAATAATTTATATTTATTTATGACCTTTAAATGACTAAGAATATCAATATGCTTATGTGTCACAGTTGTTGTAGCAGCCAGAGCTGCACAGGAGATCGGTTCTGCATCCCTTTCATCGACACCAAACTATCCTTAATGTGTTTATTGCTAGGAGCTGAGCATCAAAAGGGAAAGAATGTACAGACCCTCGGACTTAATATCTAATTGCAATATCAGTGTGGATGTCTAAGAGAGAAAGGAGAATAAATAACAATACAAGTTTGCATGTCCTAAATTCCAAATAAGAGATCATGTGTCTTCCTGATTCTGAAATCATAACAGCCAGCTCTGTGATGGATGATTTCTAAAAGATTCCAAAGAAAACTAACATTATTTAAATATGCAGATAATTAGTGGAGTAGAATTTCAGAAGACGGAACGGGAGTGATGCACCTTTTGAAGGTCTCTGATTTCAAATTGTTTGATCTTCCTTTGATTCTCAATGAAGGAGAAATAGAACGTTAAAAGAAATGTCCCCAGTTACTTAACAGTTCCATTATTTGGAGTCCATTCAACTGAGGATTTGCTATTAAAAGGGAATTTTAATTAGATTAAGGGATTTTTAAAATATTTGATTGATGCAAATTCAGTAAAAACATTTTCACAACCCACGAGAAAGCAGGGATGAGTTATTTTGACTCCCTAATAAGCTTTAATGCCTTCTTACTGGCATAGAGATTTGGCCTAATTCAATTCCGTATTTCACCATCAAAAGTGGAAGTGAGAGGGAAAACAACTTTTATTATGTTCTATGTGTATAGAAGTTTATGATGGAAAAGATTTAAAAATATAAAAATATCTTGCAATGGTCAAAATATTAGAGTATTTGATTTTGTGAGGAGAGGGACTTAGAATTAAAGCTAATTAGATTTCTTGTTAGCATTTCAGTATAGTGAATGTAGATAATGTGTTAGTTTTAAGCATATAGAGAGTGTCCTGAAATAAGAGTTTAGGGAGACAATATAGTGTAATGGTTAAATGCTCAAGTTCTGGGATCAAACTACCTAGATATGGACTTCCTGACTTACTACTTGCATGTCCTTGAGAAAATTTCTTTTTTATCCCTAATGACTTAGTTTTAGAAGCTGTAAATGGGGATAATAGTGTTATCTGCCTCATACAATAACCATGGGGATTTAGTAGTGAATACATGAGGAAAATGCTTGGCACAAAATTACCAATAGATGCTAGGCATTATTGGTAGCCAATAATTTAGAATATATTTAACAGTTTCTAAGCAATGATTTTCCACATCACCAGCACATTAGAGTCATCGGAGTATTTATTTAAAAATTCTAATATCTGGCCTTATTCCTAGAAATTTTGATTAAACTAGTGACACGTGAGCCCTAGACCTCTGTGAATTTTAAATGTTCTCATGTAATTGTAACATGAAAACAGAATTGAAAAGCTTTGATCCAAGTAACCCACACAGATGTGCAGCATCAGAATGCTATCAGTATCTGAGCCAGTCCGACAGTAGCCTTCCCCAAACTGTATTCTGCATAATGCGGGTCCATCAAGAAGCTCCCTAAAACAAAATAAATAAAAAATAACTTGCCCTAGCTGGTTTGGTTCAGTGGATAGAGCCTCAGCCTGTGGACCAAAGGGTCCTGGGTTCGATTCCAGTTAAGGGCACGTACCTTGGTTGCAGGCTCCTCCCTGGCCTGGGCTCTGGTTGAAGCTCGTGCAGGAGGCAACCAATCAATGTGTTTCTCTCACATTGATATTTTTCTCTGTCTTTCCCTCTCTTTTCCACTCTCCCTAAAAATCAGTGGGAATATATCCTTGGGTGAAGATTAACAAAAAATAAATAAATAAAAACTAACTTAACAGGGAAAGATACATAGTGAACTAAGTTTGAGGATGTATGTATCTCTTGCAGTTTCATTTTTAACATTAGCATATTAAAATATTTGGGCAGTCCTACTTTAAGTAAATTTGTTTAATACTGATGAACTCAGATTTCCCCAAAATTTTTGTAATAAGGATACACTTCCTTGAAGAATATTTAACATTCTGTTCTGCAACACAGGGGTAAGTGTCACCAACTATTGCTCCTATTGGCTACAATATTAATAAAAATAATTGTGTAATTAATATAATATATATATTTATTAACATCTGCCAGTTCTACACCCTGTTCTATGTATACTGAGAATCTAAAGCTACAAGACACAGTGTTTGGCCATTAGAATCACTGGTAGAGTCCTTTTTTAAATACAGTTACCCTGACTTCACACCAGACCTACTACATATTCTGTTAGAGTGGACCTACCAAGATAATTCACTGGGATTCTGATAATGATCTGGGTTTAAAAATTACTGACACATTACCTGACCCTTCATATTAAACCATGTAGTTTTAACCTATTTTTAAAATATCCATTGAGAAAATATAGCTAGAAAGAGAAACTACTGCCCGATCTTAGAAACAGGAAGGAGATACAAGATAGGTGAGAAAGGAATAGGACAGCACAGAGGAAATGCAGTATATCTGAGCAATGTACATGTGTGCTGCATATGTGCATGCCTGTGCATGAGGATAAACTCTGTGTGTGTGTGTGTTTGTGTGTGTGTGCGCGCATACATATGTGTGTTTGCATGAAAGGAGAGAGAGATGAGATTGATGACATTGGCTAGAGAGGGCAAAGAGGTAAACGCTGAATCTGTCATTGGCTGAGGAGGAAGAGACCCTATCTTTATTAGAGAGTGATAAATCTTTCCTGTCCCTTGGCTGAAGATATTGAGAGCAATGGAGGATGAGTGATTAAAAACGTGGGAACTGAATAGTTTAACAACAGACTTTGAACTTGTTCTCATGGGAGAGAAGTTAGAAATCACCTTGCTTTTTGAGAATATGAAATATTGAGATAATAGATTTAGAACATTTACACATTTTTTTTTGTATCTTAGGTATTACCATTTCCTAGTGAAAGCAGGTGATGGGGTAAAAGATAAGTACAAAGGGAAGAACTTTTGATGATGTTATTGTGCATTTTAATTTTTATTTTGTTTATGTATTTATTTATATATAATGTTTATTTAGAAAGTCATAGAAGTAGAAGACATGAGTGGTAGAAGAATGGGCTCAGGAAACAAGTTAAAGAGAAGGGTAAGGGTAAAGTGCTTGAGGGATGGGGGAGAGGAATGAGGAGGGGAAAGGGGCCTGGGTGCTGCTGGGAGAAAGAGCACCTACTGTGCTTCCTTAAATACAACTCTTTTAAAGGTGGGATCTCATGGATGGACCTGCAGAGTATTATGCTAAGTGAAATAAGTCAGTCAGAGAAAGACAAGTACCATATGATTTCACTTATGTGTGGAGACATAAAATTCATAGCTGCAGAGAACAGACTGACAGCTGTCAGAGGATAGGTGGTTGGGGACTGAGTGAAATAGGTGAAGGGATTAAGAAAATAAAAATAAAAAAAAGACTCATGGACATAGACATAGACAATAGTATAGTGAATGCCAGAGGGAAAAGGGCCTGGGGGGAGGTAGAAGAGGGTAAAAGGGGAGTAAATTGTGATGGAAGGAGACTTAACTGTTGTGGTAAGCACACTCTTAGAGAAAAAGAAAGTAGAATGGTGGTTGCCAGGGCTGGGGGTTGGGAGTAAGTGGGAAAGGTTGGTCAAAGGTCACAAACTTTCCGTTATAAGATGAACAAGTTCTGGGGAACTAATGTACAACATACTGATTATAGTTAACAATACTCTATTATGTTCTCAAAAGTAGCAAAGAGAGTAGATCTTAAATGTTCTCACAACACAAAGAAATAATTATAATTATGTAAGGAAATATATGTGTGGGGGTGTATTGACTAACCTTATTGTGATAATCATTTCACAATATGTTTGTGGTTTGTGTATCAAGTTATCATGTTGTACACTTAAAACTTACACAATATTATATATCAATTATATCTCAATAAGCTAAGACAAAAGGTAGGTTTTATTGGGAACCAGCTTTTACATTTTTAGGGTTCCTTAGAGAGTTTGAGTTCATATGCTTAACTAAATCTCAGATTAAAACATGGGTTTCTAGATTTAAGCCAGAGAAATCCTCCACCTTACTGTTGGAATTTTGTGGTGAAAATGTGTTCTTGTCCAAAATTGAGATGTTATGCTTCTAAGAATATAGGCTTCATACAATTGTTGGAATTTCTATTCTGGAGGAAGAATGCCTAAGACTGAATCTTTTAGGAAGAAAACCACAGATATTTGTGGCATTATATATAACTTTTAATTTTCACTTATGAAGTTGTGAAATGAAATTTGATTTTAACCTCAAATTCATACAGAGATGACATCAATGTCATGGCTACTCAAGTTGGTTTAGGGATGTTGCCCCATACCTCTGAACAAATGGGTGGCCCAGAACATGGCCACCACTTTTGGTTTGCAATCAAGCGGGCTTGGGAACCACTAACAGTCTCAACTTCCTACCAGAAGACTGTGCCTGGTTTAGGAGCAGAGATGCAAGGTTAGGGTAACTCATGGAATCCAAATTCTGCAAAAGTGATCCTGAATGCTGAGAAATGGCAGAGATTAAGTAAGGAACTATTGTGATGATTCTCTGACCTAAAATGATTGTGATTTGATTTTTTGCAAGGCTTTACGTGTGTATAGCAGAATAAATATGGGTTAAGATTTATAGCTACAGATCAGTAAGAGAGTGAAAGTCCTCTCGCCCTGTGTTCACTATAAGCCTTTCATTCTGAGGGAGTAGAACACAATTTGAAGGACAAGTCTTGTTCTACTTCAAAGTTGAAGAAGAAACAAATTATAGCCAAGAGTTATTAAGCAACCTTGGACTTCTTTGAAACCCAAAGAAATCTCTCCAATTTTCTCTGGGAAAAATTTCTCCAATCTCTCCAATTTTCTGGGATTCTGATAATGATCTGGGTTTGAAAATTACTGACACATTACCTGACCCTTCATATTAAACCATGTAGTTTAAACCTATTTTTAATATTCCCATGGAATATTAATTCTGCATCACCTGTCTATGGTTGGTAAAAACCTTTGCATCTCCTTTCAGTTAGTAACATGAAGAAATAACTCATGAATTATTAATGAGTTATTGTGGCTACCTTGGCCACAAACCAAAAATAAGTTTGAATGATGGAATTCAGGGTCAAGATGCTGGGAAAAATATGGCAGGCTGTAAGGGTATTCCAGTCTTCAGTAACACAGAATCAGCTCATTCTTCAATCTTCTAATAGAATTCCCTACAACCCTAGAGCCAGCCCACTTTTGGATTGAAGGCTGAATATATTAATTCATTTTTATTTTTCAAGAGTTTGTCATAATAAAATTCCCTATAAGCAACTGGCTACTTGCATTTAGCAGACACCAACCATGAATAAAATAAATCAAGTAATGACATGAACTGGGTTAGAAAAAATATTTTTTACTTGTTATTGTAATTTGAGTGATGAAGAGAGATAAGCGAAATATACCAGAGAAGCTGTGGGAGCATTAAAATAGTGGAGGAACCAAGAGGTGATTTTGGAAACATTGCAATGAACTCTGAATTAGGGTCCATTTCATGTTCTTGAAAAAATACAAATGAAGATAAAATTCTTTACTAGTGCTATGGCTTGGGCCACAGGTGAAACATAATTTTGGATCTTGTATCCAGGTTATAAAAGACTTATTGAGTCCTATCTACTTTGGGCTTCACATATATCATTTTCTTTACTTTTCAACTTTACAAAGCAGGAGAGGTAACTTCCTCTGTTTCTCTCCTTTAGTAACTGGCATAGTCAAAATCTGAAACTAGGCTGGACTGACTCTATAGCATGTTATTTCCACACCACCAGGAAATCATGAGTCATTCTCTGTGATGTATGTTTTTTATTATGTCTAACTAAGAGCAGGTTTTTAGAAGCAGCTGACAGTAGTTATTAATTACTGTCAGAAACAAAAGCTTAGTAAAAATCATTAACGTGTATATTTGGTAAACATTATTATTCAGATAAACAATATTAAAAACCTCACTCAGCAGGCCAATTCATTCAGCTACTTTGGCTGCATTTCGCAGCCCACTTGTCTTGATTGACCATAATGATAAAGTACTTTTCAACAGAACTAAACATCTCACCGGGCACGTATAAACTTATTTCTTGTCGATTCACTTCCATTATTGATAATGTGCTATTAATTTTTTTCAGTACTAAATGCATTTTCCCTGTTATATCATACAGTAATGAAACATTTTATATCAAATACATATTTTCAAGAGCTGGAGCAGTTTCAAGACTCCTTTTAAGGAAAACATTTAGTTCTTCCAAAAGGTGCCCACTTGGCCCACTTCCACATGCAAGTGGGCTGTTTCTTTGAAAGAAAATTCACCTGCGTTCTTCAACTTTTCCCATGGAATATTAATTCTGCATCATCTGTCTGGTTAGTAAAACCTTTGAATCTCCTTTCAGTTAGTAACATGAAGAAATAACTCATGAGTTGATTTTCATTCTATACTAGTGTCATACATATTTGAGATGAACTATTCTTCTTGATTGTTTAAACTTCACCCTTGAATAAGCTGAATTACCAGAGGTCAACATGCACAGATTCTATTCTTTCAGCTCTCTGAAACAGTGTTGAGTGATGCTCCAGGTGTGCTCAGACCTAGGTTCCTGTTCTAGATTCTTTACTTTTAAATATGTGACCTTGAGAAAATTACTTACGCTCCTTGAGCCCAATTTCCACACCAGTAAGATACTTTAGAAATCCATATCAGTTCAGGAACCATATTTAGAATACCTGTTAGGTACCACACTTTATGCTGCAGTTAGGTGCAAAAACATTTATTCATGTATTAACCCAATATTTATTTTGAACATATAATATATGTTAGCCATTGTCTTCAGGGCTGAGGATAAATTATTGAACAAGGCTAACAAATTCCCTGTTCTCAAAGCTTGCATTTTAGTAAAATATTAAGAAAATAAACAATAAAACCAAGAACTAATTCAATATAAATTCAGGTGATAGGAACCATGAAGAAAATAAAACAGAGTGAGCAGGTGACTTTGTGGGAACAAAGAAGCTCTAGAAACCGTGTTCAGGAAAGATCTCCTCTAGGAGGCAGACATTTGACAGAGATGCAAATGAAAAGAAAAGGTGATCAACAAATCTCTGAATTACAGGAGTTTACAGTCTACCAGAGAATAGAGAAACAAAAGCACAATCTCTGTAAGTGCTAGGATAGAGGTATGCTATAAAGATTTCCTGGGAGGATATGTTCAAGCAACACAAAAGTGCTTCACATAAAGTTACGCACAAATAGGTATTCACCGAATGCTGGGCATGTTTCATCTCTTTGAGATTTAACATAAGCTCTTCTCCTTTAATCACCATAAGAGAAAACTACCTGCACCTTCATGATGACTTCTTAAAACCAGAAAACACTTGGTCTAATTATATATCATTTTGAGACTATCCTATCTAATAAAAGAGAAACATGCAAATTGACTGCACCTCTGCTACACCCACAAGCCAATCAGAGCAAGTATGCAAATTAACCCAACTAAGATGGTGGTGGCAACGGAGCTGGAGCAAGCAGGAGGCTTGGGTTGCCCCCGGCCATGGAGGAAGCCAAGCTTCCCGCCCGCCCTGGCCAGCCCTGGCAGGCCCTGGCCTCTGCTCAAGGCTACAAAGTTTCAATTGTAGAAGATAAATAAATCCCAGATACTTGCTTCCAGTCGGCTGTGGCCTCCGCTCAAGGAGACGCTGAAAAAAAAAAAAAAAAGAAAAAATGGAGGGGCTGGGAGCTTGGGTCGCCAGGGGGTAATCAGACCAGGATGGGATGGCAGTTGTGGGTGATCAGGCTGGTGGGGGGCGGGGCCATTGGCAGTGAGCAGACGAGCAGGGGGGCCATTTGGGGGTGAGCAGGCCATCAGTGGGGGTCAGTTGGAGGTGATCAGGACAGTGGCAGGGAGGGAGTTTGGAGTGAGCAGGCCAGCAAGAGGCAGTTGGGGGTGAGCAGGCTGGCATAGGGGGCAGTTGGGAGTAATCAGACTGGCAGGGGGGGCATTTGGAGGTGAGCAGGCTGACAAGCAAAGTGGTTAGGGGCAATCAGGCAGGCAGGCAGGTAAGCGGCTGGAGCCAGCAGTCCTGGATTGGGAGAGGAATGTCCGACTGCCGGTTTAGGCCTGATCCCTGTAAACCAGCAGTAGGACATCCTTCGAGGGGTCCCAGATTGGGGAGGGTGCAGGCCAGGCTGAGGAACACCCCCATCCCCACGTGCACAAATTTCATGCACCGGGTCACTATTATATAAAATACACACACACACACACACACACACACACACACACACTAGTGGCCAAGTGCATGAAATTCGTGCATGGGCGGGGGGGGGGGTGTCCCTCAGCCCAGCCTGCACCCTCTCTAATCTGGGACCCCTCGAGGGATGTCCGACTGCCTGTTTAAATGGGCAGTTGGACATCCCTCTCACAATCCAGGACTGCTGGCTCCCAACTGCTCGCCTACCTGCCAGCCTGATCACCCCCTAACCACTCCCCTGCCAGCCTGATTGATGCCTAACTGCTCCCCTGCCAGCCTGTTTGCCCCTAACTGCCCTCCCCTGCAGGCCTGGTCACCCCTCACTGCCCTCCCCTGCAGGCCTGGTCCCCCTCAACTGCTCTCCCCTGCAGATCCGGTCACCCCCAACTTCCCTCCTCTGCCATCCTGGTCACCCCTAACTGCCCTCCCCTGCAGGCTTGATCGCCCCCAACTGCCCTTCCTTGCAGGCCTGGTCCCTCCCAACTGCCTTCCCCTGCTTGCCTGATCACCCACAACTGCCCGCCCTTGCAAACCTGGTCCCTCCCAACTGCCCACCCCTGCTGGCCATCTTGTGGTGGCCATCTTGTGTCCACATGGGGACAGTCATCTTTGACCACATGGGGGCAGCCATCTTGTGTGTTGGAGTGATGGTCAAGTTGCATATTATTCTTTTATTAGATAGGATAGAGGCCTGGTAAACGGGTGGGGACCAGCTGGTTTGCCCTAAAGGGTGTCCTGGATCAGGGTGGGGGTTCCCTTGGGGCATGGGGCGGCCTGGGTGAGGGGCCTGTGGTGGTTTGCAGGCCGTCCACACTCCCCGGCGACCCAAGCGGAGGCCCTGGTATCTGGGATTTATTTATCTTCTATAATTGAAACTTTGTAGCGGAGACCAAGGCAGGCCAGGGCTGCGGGAGCTTGGCTTCCTCCATCGCCGGGGGCAACCCAAGCCTCCTGCTCTCTCCAGCTCAGTGGCTGCCACCATTTTTGTTGGGATTTATTTATCTTCTATAATTGAAACTTTGTAGCCTTGAGTGGAGGCCTGGGCCCACCAGGGCAGGCAGAAAGCTTGGCTTCCTCCATTGCTGGGGAAACCCAAGCCTCCTGCTCTCTCCGTGGCTGCAGCCATCTTGGCTGGGTTAATTTGCATACTCACTCCTGATTGGCTGGTGGGCATGGCTTGTGGTTGTAGGGGAGGTATGGTCAATTTGCATATTTCTCTTTTATTAGATAGGATTGCTACAGACTTCACTTTTCTCTTGACTTATGGTACTATGTATGGTGCTTGATTTCTGTCATTAACCTCTATTTTTTGTTGTCTTTATTTCTAATTTTGTTAATTGTTGTTTTAATTTCAAACTGTCTGGATATTTTTATATCTACACAGAAAATAAATGCTTTTTAAAGAAAACCACATACATGTTTATCCACTCCAGTTATTCTTGTTTCTGGTATTTAGAAGAAGTACTTGGTATGAAGTAAAAATAGTCCATGTCCTTTTCAACATAGACCTCATTTCCAGTGTCTTCAATATAATACAGGAAAGATGATTAGATATAATTACTTTAACCCCTCTGTTACCTTACCACCAGATTTTTTTCAAAGCACATAATCTACAGTAAAGATAGATAGATAGATAGATAGATAGATAGATAGATGATAGATAGATAGATAGATAGATAATCACATTGAAGGAGAGAGCAATATAAACTACTAATAAATCTGAAAGACAAACTATCTTTAAACACACATGTAGATTGCTGGATAAGAACATGCATTTTGGTCTTAGATACACTGAGGATCAAGTATTATTTCCTGTACTTAACTGATTGTGGTTTTGGTGTGTGTTTCAATCTCTCTGGGTCATCTGCACAATGTGAAAAATAGCATCTACTTCATAGGATTCTATTGAGGCTGAAGACATTATATAATTTAATAATGTTTAAAAAGTGCTTAACAAAATAACTGGTATATAGCAAGTATCCAAAATAAAAATTATTACTTATATTTCATATCAACTTTATTATATATTCTAATGGAATAGTCTATATACTATCAAAAATATAAAATCTTTAAAAAATAATATTTTTTTCAAGGATTATAGTAGAGTTGTTAGAAACCCTCTACCTTATCATAATTTAATCATAGGCAGTAATAAGATGTTCCAGAACAGAGTCAAAATATAAAATATACAATTATATCCACATAGTTAAATAGAGGCTAGGGAGCTAATCATGGGAGAAGGCAAAGGGTTTGCTTTTTTAAATATACTTTTATTGATTTCAGAGAGGGACGGAGAGGAAGAGAGAGATAGAAACATCAGTGATGAGAATGAATCATTGATCAGCTGCCTCCTACATGCCCACTACTGGGAATTGAGCCCATAACCCAGGCATATGCCCTTGATCAGAATCAAACAAGGATCCTTCAGTCCACAGGCCAACACTCTACCCAGTGAGCAAAACCGGCTAGGGGAGGGTTGTTGTTTTTAATGTGAGGAAATGGGAACTGAAGGTAAGCGCAGAACTGCAAAAGACTGGAGGATGTGAATACTGTTAGCAAAGGTGATAGAGCTAAGTCTAAGAATCAGATAATCTTAGGCCTGCATGAGCACATGAACACTGGAGGGGAAGTGGCAGGGTGGGTGAACTGGGATTGGCCTGACCTGGCAAGGGGCATGGGGAAGTCCCAATAGTGAAAACCAGGTTCAGGGAAGCCAATTCCATCCCTGCAGGGATTTGGACATGAAAGAAAAATTCCAAGCTACAAGTCACAAGATCTAAGCAAGCCTCGATTCTGTTACAACATCTCCTAACAGCTTTATCTTTTTCCTCCATAGAAGGAGACATGCTCCAGAATCTAACATGATGGCCTTGGCAGTAAAATTTCTCAATAAAGGTGTCAAAGCCCAAATAGCTTAACAAGTCACCCAAGACAAAGAGACAAATTTGATAGCTCTGAGAGTGGCTGTTGTTTAAGTAAATGTGACACAATGGCTTTCATTCACTTGGAATATTACGCAGATGGTATGCACACAAGCTGAGATTGGTTAATTTTCTGATGCCTCATGTATTTTGTCGTAGTTTACTACTCATACATTCAATTTCTATTTCTCTAATTTTTAAAACCTGATGTATACAATCTTGAGGAGCCAGATGAGCATCAAACAGCAAAGGTAACAACCCAGATGACTAGGATGATAAGACATCTAAATATTTTTTCTATTTATATATGTGCAAAATAAGTGAATACAGTTCTTAATCACCTGAAATATCATCTCCCTGAGAAATATTGTGTTTCTCATATGAAACTGATAAAAATCTCCTTGTATCTAGTGACTAGAATACTAAGGGATAGAAACCCTAGTGCTTTGCTAAAGATACAGCTATAGAGATGATGGATGTATGGAGCAGGAAGAAGTATCTATTAACTTAGTCATAGTTGACACACTGTTCCAGCACATACCTGGTAATGTTTGACACTTATTCACAGGTTACTAAAATGATGAATTTTAGTGCTCAAAAGTGAATCTATGCCGAGAAGCCAACCTTTTACACATGAAAAGAGAGCCTGCTTTTTTAAAGGGTGATTCAAACCTACATTTAGCTTTAAACTTGGTATAGCGTATAGTTTTTATTAATATAAACAAGGGAACTTTCAGCACTGAGACTCAATAAATAAAATGATAGCCAATTTTTAAAAAAAATATTTTTATGCTGGCAGCCTTGAAATCCAATTAAACAATAAAAGTTTATAGTAAAATGTGATGCAAACTATCTAATTGAATCATTCACTAATTTTTAAAAAAGTAATCTTATTTCAGATAAGGTAAGCTGGGATACCAGAAAGGTTTGCCATGTCAATCAAACAATAAAAAATAGAAGGATTGCCATGTTTCCTAAAGAAAAAAAAATAGTAATTCTTAAAAGCTTTTCTGTGGCTGTGGAACTGGATTGCAAGCTAAGTCATCTTTCACCATTAGCAGAAACTACTGAAGATAGCAGATGAGACCCTGCGCCTCCTTCCGGGCAGAGGGAGGTTCGTTTCCATAGATAGAAATGCGAGTAGCAGCATTAGAGCCTCCTGATGTTTTCTAGACAAGAATGGGTTCTGAGTTCAAGAGCCAAGAGCCCAAGGAGATGGCAAAGAGTTCTGACAAATCCAAACAAAGAGGATGATGAGGAAGGCAGTGTCCCCTATTTGCATGGTTTGTGTCTGGGCCATTCAGCAACACCGCCCACCTGGGCTCTTATACCCAGTTCAGAAACGAAATGCTTGATTCCAAAACAGTATCAAAGAATTATAATAAGTCTCATCTAAAAAGTATTAAAATACTTAAATTATGTTGTTATTCAGCTAAGGAGTCATACATTCAAACATGTAGCATTTTCTCCTACTAATGCATTAAATTGATGTGCTCAAGGCATGAGAAAATGAAGGAGAGTTGAGAACAGGCTTGCATCCTATGTCCAAATCTGTTGTTTCTTTAACTCATATTTTTCTCAATCTATACAAAACAACAAACATTTATTGCATTCCCAAGGATCTTATATTCAAAGAAAGTCAAAATATGATTTATACAACGCAAAAAATTTGGCTGCTAGAAAAGGGAGAAATATAAATGCAAACTGGTACAATGGCACAGCATACATGTGATTTATTGGCGGTCTAAGATCCTCTGGTAAGCTATATGGCTGTTCTGTAACATTGTCACCAGTGAGACATCTCAGAGCAATTTGCAAAGTGGTAAATTGTTCCCACATTTTTTTTTAGCATCTTTCTATCCTTCCTGGTGATTCTCAAGCTTGAAAACTGTCATTGTCCCCATCTGCACTCCCCTTTAAAATTTTCCAGTTTCCTTCACACTTAAGAAGAAAAGCTAAACTCCTTTTTCTGGTCGATAAAACCTATAAGATCGAGTTTTAACTTCCAATTCACTAGCTTTCAACCACAGTGGTACTCAAGCTCAGTGCCTCTCAAACTTCAATGTACATACAAATCATCTAGGGGGATTGTGGCTAAAAAGGCAGATTTTCATGCTGTAGGTCTGAGGAGAGGAAGAATTACTGCATTTATAATAAGCTCTAAGGTAATGCTGATGGTGCTGGCCCTGGGACCACACTTTGAGTGCCAGACCACTGGTGCTCATTCCAGAGACTGGCAGGCTACTCTATATCACTACGAGTAGCAATGTAACTCACCAAGCTTGTTCTCCTGTTGGAAACATGGAGTTTGTTACTTCTGCCAGGAATTTGCTTTCTCCATATCTTTGCATGTCTAGCACTTTTTGTCAAGTAAGTCTCAGCTCGATTGTCAACTCTCCAGAAAAGTCTTTCTTAGTGACCCTATCCATAATAATAAAAGCATAATATGCAAATCGACTGAACAGCTGAACAGCGGGACAACCATCCAGACGACCACGCTATGACACCCACTGGCACCAGGCCAGCCAAGGCGGGTGCCATGAAATTGGTCGGGGGCCCGGCCACTGCCCAGTGATCGCCTTGCAAAGGGAGGCCCAGGCCACTGGCCCGCAGGGCGATCAATTGGGGGGGGGGCCTCCATGATCGCTCCAAAGAGGGAGGCCCAGGCCACCGACTGGCTGGCTGCGGTGGGTGGGTGGGGCCTCCCTCTGCGGAGGCGATCCATTGCGGAGCCCCAGCCAGGTGGGCGGGACCTACCACTTTGGGGTGATCGATCGTGGGGCTCCCAGACTGTGAGAGGGCACAGGCCGGGCTGAGGGGCCCCCTCCCCTCCAGTGCACAAATTTCATGCACTGGGCCTCTAGTCAAGTATATTCATTCAATCATTGATCTATACAAAAGGACATGGCCTATACTATTCAGAACAATATCCCAGCACATAAAACCATGCCTGATCCACAGGGCTGACTTTATGGATACACCAATCTGTGTAATTATACATGGCCTACTGCTTGCTTTAATACTCTACTGTCAGCATCTAGAAATTTATAATTTTATCTTTGAACTTGTGTTTTGTAAGTGACAATGGAGCATGCATGTGAGCAGAGGAAACACTCCAAATATTTGTCCTCTTTTCTTTGTTGCCACATTATCATATTGTGTTTGTGACGTCCGTGCCTCAGACCCCAGCAGTCATTTTTCCTGGGAGGTGCAAGCCCCTGCCAGCAGCAGCAGCCTGGGGAAAGGCAATTAACCCCATCCTCAGGGATACAGCTCACTCCACTCTCAGGAACCCCACTCTCCCCACCCTGGATCTCTACCCCTGCTGAGGAGACAGGAGCAGAGATTATGTCTATGTCTCTGGGAAGTCTCAGGGAGAATCAGTAACTGGCTTTGGGGTGGGACAATTTCTCCCACTTTCCTGAGGATCTGACTGGTGCTCCCTGGTCACAGGAGAGCTGATAGAAGCTCCAGGCTTCCAGCAGGCCCACTGTACTGTCTACGAGGGGCTCTGCCCTACCAAGACCAGGGAAATATTCCAGGACAGACTCAGATGTGTGGCTCTGGGTGGGGAACACACCCACCATCTCCCCTGAACTCTGAACTGCACCTCCCACTCACAGGAGACCCAGAGGTTGCGTCCTCCCAATCCACAAAAAGCCCTTTTAGAAAGAGCCTTTTCAGTGGCTAAGTCTGACAGCTGGCCGGCAGGCAGGAGAAGGTGGATCCTGAGGTGCCTAGCTACATTTGCTAACGAGCCCCTGGGCCCTGTGCTGCTAATAAACCAGCCTTAGCGGGTAGCTTGGCCCATCCCATGTGTAGCTAAGCCCTGTGGAGGCAGCCACAAACTGTGGATCGCTTGGAGCTTTGAACAGGACAGCTTCTGACAGTGGCTAGCACTGAAGTACTTCCTGGAGACACAGAACCAGCATACAAAACAGACAGCCTCAGTCAGCATAAGAGCAGGATCCAAAGGATGATACTAGAAGGCACTAAACTCTGTCAAGAACTCCACTTTGCTTTTTATTTTCCCTTATTTTCTTTTTTATTACTTTATTATTTTCTCTCTCTTTTTTTCTTTTATATCTCTCATTTTACTCCTTCCTTTTCTTTTTTTATATTTTCTTAGTTTCTGTTCTTTCTTCTTTCTCTTCTTTTTATCCTCTTCAAGTTCGTTTTCCTTCCTCTTTTTTTAAAAGTTTTTATTGATTTCTGACAGGAAGGAAGAGAGAGAGAAAAATAGAAACATCAATGATAAGAGAGAATCATAGATCAGCTGCCTCTTGCATGCCCCATACTGGGGATTCAGCCTGCAACCCAGGCATGTGCACTGAGCAGGGAATTGAACCCTGACCTCCTGGTTCATGGGTCAATGCTCAACCACTGAACCACACTGGCTGAGCTCCTTCCTCTTTTTTTATACCATTTTCAATTTCCTACTCTTTATTCTTTTTTCCACTTCTTTCTTTGCTTTCTTATCCTTATATTATTATTGTTCTATTTTCTCTTTCCTAATTCTCTTTTCTTTTGTGGTTATTTTTGTTGATGTTGTTGTTGGGGTATTTTGTATATTTTTGTTTTGTTTCCTCTTTGGTTTTGTTCTGACAGCAACTGCAAAACAGCTCACACATGGTCAAGGTTAAGCCTGCCTGAGCGGAGATCCCACCCATGAAAGGGATAGCAACAATTAAGACCCTATTACAACAAGAAGGCCCAAATAAGCCTCACAAGGGACATTCCTAAAGCATTGAGCTCAGGAGAACAAAGAGACGGGACCACTGGTTTCCACGGGACACTTACTATATATGGCCAACTCGCAAAGATGGGGAGTCATAGACATTCTATCTAATACATAGAAACAAACACAAAGTGACAGCTAAAAGGGAAGACAAAGGGAAAAAAATGAAAGAAAAGGAGGAATTTTAAAAAAAAGAGAGCTAAAAGAAATGGAAGCAAACAATTTATCAGATGTACAGTTCAGAGTAATGATTGTAAGAATGCTCATGGAACTTGGTGAGAACTTCAAGGACCTTAAAGGAAAATACAAGAAATTTAGTCAGAATAACATCAGCGTGAAAAGAGACATATAAACCATGAATAATAACCAGTCGGAAATGAAGAATAGCATATCTGACATCAAGAATACACTAAAAGGAATTGAAAGCAGGCTGGATGAAGCAGATAGATTTATCAGTGATTTGGAAGAGAAGGAAGAAAAAACATCCAATGAGAGTAACAAAAAGAAAAAAGAATTAAAAAAATAAAATGAAGAGAGTGTAGGAGAATTTTGAGACAGCATGAAATGTAACAATATTTGCATAATAGTGGTATCAGAAGGAGAAAAAAATGAGCAAGGTATAGAAAAACTGAAGAAATAATGATAGAAAACTTCCCTAGACTGGTGAAGGAAAAATCATAAAAGTTCAGAAAGCACAGAGAGTTCAAATCAAGATGAACCTAAAGAGACCCACACCAAGACACATCATAATTAAAATAGCAAAATTAAAGACAATGAGAGAATCTTAAAGGCAACAAGAGAAATACAGTTAGTTACCTGCAAGGAAGTTCCCATATGACTGTCAGCTGATGTTTCAGCAGAAATACTTCAGGCTAGAAGGCACTGGCATGAAGTATTCAAAGTAATGAAAAGTAAGGATGTGAAACCAAAACTATTCTATCCTGCAAGGATATCATTTAAAATTGAAGACAAAATAAAGAGCTTCCCAGACAAAAAAAGGCTAAAGGAATTCATTACCACTCAACCAGCATTGCAAGAAATGTTAAAGAGATTGCTTTAAGAATAAGAAGTAGAGAGAGGGAGGAACATGGGTATAACTAAAAAAAAAAAAAAAAAAAAAAAAAAAAAATGGCAATAAAGGAATACTTATCAATATAACCTTAAATGGGTTAAATGCTCCAATCAAAAGACATAATGTGGCTGAACAAATAAGAATATATATATATATGCTGACTATTAAAAAAAAAAAGCATCTTAGAACAAAAAATTCACACAGCCTGAAAGTGAAGGGATGGAAAAATATTCCATGTAAATGAAAATAAACAAAAAGAAAGCTTGGGTAGCAGTACTCATATCTGACAAAAAAGACTTTAAAATAAAGGCCATAACAATAGACAAAGTAGCTCACTACATAATACTAAAGGGATCAATCCAACAAGAGAACATAATCCTTGCACCCAATATAGGAATACCTAAATATAATAAAAAAAACAACAAAATTCTTGGTGGACTTTAAGTGAGAGATTGGCAGCAATATAGTCATAATAGGAAACCTTAACACACCTCTATCATCACTGGATTTTCCAGAAAAAAAAAAAAAAAGAAAAGAGTGACTTTAGACAATATGCTGAATCTGGTGGATTTAATTAATATTAACAAAACATTTCATCCCAAAACAGCAGAATATATAATCTTCTCATATGCACATGGAACATCCTCAAAGAAAGACCACATGTCAGGACCCAGAAGTCTTAAAAAAATTCAAGAAGATTGAAATCATAGCAAGCATTTTCTCAGATTATAATGGCATGAAACTAGAAATCAATGATAATTTTTAAAAAAGCCTAAAAAACACTCAAGCATATGGACACTGAAGAGCATGTTATTAAACAATGAATGGGTTACCAAAGAGATCAAGGAAGAATAAAAAAGTACATGGAATTTCAAAAAATGAACACACAACAACCCAAAATTTGTGGGTCACAGAGAAAGCAGTCCTGAAAGGGAAGTTCATAGCATTGCAGGTCTACCTCAAGAAGCAAAACAAAACAAAACAAAACAAAAAAAACCTCAAACAAACAATTCTAACCCTACATGTAAAAGAACTAAAAAGAGAACAAAAAATGCACAGAGTGCACAGAAGAAAGTAAATAATAAACATCAGAGCAGAAATAAATGACATAGAGTCTAAAAAGAAACAAAACAAGAACAATACAAAAAAATGAAACCAAGAGTGGATTCTTTGAAAAGATAAACAAGACTGATGAAGTTTTAGTCAGACTCATCAAGAGATAAAGAGAGAAGACCCAAATAAATAAAATTGGAATTGAAAGAGAAGTAATGATTGATATCAGAGATACACAGGATTGTAAGATAATATTATGAATTACCATATGCCAAGAAATTGGACAACTTGGGCAAAATGGACAAATTCCTATAAACATACAATTTTCCAAAACTCAATCAGGAAGAATCAGAAAACCTGAATAGACCAATAACAAGTAATGAAGTTGAAGCAGTAATCAAAATACTCCCTGCAAACAAAGGTCCTGGACCAGATAGCTTCATGGTCCAATTTTACCACACATTTAAAGGAGAAGTGGCAGTCATCCTTCTTAAACTATTCCCAGAATTCCAAGAGCAGGGACGACTTCCAAACTCTTTTTATAAGACCAGCAGTATACTAATTCCAAAACCAGATAAAGACACTAAAAAGAAAAAAAATAATTACAGGTGAATATCCATGATGAACACAGATGCCAAAATCCTCAAAAAATATTAGCAAGCCATATCTAGCAATATATTAAAAAGGTCATATACCATGACCAAATAGGATTTATCCCAGATGCAAGGCTGGTACAATATCCACAAGTCAATGAATGTAATCCTATATAATAAAAGGATAACATGCAAATAGAATGAATGGTGAAACAACCAGAACAACCGAACAACCGATCGCTATGATGTGCACTGACCACCAGGGGGTGTGTGCAGAACATGGCGGGCATTGGCTGCAGTGGGATGGTAGAGCAGGTGAGCAGGGGCGCCAGACCAAGGTGGGGTGCTGGTTGCTGTCATCGGGGTGAGCCTCTGGTGGTTACTAAAAATTCTTTGTTCCCACATGCCGGCGGTCCCACCCGGCACTTGCACCCACTTGTCAGCACCAGAGCCTCTGCTTGCACCCAATGCCAGTGCTGGCCCAGCTCACACCTGCAGCTGGCACCAGAGCCGCCACTCGTACCTGCTGCCGATGCCTGGTGCCAGTCCCAATCACTCGGCGCCATCAGCGGTTGCGAGTGGCGGCTGCCAGCCCTGATAGCCCCTGAGGGCTTCTTCACCTCCCCCTGCTCCTGAGGGGCTATCGGGGCAGCAGCCACCACTTGCACCTGCTGAAGGCAATGGCCCCGCTCGCACCTGCTGCTGGCACCAGCCCCAATCACTCCACACAGTCAACGGGGGCAGCGGGAGCATGGCTGCTGGCAGACAGGGGATGGGGGAGCTGTGATGGAGGGTCCAGGCATGGAGGATGGGCCGATACCAGCCCCTGTGCCTACCGCAGCCTTGTGGCCCAGTTCCTTTTAAGGTGCACAAATTCGTGCACTTGACCCCTAGTATATGACATAAACAAATTGAAAGATAAAAATTGCATAACCATATTAATAGATGCTAAAAAAGCATTTGACAAAATCCAACAGCCATTTATGATACAAACTCTCAGCAAGGTGGGATTAAAGGTATCGTACTGCAACATAATAAAGGTCATATATGTAAAACCTACAGTCAATATCATGTACAATGGTCAAAAACTAAAAGTATTTCCCTTAAGATCAGGAACAATAGAGGGATGTCTGCTTTCACCACTCTTAATCAACATAGTGCTAGAAGTTCTAGCCACAGTGATCAGAAAAGAAGAAGAAATAAAAGGCATCCAAATTGGAAAGGAGAAAGTCAAATTGTCATTATTCACAGATGACACAACATTGTACTTAGAAAATCTTAAAGACTCCACCAAAAAACACATAGGTCTAATTCATGAATTTAGGAAAGTAGCAGGACACAAAATTAATATCCACAAATTGGTGGCATTTTTATTCACCAATAACAAACTTCCATAAAAATAAACTAAGAAAACAATTCCATTTACTATTGAATAAAAAAAGTTCCTAGGAATAAACTTAAGCAAGGAGGTAAAAGACCTGTGCTCAAATAAATAAATAAATAAATAAATAAATAAATAAATAAATAAAATGGGACATTGAAGAAAGAAATAGAGGAAGATCCAACAAGTGAAAATATTTTCAATGTTCATGGATTGTTAGAATTAACATCATTTAATAATCTATACTACCCAAAGCATTCTATAGATTCAGTGCAATTCCTATTCAAGTACCAATGGCATATTTCTAGATCTAGAGCAGATGTTACAACAATTTAATAAATGGTGTTGTGAAAATTGGACAGATACATGCAATAAAATGAAACTAGACCACCAACTTACACCATTCACAAGAATAACTCAAAATAGATAAAAGAATAACTCAAAAAGGATAAATGTAAGTTATGAAACCGTGAAAGTCCTACAAGAAACATAGGCTTTAAAATCTCAGACCCCTCTTATAGCAATATTTTTGCTAATATATAACCTAGGGCAAGGGAAAAAAAGAAAAATATCAACAAATTGGAATACATTAAACTAAATGAAACTAAATACATAAACAAAATGAAAAGGATAATTTCCAAAATATATAAATAACATACAATTCAAAACCAAGAAGACAATCACCCCAATTAAAAAATGGGCAAAGGACCTTGAATAGACACGTCTCCAAGGAGGAAAAACAGATGGCCAATTGACATATGAAAAAGTGCTCAAGGTCACTTATCATCAGGGAGATGCAATTTTAAACTACAAAGAGGTATCACCTCACACTCCCAGAATGGCTCCTATCTACAAATCAACAAACAACAAGTATTGGCGGGGAAAGGGAACCCTAGTACATTGTTGTTGGGAATGCAGACTGGTCTAGTCACTGTGGATTACAGTATGGAGTTTCCTCAAAAACAGAACTTCCTTTTGACCCAGCAATTCACTTCTATCCTAAGAACCTCAAAACACCAATCAGAAAGAATATATGCACACCTACCTTCATAGCAGTGTTATTACAATAGCCAAGATCTGGAAACAGCCCAAGTGTCCATCAGTAGATGAGTGGATAAAAAACTGTGGTACATTTCACAATGGAATACTATGCAGGTATAAGAAATAGGAGTCTTATTCTTTGCAACAGCACACAGATGGACCTGGAGAGTATTTTTTTAAAAAATAAATCTTTATTGTTCAGATTATTACAGGTGTTCCTCTTTTTTTCCCCCCATAGCTCCCCTCCACCTGATTCCCCACCCCACCGCATGCCCTTACCCCTGCCACTGTCTTCATCCATAGGTGTAAGATTTTTGTCCAATCTCTTCCCACACCCCTCACACCCCCTTCCTCCTGAGAATTGTCAGTGGACCTGGAGAGTATTATGCTAAATGAAATAAGCTAGTCAGAGCAATACAAATACCATATGATCTCACTAATGTGTGGAATCTAATGAACAAAACAAACAGATGAACAAAATAGAACCAGAGGCATGGATACATGGAATAGACTGACAAATGTCAGAGGGAAAGAGAGTGGGAGAGACTGGATAAAAGAAGGTAAAGTGTAGAGAGCACCTGGGAAGGCACATGAGCATTTCTTTAATTATTGTCCGCTGAATCCAGTGGCGTTGGCAGAGCCATGTCCTGGAAACACGCCTTGCCAGAGGCAGGAGTGTTGTCAGCTTGACCTTCAGCCCAGGTGCCAGAGGGTGGCTCTAGGACAGTGGTCCCACCTGGCCCCAGCTTTTTCCTTCCATCTCTGTGTCTGTCTCTTTCTTTCATTTTCTCAATCCTCCGTCGCCCCTACTCAGGAACCAGACTGCTCTCTAGCTGCGCTGGATGCAGAAAAGAGAGAAATATTTATGGTAAAGGGTTTAGCTAAAGGACATATATGCATAACCCATGGATATGGATAATGGTGTGGGGAGAGCAAAGGGAAGGGTGGTAGGGAGTAGGTGGAGGTGGGCAAAGGGATGGAAAATACAAGACACCTGCAATAGCATCAACAATATAAAATGTAAATAGAAAACAGAAGTAAAATATAAGTTTGAGTGAGTTTTGTGCAGTATTTCTTTTGTAAGAACAAAATACATACAGAGTGGGGCAAAAGTAGATTATACTTGTTCATGTGGAAAATAATACAATAATTAATAATAATACAAGAATAAACTCTGTGTTTTGCATACTCTCAACAGTAAACCTATTTTTACCCCACCCTGTATATGCATGTACAAGCTGTGATATACAAATTGTTAATTTTTATGAATCCAGACATGCATTAAATGTCCTTATATTTTCATTTAAAATTGGTATTGCAGTACATAAGAATGAATGGTAAAATTCATGCTGTTAATTTAAAATTTTAATTTTTCTTAGTTAGAACCATAATTTGGGGAAAAATTAAATCTGAGGTATATCAAAAAAGAGATTACTAAAGAAAGATAATGCTCTATATTTTATACCTTTAATAGAACTTTTTCCTGCTTTTTGAACAAGGAAGCCCACATTTTCATTTTTCATTGGGTTCCTACAAATTATGTAGACTACCCTACTGATCCATAGAAGCACTTATTGAAAGAGTGAAATCATTGTGTATTTACTACATGACTGGTGCTATGTGAAGCCCTCCATATAAAATGATCTTATTTCACCCTTAAAAAATCCTTTTAAATTACATGTTACAGTTACTATTTAACAGATGAGAAAACTAAGGCTTAGAGAGATTAAACAATTTAGCCAATATTTTAAAACTTATTAATAAAGAAATTAGGGTTCAAACCAAGATTCAAGTCTGTAGAATCCCAAAGCCCATTTTTTTTATGACTCTGTTGCAATTCCTCGCAGAAGCCCGGCTCACGCTAGCCTTCTCTTGGGCTGCTGGGTATATTCAGAAAGGGACCAAGGTTCTATTCCAAACAAAAATGAGGCAAGAATACTGAGCCATTTCTACATTTTTTGAAAATCCAAAGGACTTTCAAAAGACTCTAGTTCTGTTTGTACATCCAAATAAATCATTCATGTTTGAGTAGGTGCCAGTTACCAGTTAAATGTAGAATTACTCAAAATATTTCAGTATTTGTGTCACAGAGTCTGGGGAAGCTTTTAACCTTATCTAGATATCTTATTTAGTTCTCCAAGATGAAGACCATCTCATTAGGGTATTTTAAGTATTTCTAGCTATATTCTAGTCTTGAGCTATGTATCCAAGGAACAAGGTATTTTAGCAGTTTTAATCTTCTTTCCCCAAATCTCACTGGCAAACAGGAGCACATCTTTTATTCATGGTGTTGAATAAAAGCTTCTGCCTGGATATGCATAGTTCTTAAAATATTTTAAATAATGTTCACTAGGTAACAATATATTGAAGTTTCTGTCATTTGGACATGAAAATGTTTAATTGGAGGATGAAATATAGTGCCAAACTCTTGAGCATTTAGTATTAATGACAGGGGAAAAATCAGGATATGATCATATATCAAACTCCTCTTTTTTAATTTTAGTATTTGTTGGAACATAGAATCTATTTATAACTGTTTGTGATTAAATTCGTTTTATCATTATAAATTTTAAATCAAATATTTATTTTAGTATACATTTTGATAAAAGTATTTATTACTATAAACCCATTTTAAGATCAGGTGTGTTGTGATATGATCAGTATGTATAATGGGGACCAATCACAGCCACTTACCTTCTCTCTATTACAAGATTCAGAGTTCCAGGTAATTACATAGAAACACTTCCACACAACGTGGGCTGTAAGACATTTTCAAGTATTTTTAATTTTGTTGATATTAACATTATCAAATATCTGTATTTAATTTTCCTTATTAAATATAAAATTAATCATATGTATATTATTTAGTGCCAGAGCCATTTGGATATTCTTTAATTTACACTCATAATAAAACAAATCATTTAAATGTAAATCTCTCTAACTTGTAAACTTCACTTTTGTTAGAGAAGCCAATTGCTTTTGCTCTTAATATAGGAAAAGAAATAATGAGAAAAACTGGTAATTCTTTTGGCCTCAATTTTCTTATTTATAAAGTGAAGGCAAATAAACTTGATGATTTACAAAGGGCATCCTTCTCTACAAATCTAGAAAATTCATTTTTTTCCTCCAATATAAACCACACATCATCTCATTCTTTACTTTGGCTAATAAAATTACTTCTGATCATTTAAATTGCTCAAAAATATATTAAATTGACAAAACAATTCAAGCAAAAACAGTACCCAAGTTCATTACAATAGGTAGCATTACTTAGGGGAGTAAATATTTTTTGGGGATATTTACCTCCACTTGTTTAATTCTAGGCTGGTGCATCAATATTGTGTTCAGTACTGTTTTTAAAAGTGTCCAATTGCCATCTCCTCTTCTCATGTGATGAAAAATTTTTCCCCATCTATGAATTAATTAATTTCATGATGCTGTAAAAATATTTTTTTGGTGAAGAAAGAATAAAAGGAGCAAAAGAAATAATAAAATTTGGGGTTATTGTGAAAGAACTAACAGGCACTTTCATAGATAATATATTCTTAGTGTTTTTAAAGTGCAATTATGACACCAGAAGTGTTTGTAAATGCCTGTGTGTATACGTGCGTGCGTGCGTGTGTTGGAGAGACAGGGAAAAATATTTGTTTGGTGAAGAAACACCTAAAAAGGGAGAGAATATGGAAAAAATGTAAACAAATAATTTTCTCAAAGCTTTCTACACTAAGAATCAAGATGTTGCAATATACCTATGAATGTCCTTCTTTACTCTCCCAAGCTAAAACATGAAATACACTTGAAAAAATAACCACAATAATTTCCATCCTTACTCTAAATGTTTAGAGAAATTGTTCTCAATCCTGGCTTGCACATTAGAATCATCCAGAAAGCTTTTAAAAAGTTTCTGAACCTCACCTCAGATCAATTAAAATCAGATACTGGGCGGGACTGGACATTTCTTCTGTTTGAAAAGCTCCCTGAGGGATTCTAATGTGCAGTTAGGATTGAGAACATTGGTTTAGAGTAAACCTTATTATACAGTCCAGTAAGAAATACATATTTAAATTTTGAGTGAGAGGGCAATTTTTTGGAAGAGTTTGAAGTTACCTTACAAAACTGCTGATATATTCTGTCCATTCTTCAATTATGACCCAAACCAGAAATCTAAAGCACCTGAGCCCATGCTGAGCTTGTGGGATGGAGCCAGTGATCCCACAGCAGCCTTGAAAAGAGTGCGCTCCTTGATGTGCACTGGCCCTCTTTCCGTGGGCATCTCTCCAGGTGCACGCCAGAGAACCACACCACCCTGTCTGGTATGGGCTCTTTGAGCTCTCTCTATGTCATTTTTTCCCCCTGTTTGAAACACTTGAAGTAAAAATGTAATATTCATATAATACATTTAAGCTCCCTAGACTGAAAATTTTTATTTCTTTGCCAAAGGATGCTAGAACAGTTCGCAGGCAAAAAATATTAAAATAAAAATTGCCTGCATTTAAAAATCTCTCTCTCTCTCTCTCCCTCTCTCTCTCTCTCTTTCAGACTAAAGTGAAATGTGACATGCAGCTTGGAGGTCACTTTGAGAATTAATAATCCCCAGGTATATTCAAAAATCATTAATTGCCTCTGAAGGGAGTAAAAGGAGTATTACCAGAATCCTGCTATTTGAAGGAAAGATACTGAGCTCAGTGTCTGATGCATCTGTGAATTCCTATGGCCAAGGTATTCAGGTTGTGCTTAAACTATGAAGCTTTAAAGGACTAATTTGGGCAGAGAACTTTGCTGTCCTAGCATGAATGCACCAAAGGCCTTGGAGAGAAGGTTGTTTGAATTGCATGTTATGTTAAACAGTTTCAGAAGAACTCTTTCCACTTTACTTCATTTTTTACACAATAAACCCTAAATTGTGCTTTTGACTACTGGGCTGAGTCTTTTAATTTGCTTTTTTCCGAAATAATAAATCCCCCTAATGATGACTGTGCAGCCCTGTCACACATTGACACAGCCTATTTCTTCAACCCCTTTGTCATTAAAAGATGCAACTTACTTATGATGATTAATAATAATGAAATATGTATGAAGAAATAAATTATACAAATGCTGCACTGTACATAATATGGAGCGATATCAATTGCCAGGCCCTGATTATCTGCACCCCTCTACAAACCATGAACAGCAGAACGTTTCTCTCCAGCTGATTTTCCTCTGGGATCATAACTTAGGAAGCGGGTTATGAGAAAGTTTGAAAGGTGTTTTGACAGGTTCAAATTCTTTGGTAATTGTGGATTTGTAAAACTTGACTTTCCCCCCCACCTAGCTTTTACTGTTGCCTTCACATTCCATTATTGAAGGCAGCCTAGAACGCCTGAGTCAATGCCATCTGACGGGATGTGTCAAATGCTTTTGTCTCAGCTGACACAGAAATACCACATACCCTTCTGGTGCTTTTTCTGAATATCCATAACTTAACATTTAGGATGTGTGGGCTGAGTAGGGTAAGTGAGGAGTATGTCTCTTGGTCTAAACAGTATGGGTGGCTGGGAAACAGAGTCAAGATGGTCATGAGGTGATTGGTTCAGAGAGGGACCTTCCCCATAGCGTGCTTATGAATTCTTAGTCACTCAGGATGCATCTCCTTCTTCTGGTTTCGTACGTTTGTTATTAGGAAAAGAAATGAAGACATAAGCTGCCCAAGTCCTAAATGTTTACATTTGATAAAGAAATGAATGCAATTCTTAAAAAAAATACAAATCATTGCTTCTACAAAATTTAAATGAGTTAAACCTTCTGAAAAGCTGAAATTCCATAAAGTTGCTGAAGTTTATAGAAGGTTGTAAGCTACCTCTAATCTATGTTTTCTAGTTGTCCAGACACAAACAATGGGTTGTTGTTTTTTTCACTCATTAAAGGATTCTGTCATCTTTTTTTAAGAAGACGTGGTTTAAATTGACTATGGAAATTACCCATTTGGAAAAGCTAATAGAATTTTGGAAACAGCTGGGACAAAATTAAGACTGCTTTGCTCTTCAACTGGATAACCCATTTGATCCACAAGACCCCTAAGGAATACAGCCTTGATGCTGTTTTTAGCTATGTTTAGCTACTTCCAAAGCCTTTTGTCAAGTTAATTTACATAGATGTTACACACACACCTCACAGATATTCTTACAGATAAACGAAGTGACAAAAAAAGAAAACATGACACTTTTAAGAGATAAATGTTGAACTAAGTCCAAACAAACTATGGAGCTGACAGTCCCTGCAGTAATTTCTGTTGTTAATGAAAGGCCCTGATTATTTTGGATATACTTTTGTCAGACTTAATACAAAATTTAGAATTTACTGTAGATTAAATCCATTCATAACTATAGACTTACTTGTAATTTTATTGATTATTGTGTCCCTCCATTAGCACGTAAATAAACCCTTTGGGAGCAGTTGTGAGTCTGGCTTTACTCACTGAGGTTTACTTAGTACTTGACACATACTAATTTTACAGAAAATTAAATTTAGCACAAAAATTAAAAATCTCACTATAAAAGGGATAAAATATTGGAGTCTTCTGTTTTACATTATCTATGTCTTACTTGGGAATTAGATATACCAGCATGTATTTCTAACACTTACCCTTTTTTCTGTCATCTCAAAATGAAACTTGAATGTTTTATGAAAATATCCCATAAGGAAATTAGTAACTATCTTTCATTCATCAGAAGGCAGTAGAATCTAAATCTCTTTATTTTTATTACTGGTGGCCTCCTTATCTAATTTATGGCATTTTAAAGGCCTAGTAAGGAAGCTAAATAACCCACTATTTTGTAATTCATCTCAATTTAAACTTCGAATTTTTTATTTAATTTTACCTTTTTAATTTTATTACTTATTAAACCTTTTTTATCTAGCCCACATATAATCTAGATTGTAGAAAATCAATGTTACTGAACCGAAGGGGTTCAAAGCCCAATAAAACAAACACAGAAATCTGCAGCTAATAAAGAAAAGGTTACTTAAGGAAATGGTGCCATACCCAGAGATACAGGTGAGTCAGCGGTCTAAGACCTGGCTTATAGATGGCCTGTAGAGGATAGACTATTTAGGGGAAAAGTCAGTAGTCATGGTGACTAAGGGAGTTGGGCTCATGGGCTCTACTGATTGGTTGGGGCCAGGGTAAGGAGTAGTTGTTCACTGTATCAGGTCCTGATGTCAGCCATAGTTCTGTTCTGTCTGGTTTCATGACAGTGTGGTCAGTAGAGTCATTCAGCTTTCATGGGTCTTGGGCTGACACACAACTGAGGTCAAGATGTTATATATTTTTTAAATATATTTTTATTGATTTCAGAGAGGAAGGGAGAGGGAGAAAGAGAAACATCAATAATGAGAGACAATCATTGATTGGCTGCCTCTTGCACGCCCCCTACTGGGGATCGAGCCCAAAACCCGGGCATGTGCCCTTGACCAGAATCAAACCCAGGACTCCACAGTCTGCAGCCCGTGCTCATCCCACTGAGCCAAACCAGCTAGGGCAAGATGTTATCTTTAGTTTAATTGATGCTATTCTCTTGATCAACAAACCTGAGGCATTCTTATTAAGACAGTTTGATGCTAACCAGAACCTGACATCCTAATTGTTAATGATTAAAGAAGTTGACATGCAGTACACACAAAGGTGGAAGGACCTGGTTGGAAGGAGGCAAGTGAGTCATGATGCTATTAGACTGGACAAAGTTGGCTTGAATTAAGGAAAAAGTCATTTTAAGGAGATAAAGTTCCTGTGCAGTTACATTAATTTGAAAAATAGATGTATTAAAATAAGAAAAGTCACCATTTGATAATGGTTATTAAACTTATATTTGCATCAGTTCATTTGGGATGACTGTAAAAAATATAGATTTCCCCATGGCTGGCTGGCTCAACTGGTTGGAGTGTTGTCCCATATACCAGAAGGTTGCAGGTTTGATTCCTGGTCAGGGCCCATGCCTAGGTTACAGGTTAAATCCCTGGTTGGGCACATATGGGAGGCAAATGATTGATCTATGTTTCTCTCTCATATTGATGTTTCTGTTTCCCTCTCCTTTTCTCCCTCCCTCTCTCTCTCTCTAAAATCAATAAAAGCATATTCCTGGGTGAGGATTATATATATATATATATATATATATATATATATATATATATATATATACACACACACACACACACTAATGGCCCAGTATATAAAATTCATGCCCGGGGGGGGGGGGTGTCCCTTAGTCTGGCCTGCACCCTCTCCAATCTGGAACCCCTCGGGGGATGTCCAACTGCCGGTTTAGGCCTGACCCCTGTGGGATTGGGCCTAAACCGGCAGTCGGACATCCCTCTTGCAATCCGGGACTGCTGGCTCCTAACTGCTCACCTGCCTGCCTGCCTGATTGCCCCTAACCACTCTGCCTGCCAGCCTGATCACTCCCAACTGCCCCCCCACCCCCCCACCGGCCTGCTGGCCCGCAACTGCCTCCCTGCCAGCCTGCTCGCCCCCAACTGCGCTCCCCTGCTGGCCTGCTTGCCCCCAAGTGACCCCCCCTGCTGGCCTGCTCACTCCTAACTGCCTCTGCCTTGGCCCTGCCACCATGGATCTGTCTGGAAGAACGTCCAGACTCCCAGTCTCTTGGTCTAATTAGCATATTACCCCTTTATTAGTATAGATACTAGAGGCCTGATGCACAAAATTCATGCAAGGAGCTCAGCCCTTGCAGCCACGCAGCTTGCCTTGGCCCTTGCAGCCCAGGCTTTGTATGGAAGGTCATTTGGCTGTCTGGTCTAATTAGAATATTACGCTTTTATTATTATAGAAAATATATAGCTAGTTTCCACCCCCAGAGCCATTAGGTCTGGGCTGGGGACTAGGAATCTGTATTTTTAATTACTATTATATCTTTATTCCTAGGTATAAGGAAATACTGAACAATATTGCCCTCATGGTTTAGGCTTCAGTCCACCTTTTGAGGGAGTATATTAAGTTTTTAATGGATCTTTTGATTATACAAGTATTTCCTATTATGCCAGGGAGGCCATTCTCTCTGTCAGTTGATGAACTTCTTTGCATAAACAATGGTTGATGTTGTGGGCAGACTTTCTGAAAATTGTTTCCACCCACAAAAATGGTTGGTTTATTTCTTTCTATATACCTCTAAGAAAAACAAATGCTTGGATTATGAACAAGATAAGCTTGCTGCAGTACACTCCCATTGGAGGTAGGTAAGCTGACACTCTGAGAGCAGTACATTTAAGAAGAGACAGCCAGAGAGAGCTTTGGGAAAGATCTTGGCCTAAGACCTCTGAGAGAATTGCATTTTCTTTTCCAGATTTGTAAAACCTTCTGTTGTTCATTCCCCTCTCCAAGAAAATTCTTGTGCTGCATAGTTAGATTTTTTCTAAAGCACTAATTAACTTTTGAAATTATAAATTCACATTTATGTTTTTTTATTTGATTCTTCCATGCTTCTCTAAATAAAATGTAAGTGCTATGAAACAGGAGACTTACCTGTTTTTTATAGGCAAATGCTAATCAAGAACAGATGGATATAAAGCAAAAACAATTACAAATCCTAAAAATAAAATTATGATTTTTAAAATAATAAAAAATTTAAATTCCTTAATAGGATGTACTTTAGACATGACATTATTAATAGAAAATTGGTGAATTAGAAATTAGTACTGGGTATTTTATTTCTAAATAGTACTCAGATATTTTTTTCTAATTAATTATTTTTGCTGTAATTATTTTGTTTTACGTGTATCTGTTCTTGATTCATATGTGTCTGAAAAATACAAACACATATTACTTACATATTAATTGGGTACACAAACACAAATATATATACATAGAGGTCCAGTGCATGAAATTCATGCATGGGGTGGGGGTCCCCTCAGCCCAGCTTGCACCCTCTCTAATCCGGGACCCCTCAGGGGATGTCTGACTGCCAGTTTAGGCCTGATCCCCCCTGCTGGCCTGGTCACCCCCAACTGCCACCCTCTGCCAGCCTGGTCACCCCTCATTGCCCCCCCGTCAGCTGCCAGCCTGGTCACCACCAACTGCCACCCCTGCTGGCCTGGTCACCCCCAAATGCCCCCCTTGCCAGCCTGGTTGCCCCCAACTGCCCCCTCTGCCAGCCTGGTAGCTCTTCACTGCCTGCCTCTGCCAGCCTAGTCACCCCTCACTGCCCCCCTTGCTGGTCTGGTTGCCCCCAACTGCCCTCCCCTGCAGGCCTGATCTCACCCCCAAGAGCCCTCCCCTGCCAGCCTGGTTGCCCCTAACTGCCTCTGCCTCGGCCCCCACCACCATGGCTTTGTCTGGAAGGAAGTCGGACATCTAGAAAATGGCCGGTCGACCCGGTCTAATTAGCATATTACCCTTTTATTAGTGTAGATAGATTATATAAGAGGATTGCTTAAATGGGGCGGGAGGGAGCCTTTTTCAGCAGGAGGAGATGCTCTTTGCAGACAAAAATACATAATCCCTTAATCTGGACTGATAGCCAGCCATATGCACTATACTGCCAAACAGGTCATTAAAAAATTCAGCTGCTTTCTTACACCTTACACCAAATAGCTGTTGCCCTTAAAACCCCTCCTCAGCCACACTTTACATTCTTCCTTTACAGTTCACCCAGATTAGGTTCTGATTGGTCGGTTTCTATGCCAGTCAGCGTCAAAATCTCTGCCTCCTAAGCAGCCATTGGCTCCTCACAGTTCACCCAGATTTGGTTCTGATTGGTCAGTTTCTATGCCAGTCAGTGTCTCTGGGCCTATCTCTGGGCCTGATCAGAGAGGCGGGGCTGATCAGAAGCCCCCACAGAGGCCCAGAGAGGTGAGGCTGCTGGCTAGGCCCGGATGGAAAGAGAGAGGCAAGGGCTGATCAACAGGTGCCACAGTGGCTACGGATCAAACCCTTCTTCTCTATCTAGGCCTCTCTCCGGGCCTGATCTGCAGCCCCCTTGGCAGTCAGTGCTGGGTGGCGGCACCCGCAGCAACCCAGCACTGACTGCAGGACTGACTTCTGACTTCCAGTGTTTGGTCGAGCCTTCGGTCATTATGGACCCTGGGGATATATATATCACATTTTTCCATTGATTTACATTACAACTTCACACATGATTGAACTTTAATTTAATTAGCAGTGACAATTAACACTTCAGGTTTAGATTTCCTTGCCCACTAAACTCTGTTGAGAAGATTGGTCTAAGCCAGGGGTGGGCAAACTTTTTGACTCGAGGGCCACAATGGGTTCTTAAACTGGACCGGAGGGCCGGAACAAAAGCATGGATGGAGTGTTTGTGTGAACTAATATAAATTCAAAGTAAAGGAGCGGAGGGGAGAGCAAGAGAACCCTCTGCTCTTTCGGCTCCGCAGGCCGGATAGAACAGCCGAACGGGCCAGATCCGGCCTGCGGGCCGTAGTTTGCCCACGGCTGGTCTAAGCTGATGTAACAGAAGAGATAGTGTTGAAAATGAAAAAAAAAAAAGTCACTTGGAATACCACTTATCACCTGCTGGTTCATCTCTTTTGCAAGTAAGAACTTTTGCAAGTAAGAACTTTAAAATATTAGGTTTTCTTACAAAAATTGATACTTCTAGTTAGTTTAAATACAAAGCAAATGCTTAACTCTCTTTAATAACTGCTCTCATTAAACTAAAATAATTTTTTACTATGCAAATGTTTAGTGTTAGTTGAAACTAATAAGGGACTATTCTACCCACAAGAGCATTAAAATTAATCTTTTCTTTAACCAAAGTTAAATTAATACCATAATTAATACATATCATACTTTGCTTTATTATAAAAAGGTCATCATATTCTCTTATTGTTTTTTTTAATTTTAAAATACTTAATAATTTATTTGTTTTCTTTTTCTTTTTAAAAAAATATTTATTGTTGAGAGTATTACAGATGTTCCTATTTATTCCCCCCATTGCTCCCCTCCAACCAATTCCCGCCCTGCACAGGCTTTCACCACCCTATTGTCTGTGTCCCTAGATAATGCATATATGCATATAAGATCTTTGTTTAATCTCTTCCCGCCTCCTTTACTCCCCTTCCCTCTGAGAATCATCAGTCTGTTCCATTTCCATGCCTCTAATTCTTTTATTTACCAGTTTATTCTGTTCATCTGATTTCTTATTTGTTTATGTCATTGATAGATATGTATTTATTGCCTTTATATTGTTCATATTTTTTATCTTTTTCTTTTTCTTCTTCTTCTTCCTATCCTTAAAGAATATGCTTCAACATTTCATGTAATACTAGTTTGGTGATTATGAACTCCTTTAGCTTTTTCTTATCTGTGAAGCTCTATCTGACCTTCAATTGTAAATGATAGCTTTGCTGGGTAGAGTAATCTTGGTTGTAGGTCCTTGCTATTCATCATTTTGAATATTTCTTGCCACTCCCTTCTGGTCTGCATTATTTCTGTTGAGAAATTAACAGAGAGTCTAAACTGCTTTTCTCTTGCTGCTTTTAAGATTCTCTCTTTGTCTTTAGCCTTTGGCATTTTAATTTTGATATGTCTTTGTGTGGTCCTCTTTGGGTTCCTCTTGTTAGGAACTCTCTGTGCTTCCTGGACTTGTAAGTCTATTTCTTTCACAAGGTAAGGGAAGCTTTCTGTCATAATTTCTTCAAATAGATTTTCAATATCTTGCTCTCTCTCTTCTCCTTTTGGCACCCCAATAATGCGAATGTTGGTACACTTGAATTGTCCCAGAGGCTCCTTACACTATCTTCATATTTTTGGATTCTTTTTTCTTTTTGCTCTTCTGATTGGGTGTTTTTTGCTTCCTCATATTTTAAATCATTGATTTGATTCTCAGAATTCTCTACTCTACTGTTGAATCCCTGTATATTATTCTTTATTTCAGTCAGTGTATGCTCAATTTCTGACTAGTCTTTTTCTTTTCTTTTCTTTTCTTTCTTTCTTTATTTGCATTCTCACTAAGATCTTTGAAAGTCTCACTAAGTCCCTCGAAGGTCTCATGAGTAAACTTATAACCATGATTTTTAACTCTGTATCCAGTAGTTTGCTTTCTTCCATTTCTTTCATTTTTGACATATTTCTTTGTCTCCATATTTTGGCTATTTTCCTGTGTTTGCTACTATGTATTAGGTAGAGCTGCTATGTCTCCTTGAGTTGGTAGCATGGCCTTAAGTAGTAGCTGTCGCTATAGGGCCTAGTGGCTCATGCTCCCAGTCACCTGAGCTGGGCACTCTAGGTGCGTTCCTTTGTGGACTGTGTGCACAGTTTTATTGTAGTTGAGACTTAATTGCTCTTGGTGTCACTGGGAGGCATTGACCTCCAGGCCAATTGGCTGTGAGGACCAGCTGTGACTACAGTGGGAGAGCTGCTGTGCAGGAGACACCTCTATGGAGCAGAACTTGTTTCAGTGAGGCTGGTGCTCACTGAGTCTGCCCCTTAAGTGTATCACTTATGGATGTGTAGAATGTAATCTGCTATGGTCTAAAGCTGTCCACTGGCTGCATTGGCTCTGGGGACTCCAGGGAGGTGCAAATTCAGCCTCTGCCTGGGGCCACACAGCAGGCACAACAGAGAGATTTATAGATTCCTGCAATTTGTATTGGGTTTAGAAGTGCCAAGGTGAGGCCCAGCTGTGAAGCATGGCAGGATGGTGCTGGTGCCAGGTCTTGGGACTTTTTATTGATAGGTTTGGGTCTCCCTAACCCAGCTGCAGCTTTTTTGAAAGATTTTAGCAAAGTTTGAAGCCTGAGCAAGGACAGGCCATTCATATGCAACAGCCACTATACACAGGTTGGGCGGGGCTGCAAATTAGATGGGGCAGGATCTCAGGAAATCATCAGGGTGGAGCCAACAGAAATGGCTGCCAGTCAGCCCTGTGACCAGGGAGGTCCCAGCAAAGAAACAATAATCCCTGCCAGAACCTTCATCTGGGAGAAAGCCACCCCCCATTTCCTGCCTCGATGCCAGACAATTCAATTACTTCTCCTATGTGTTTGTGTCCCCCAGAGCTTCACCTGGCCCTGGAGCTCAGAGGAAGTGGGATCTTGTAAGTTCAGTTCATGTGCCAGCCCTTTAAGAGGCACAGCTGGGTCTCCAGCAGCCTCCCTGTTGCTGAGCCAATCCCTGATGGTTTTTACAGCCTATAGTGATTGGGATTTCTTTTCCCAGCTATGGGAGCCTTGGCTGGGTGTCTGTTGTGGGGCTGGGACCCCTTGCTCCACACAGGAAGCCTCTGCAATCAAGATATCCCTCTGTTTGGTGCCTCCACACCTCTGCCTCTCCTACCAATCTCAATGTGTTTTCTTCTTTACTTCTCTAGTTGTAGGACTACCATTCAGCTAGCTTTCAGGCAGTTCTGGTTGATAGTTGGCAGAGAGTACAGGTGTTTACCTACGAAGCATCTTGGTTCCTATTTCTCTCTTATTGTTTTTGATAAGACGAACTAAGGAGTTCTTCCAAGGATAGGTTTGCCCAGTATACCTTTACATGATAAAAAAAAAAAAAAAAAAAAAAAAAAAAAAAAAAAAAAAGGAAAACTTCATAGTAGAAAGCACTTTAAAAATATGCATTAGTGAAACAAAAATGTGGCTTCAGCTGCCTATGGCAGCAAAAGCCAAACTCATGAGACAGATTCTGGTGCAAAAGTAAAGAGATTTATTCTGGTGCAGACCTGAGAGAATGATGGACTCCTGTCCCAAAAATTATTTAGCTTTCCTGCTCAAGCCTGCAATTCTTGTAGTGATGAGGAAGGGAAACTTTCTTTCTCTATCCAATCATCCTGCTAACTTTTTGCATGCTTGGCCCTACTCATTCATCTTTCTAGCCTTGGGCATGCATAGTGTAAGAACCTGCCCCTGCACTATCTTGGCTATTGGGGGTTACTCCCTGGTGAACCCTGACTCTCTACAATAACATTAAGAGTATTCTTATAATATTCTGAAAATCCACTATGGGAGTATTTCCTGCAAGTTTCTGTGCATAAATCACTTTGTATGCTCTCCAAATATCAAAGGAAGAAATGTCAGCAAATAGATTCCCAAATACAATATATTTTTGTAGTTAAATATTTCATTTCTGCATGAGTGGCCATTAACATCTGTGGATTTACTGGGGTTTTATTGTCTATGTAGCACAATAATAGGTTTATAAAATTGAATATTATCTCATTCAGATAAAAGATGAGAGTAATATGAGCATTATCAACAAATTTTAAACAATTTTTGTTCAATTTTATTACATTCTGAAGAACTATAAAGTAAATATCTCTAAAATAAATTTTCTTTATTCTTGTAAATTCAAAGACAGCAGGACTATGTTTCATTATAAGCATCAATAAATGTTGATGTATAAATGTTTCTTTATTTTAAAAATTCTTAGTTTAAAACTATGCTTCTTTAGGAATCTTGTTCGTATTCATAACTTTCATCTGTTTTCCCATGGTTAATTGTTACTTTTCTAATTATTACTATTGGACAAACATTTATATTGTGCTATGTACTAAGGACTAAATATATATGCTAACTCATTCAATCCTCATGTCAATTCTATAAGGTAGTTGCTCTCATTTCCAATTTATAGTAAGTGAAACTGAGGCACATGGTGGTTGGATGACCTGCCCCTGGTCACATAGCTAACAAATGGCATATCCGTGATGTGAATCTCAGCAGTAAGGCTTACACTGTGATGTCGCTACAATCATGACCTCAATTAAGTTGTATACCTGAAAACTGAGCATTACATGTTTGTTCTTTATCTCTTTCAATAACTTAATTTGTGATTAATTTCAATAACTTAACAATATCACAAGACACATTACAGAACATGTTGTCTCTGAATTTATCAAAAGCTGAATTCTCAATTTCAAGAGCAAGTATTCTTGAACATGCCGGGTGGCTAGAGAGCCTGTCTGGCAAAAATATAGCTTCTAGGAAAGAAACTAGAAGTTAGCAAGCCTGCCTAGTACCCAGGCACCATAAGTGATTGTAGCACAAATGAAAAGCAAAGCTCTGATTCCTTTTTTTCCATACAAGGAGTGCTAGTTTCCCCTAGAATAAAACCACAGATAAAAAATTATACTTTCTACCCAAAGGTTTTTTTATCCTGATTATCCTATAAATAGGAGCAGGTATTTTCATTTTATGGAAGGAAAAAATGAGACAAGGTGAGATCTTATTTTAGAAAGGTTACTTGGTAAATTGGTGGAGAAGATTTCAATGACCTATAAAACACTTAAAACAAGAAGGAAAATTGCCCTTAGTTCTTATAGTGCTCTGGACACATTTAACGACAGACTACCTCCTATTTATATTTATATTTGTATCTACTTAGCAGGATATTATTTTATTTCATAAGTATTACTAGAGCCTGGTGCACGAAATTTGTGCACTTGGCGGGGGGGTGTTCCTCAGCCCAGCCTGCACCCTCTCCAATCTGGGACCCTTTGGGGGATTTCTGACTGCCGGGTTAGGCCCTCCACTGCCAGCCCGCTCGCCCCCAACAGCCCTCCCCTGCCAGCCTGGTCACCCTTAACTGCCCTCCCCTGCTGACCCGGTCACCCCTAACTGCCCTCCCCTGCAGGCCTGGTCCCTCCCAACTGCCCTCCCTCTCTTGAAGGCTCGGTTGGCCCCAACTGCCCTCCCCTGCCAGACTGGTTGCCCCCAACTACCCTCCTCTGCTGACCTGGTTGCCCATAACTGCCCTCCCCTGCTGGCCTGATCACCCACAACTGCCCTCCCCTGCCAGCCATCTTGTAGTGGCTGTCTTGTGACCACATGGGGGCAGCTATCTTGTGCGAGGGTGTGATGGTCAATTTGCATATTACCTCTTTATTATGTAGGATGCTTAGTAGTTAAAAGTAGAGGTTATATGATATGGTTTCTGGGTACCAGGGATATTCCTCAGCCTCTGAAAGTTCCTCCCTTATTTTTCTGATATTTATAATTTTAGTTTCTATCACTAGAAAGTCATGTTTATGGCCAGAGCTGTGAGAAACAGTATGTGAAAGGAGATGAAATACAGTAATACTAAACATTGTTAATAATTCACAAGGTGTAAATTATTCTGAAAGTTGTTTGTTGAAGGGAAAGGATTGATTAGGCAGGAGGTCACCAGGAACAGAAAAAGGAAGTTTGCTCTAAAGAGGAAGAGAGGAAAAACTGAGAAAGACCCCAGAAGGCAGCATCTAATGGTCCCAAGAAAACTGCCTCACTTTTGTTCTATGAAAAAGAGAATTACAGAGCAAGCAAGCCAAATCTAAATAGTCTTTCTCATATAAGAAAGAATGGTCACAGTAATTTTAATTTTATAAACCAACTTACATAATATTAGAGTATTAAATAAAAAATGCAAGATCAGTCATTTAAGACTATAAATAAGCTTAATTAGTTAAATTCAGGTACAAATCAAACTTCAGGCCAGTTGTTTCTAAAATAGACTGAAAAAATTATCTTGGGCACTGTTAATATACAAAGCAAGGTAAGTATTGCTGAAACAGAAAGTGGGCCCCAGAGTGCTTCTTTTGCTAAACTAAATGAACTACCTAGAGCAAATCTGGCCTTTGTGCTTGGGAGGAGACTAAATGTGGGGTAAAATTATCTGCAGGGGTTTTCCTTTTCGTAATTCTTCAGAGCAAATAATTAAATGATAGAATAGGTGTAATGTGGACCTAATAGAAGGACTCTTGGATTTGGAATGCATTCTGTAGGATTAGAGAGTGATTTCTCTGGTACAGGATTCTCCTGGAAATGCTAACAGTCCAGGAAAATCAACAAATATGACCATTCCAAGGCTATCGGATAGCAATCCTAGTAGAGGATTTAAGGTTGACTTACCTATTGCAAGAAAGTTTGAAGTTGGAATATTTGTGTTTCACATATTAATCATATTTGACTGTCAAGAACTGGAAGAGTCTGAAATTTACCCTACAGGCAAGCTAAGAACAAGCAAGTTACTAGCCTGCCACAGATACTGATAGAAGACCAGAGACTCCTGGGTTTGAGACAATAGGGTGGTGGAGGCCTGGGGCAGGGACTGGCTATAAGGGATCAATGGGAGAAAAAAGGGAACATATGTAATACTTTCAACAATAAATTTTTTTTTAATAAAAGAAGAAAAAAAAAGAGAATTATTTATAACTCACAACAACAACAGTAGCCAGAGTATCAGCATTTGTACTAGTTCCCCAAGCTCCAATTCTGAAGAGAAATGCAAAGTGGGCCAGGTGATGCCTAAATATACAGCAGGTTATTACTGGAGGACCCCAATATAGGGAACCCAATTTTTTTATAATAAACAGTAAGCCTGCCTGACCTTTGCCCCAGGAGACCCTGTTTTCCATTTAAACTTCCTTGAAAAGGTAGTCTGGAGCAAAGGCAATTAGTTCCTTGTTCATGAGACATGCAGAAACACATGAGATCTAAAGAGAATTGTCTCTAACAATAGGAGATAGCTTGTTGTCTTTTCTATTTAGACTTTCAGTAATATTTCTTCACCGTTATTTTATTCAAAAATATATGGGAGCAGATAATAAAAATCTGTCAGTAATAAACTTCCAACACTGAGAATGATGATATACTGGACATACTAGTTCTACTACCATTATCTAGTCTACTACACCTTCATTGTGGAATGGGACAAACCAGTTAGCAAATTCCATTCACTGGGCTCTGATTAGTTTTGATAAACCTACCTTTAAGTAAATCAGTATGTGACATTCTCCTGGAAATAGGATTTAGCTAAGGAGAGGAAAGGTGAGATGACCCAATACATCTCTTTTATGGTTTGAGCAAAATAGTATGATTATACATTTCAACAAGTGGTTTTGGAAACTGATGAGCCATCTCTCACAAGAGAAAATATGTTTGCAAATCAAAATATTAGTGATTTATAGTTATCTTCCTGAGAAAAATTTGAAATTATGCAGCAATGAGAAATAATTCTTTAAGTATAATTTCAAATCTATGTTCCCTTCCATTAGATGCACATTACACCAATTCTGTCACTTCATCTGATGTAGGAAGGATTTGCAAAAAGGGACAAATGCACTCTGGATATTTTGCCCTAACTTTAGATAATACTTCACATCATGACAATTGATATGCCATTTTGGAATTTAATATGCAAATACTTTTTCTTTTTATATTCTAAAGAACTATCTTTATATATTTCTTCTTTTTACATGTTGAATTTTCAAGTTGAATTCTTGCTATTGGAAAGATCTTTAGCCAATCCAGAAGCAGTTTTCTTATTAGAAAGATTAGGCAAATTGTAGATACCAGGACAGTGTGTTCAGACTAAATTCAAAGAATATATGTATCATGATAATTGATTATTAGTAAAAAGATGAAGTCCAAGACCACAGATTCAAAGATTTAATAAAACTGGTTTAAACAACATGCATTATGGGTGGATCGTGCTACATTCCTCTACAGACTGTGGAATTACTGCATCACAAGCATGTTAATTATTTACTCCCAGTTGCTTAACCAGTTGGAATAGTCCATAAAAATTGCTTCATCTCTGGAATAAATATGTTGTTTTAATAATTTAAAAGATGAAAGTGAGCAACTGAAGAGTAGCACTAGCATTTATTTGTCTGAACTTCGGTCTCTAAAGAAACATGTTAATGAGAATGATAGACCCAGGAGTTTCACGGGAGTTTGGCCTTTTGCCCCTTGAGCTCCAGTAATCAGGTTCTGATCTCACAAACTGTCAGAAAAACACAGGCCATGTAATTGTAAAGCCTCCAGGTCCAGTATCTTATAATAATGACCATTTATTTAATTTGCTATCTTGATATAATCCCTAGAAAGTATATAAAACAACATCTGGCACATGGTAACTAGTCAATATATTAGCTATCATTATTATTATTATCAGAACAGTTACATATTGGAATAGACGTGAGATCTTTAAGTTAATCACACTTTAAATATTTTAAATAAAATTTAACTCAAATGACACCATTCTTAGCTTTGTACTTATTGACCTTTTATTACTTTACATATTATTTGTTATTTTCTTAAATGTGTGTGAAATTCTAAGAGGTATTTTAAAAGAGCTTTCAATTTTACAAATATGGTGCTAAATAAATGCTCAAAATATTAATCAATCGATTATGTGTCCTGGCAAGATTTTCTTTCTCCTTCCTATGTTCTTTCTTTGACCTTTCCACCTTTGATAGATCAGCAAAGAGGCAGCCTTTATGTGTTAACCCAGAGACATAATGCTCTGCAAGGTGGTCAATATCAGGAAGAAAACTCTCTAAACGCTTTATATTTCTCTTTTATAATTGAAAAGACAAACTTTCTCCTGCAAAAAATAATTAGAATCTACTTAAGGATGTCCACTATGGAGCTGTGAATAATGTCCACTACCTTCAAACTAGATGGAGTTAGGACTCGAGGTTAAGGGCAAAAGATCAGACAAGACAAAGTGCAATGTTGGGAAAAGCAAGGAGAATGAGGTAGACCAGAAACCAAGCAGGCTTTAAGGCAGGGGAGGGTTGGGGGTGGCGGTGGGTAAGAGATCAAACAAATGACTTGTATGCATGCATATAAGCATAACCCATGGACAAGACACTAGGGGGGTGAGGGCATATGCTGGGGGGTGGGGGCGGTGGGGGAGGCCGGTGAGAGATCAATAGAGGAAAAAGGAGACATATGTGCTACTATTTGTAAGACTTTAAACAATCCTATCTAATAAAAGAGTAATATGCAAATTAACCATCACTCCACTATGCCCACCAGCCAATCAGGGGAGAGTATGCAAATTAACCCAACCAAGATGGCTGCAGCCACAGAGCGAGTAGGAAGCTTGGGTTTCCCCGGTGATGGAGGAAGCCAGGATTCCTGCACACCCTGGCCGGCTCAGGCTACAAAGTTTCAATTATAGAAGATAAATAAATCCCAGATACCAGGGCCTTTGCTTGGGTCACTGGGGGGTGTGGCCAGCCTGCAAACCACCACAGGCCCCTTGCCCAGGCCCCTCCACATCCCAAGGGAACCCCCACCCTGATCCAGAAGACCCTTCAGGGCAAACCAGCTGGCCCCCACCCATAAACCAGGCCTCTATCCTATCTAATAAAAGTAATATGAAAATTGACCATCACTCCAACACACTAGATGGCTGCCCCCATGTGGACACAAGATGGCTGCCACAAGATGGCCAGCAGGGGAGGGCAGTTGGGAGGGATCAGGCCAGCAGGGGAGGGCAGTTAGGAGGGACCAGGCCTGCAAGGGAGGGTAGTTGGGGGCGATCAAGCCTTCAGGGGAGGGCAGTTAGGGGTGACCAGGCCTGCAAGGGAGAGCAGCTAGGCGTCAATCAGACTGGCAGAGGAGGGGTTAGTGGGTGATCAGGCTGGCAGGCAGAAGTGGTTAGGGGCAATCAGGAAGGCAGGCAGGCAAGCTGTTGGGAAACAGCAGTCCTGGATTGTGAAAGGGATGTTCGACTGCCTGTTTAGGCCCGATCCTACATCCCTCGAGGGGTCCCATGTTGAAGAAGGTGCAGGCTGGGCTGAACGACACTCTCCCCCCATGCATGAATTTCATGCACTGGGCCTCTAGTAATAATAATAAAAAAGATGCCTGTCTAGGGTTCACACTAAGAAACACAAAGTGACTTGATAGGGCAAATAATGAAACTTTTTATAATTTCCATCAGACTGTGTGTTCATAGCAAGATTATGTTCTTTTCAACTGACCTGAGCCTATACATTTTTCTAGATAGTATGCACATAACTGAGACTTAACCATAAAATGCCATTCTTTCCAAAGCTGAAATTAATTTTTTTGTCAGTAATTGCTCTGATCCTAGAAATGAGAAAGCAGTAATTTTCCCATCGTGAAAGTTGTGTGTTTTTCTTAATGACAGAGATACATTTTATAAGTGTTACCTGTTAAGTATAATTTAATAATTGTATCAAATAATTATTTGCAAAATAAAAATCTCTCCTCTTGTAAATGATGCTTATAGAGATTTCAGTTTCTTCCAAAACTGAATGATTTACTTCTGCTTTTTATTGAATACAACAGAGATTTTCAACCTTTTCTATTTCATGGACACAAAAACTAATTACTGAAATTCTGTGGCACACCAACGAATATGTTATATTTTTTGCTGATCTGACAAAAATATAGGTATAATTTTGATTCATTCACATTGACAACTATTGTTATGTTGGCTGTTGTCATTTTTTAAAAATTTGACAATCTAAGGCAAAAGAGGTCAGTGCCCCTGACTAAATAGTAAGGTATTGCACATTTTCAAAATTCTTACCACACACCAGTGTGCCTGCCATGGCACACCATTTAAAAATTTCTGTAATAGGAAATTATCCTTAGAAAGCTATTCCATGGATGGTATTTATCCTATAAAAGCAAAATGGGAAGAAAACTTAGCAGAATCAAACATTGTTCCCTTCATCTTTACTTTCCTTGTTGGCTGCAGCATTTACAATGTAATGGTTATAGTGTTAAGATCCCACTAGATTGTAATTCATTTCCCCCCTCTTACCCAAGAGCCTAAAAGCAAATTCCCAGCAAGGCATTAAGAGGCATAAAACAATTCTTGTAAAAGGAATTAGATTAGATACGAAGCCATACAGAAAAAGTTGGAGATGGGGAATTACACTTACCAAGTTGCACATAAAGAAATGTCGTTTGTGAGATCTCTAAGGAACTTGTGGTTGTTTGATACACTGTGCCTAGGGTTTGTCAGGTTGCAGCATGGTTCTTGGATGCAAAAAAAATAAGTGTTCACTTATCTTGTAAAACTGGTCCCAAGGTGGAACAACTTGTCCGCCAGACTTTATTCTTCTTTCAAGATAACTTTACTAAGTGGATTTTTCCTGAATAAATGCTGATGCTGAGCTGATATTTTTTCTTCTTTCTGTGTGCTCAACTGAGCTGTCTCATAAATAGTCCTCACTTATTTTCTGGGGTTTTCAACAAATTTGTCAATGAATACTGAAGTGAACTACTGTTAAATGTTCATTGTCTTGGAAAGGAGTATGCAGATAATCGGAATCCACTCATAATCCATAACCTTCACACATGCTCTACCTTTCCTGGCTCCAGGCCCTAGAATGTGCTCAAAAGTAAAGTCAGTTTCATCTCCTCATTGGTTTAAGCCTGTCTACATTTTAGTAAAGCCTGCAATAAATGGTGTAATTATTTAAGAGGTCAGAAGCAGTAGAAAAGAGGGAGAAATGCCAGAATTTATTTAAAAAGAAAACTTTCAAAACTGTAAAGGTTTCTCTTATTAGATTTTTTTCTACCAGTCAGGGATCATTTTCTGTTTGTTTATGGGGTTATTTCTTTTACAAAGTTCACATAGGATTTTTGGCAAGGAGCCATTCAAGTATTGTTTTACTATAAACACCTTGTCATGCTATCTACTTTAACACTTTTCGTTTACCGACAGGCCATCTAAAGAAATAGCAATATCAAAAGAAAAGTTCTCCTTTTTAAAGTTTTTTTTTTGTGTGTGTGTGTAAGTTTTTTACTTCCCTTTTTCTTTTTTCTTCATCATATGTTAGTCTTTGAAGAAAGGGGTGGGGCAAGCAATTACTAATCTTCAAATGATACAATGCCATTTATTTGGAAACTAAAATATTTCTGAATTCTCTCCACTCTAATAATGGGATAAGACAATTACAGTTTGAGATTTCTGTAACTCTTATTGGCTTTCCAAATATTTTCATGATGTGATAGCAAATAGCTTTCTGCTCAGTATACCAGATAAAGCTGACCATGAAGTTACTTACAGGGTAATTAAAAGGTGTTGGTCTGTGCTTTTATGGCTAAATATAATGTTACCTTATAATTTATGAATAAATTATACAGATTGTCTTATTTTTTAAATGTGAATTCTAGACCATGTTAGAAATTAAACTATCCTACAGTTTAGCAAAATGGTTTTACAATGTTCTCACTTTAAAAAAAGAAAAGGTTTTCATGCAGTGAATCCCCCCTCTTCACCTGCCCCAACCATAAACAGTTCTCTCTATTGTAAAATCTGAGTCACAACCTTATAAATTAGAAAAGTCTGGTTAGGGGTCACAAGCTCTGCACCCTTTCAAAATCAGGTACTATTTTTCCCACCTTTGTACTGACATTGGTCAAAGAGTGATCTGTGTCTAGAAGTAAATGGTAGATACACAATCTCCTCTTTATTCAAATAATTCTTCTCTTCCTAATGCGCTAATTACAGATATACTTAAGTTGACCTCCTGGTTCTCCCCCTGAGTTTAAAAAACAATTAGGTAATGATATTGTAAAAGCTTAAAAAGGAAATCCTCAGACAAATATTATTTGAGGTGAATTAGATTGCTTCTAGCTGATAAGAGTGTCATCCTGTGCACTGAAGGGTCCTGGTTTGATTCCCAGTCACGGCACATACCCAGGTCGATGTTTCTCTCTCTCTTTCTCTCTCTCTCTTTCTTTCTATCTCTCTCTTACTTTCTCTAGAATCAATAAAAAACATATCCTCAGATGAGGGTTAAAAGAAAATAAAATAATTTAGGAAAAAGTCTGAGACAGAATGAATTCAAAATTTTGTTTAGCCACTCAGTAATTTCTGCAAGCCAGACAAATTACTCTCCCTACCTTGCAGAGTTCTTTCAACAGTTAAACAGGGTCACATGTAAGAATCTTTTCTGGGATCCACTGGTGGAGTTGGGCTGGAATCTTGGTAGGCCACTCACTTATTAATATACTCAGCATATCGGTCTTCAAGCTGCTAGGAGTACACAAAGGCCCCCCAAGGATTAGGATGCATGAATCATTAATTTAAAAACTCATTTCCCAGATCCATTATTTCTAGATGTACTCTTTTCTAAATTTGACATGTTTTAGAATACTTCTTGTGTGATGAGGGCAGCATATCAGCAAGGCTCCCTGTTCCACAAGTCCTCAAATTAGCTTCTCTCAGCTCACACACACACACACACACACACACACACACGCACGCACGCACACACACACACACACACACACGAGGTGTTTCTTTCAGCTAACACAAATTTGTTATGATTCATTATTCAATAGTTAAAATGTTCTGGGATGTCAAAGAAAAAGTTGAAATATGGTTGTGCACAAACTCCTCTTTAATCAGACCCATCTATGCTACTGAAAACGTACATTTTCAATACAGATTTACTTGTTATAGTTAATTGTAATCTATCAAAATTCTTTAGTATAATTTGTTTATTTTATAAGTTGATTATAACTATAGTTATTAGTTACTACTACCGTAATAACTTTACTACTAACTATCACTGAATCAGAAAGAATCTTTAACACTCAAGCTTTATAGTTACAAGAAATGGTTTAAGATTTAATTTTAATTTATATGCATATCTACACTAATAAAAGAGAAACATGCAAATTGACCATCCCTCCACTACGCCCACCAGCCAATCAGGAGTGAGTATGCAAATTAACCCAACAAAGATGGAAGCTAATTTGCATATGCAGGGGTTGGGTGAAGACTGAAGACAGTGTAGAAGGAAGCCAAGCACTGCAGAAGGGAGCGAAACAGCGGAGAAGAGAGCGAGGCAGCGGAGACAGGAGGGAGCGAGGCAGCGGAGAGGGGAGTGAAGCCTGCCTCGGTGGGCTTTGCTCCCTTCTCTGCTTCGCTCCAGCCGCAGGAAGCCCTATTCTTGCAGGAATCTTCCTGCAACGGGCCTCTAGTTTTTGATAAAGAAAGAATGAGAGAGTGATCAAGAAGAGACTTTCAAGCATGAAAAATGTTACATTATGATAACATTCTGGGGAAGTAATATAATAAAAGTACAATTTCAAGCCAAAAAAAAAAAAAGGATTGCTTATGAATTTTTAAAATCAATGGTGCTGAGTACCATATCACTTTGGCATTTAGAGTCCCTTTGAAATATTTAAAAGAGTGACCTAACTTACATTTTAAAATAATAATATTTACAGTATGTGGGGAATTACATCCTTTTCAGTCACTTAAACATATTATTAAAAATGTATAAGATGGTATAGAGTGAAAAAATAATTTCTCATTATATGTAAGCAATGCAAGCTAGTCTACAGACTCCTGATGCAGAGGTTAAGAGCATGGACTTTCAAATCAGAGAGAAGTGACTTTGAACTCAGTCTCTGCCTCCTGGTTTATAATAAGCCCTGTTTAACTTTACCTTCTCTGGGCCTCACCTTCCTTACCTTTAAAATGGAGATAAGACCTGATAGAATTAAGTAACATGTATTTAAAGTGTTTAGAACTGTGTCTGGCTTTAAGCAGCTACTATCATTATCACCATTATTACTGCATATGAGAGAGAGAGGGAAAGAGAAGCCTCAGTGCAAACACAGATGAGCAGGATTCAAGAGTTAAATGTAGGGTTTGAATCAACATTTCTCCAAAGAAGGTATGATATACAAATGGTCAGCAAGCATATGAAAGGTTATTTAATATCATTAGCCATCAGGGAAATGTAAATCAAACCCTCAATGAGAATCACGTCACACACACTAAAATGACTAGAATTTAAAAAAAAAAAAGTTTATTTAAAGTAAGAAAGAACAAGTGTTGGTGAAGATGTGGAGAAATTGGAATCATTCATACTCTACTGTTGGGGATGTAAAATAAAGCAACCACCATGGAAAACAATTTGGTGGTTCCTCAAAATGTTAAATATCTGATTCAGCAATTACACTCTTGGATACATACCCAAATGAACTAAAAACATATATTTAAACAAATACGTATACACAAATGTTCAGAACAGCACTATTCACAGTAGCCAAATGGTGGAAACAACCTCAATATCCATCAGCATACACGGATAAACAAATTATGGTATATCCACACAATTGAATATAATTCAGCCACAAGAGGGAATGAAATATAGACACATGCTACAATGTGGATGCAACTGAAAAGCATGCTTACTGAAAGAAATGAGCCACAAAATATCACATATTGTATGATTCTCTTTATGTGAAATACCCAGAATAGGCAAATCTATAGAGACAAAAAGCAGATTAATGTCTTTCAGGGACTTGGGGACAGATAAATAGAGTATGACTGCTCAGTGGGTATAGGGTCTCCTTTGTGGCGGGGGGAGGGTGATGAAAATGTTTTAGAACTCGGTAGAAGTGGTCATCCCACAACATTGTCAATTTTCTGAACACTATGCAGATTTGAAACACTGCATTTTCTATGTTGTATGTTTTATGGCAACACTTCCTCCATTATGATAACAAAGAAGATTGCTTGTACCCAGTGGTTCTCTACTCTCTCCGTGTGTTATAGCAACAGAGGCAAACTTCTTTCAGCCTAAAACACACCAGGCAGTAGTAGCACCCTTGAAACTCCAGCAGCCAAAGCACAACTGCTGCCTACAGCCTTAAAGCCACCAGGAGGGAGGATGAAAGATGATGGTATTTCTGGGATCACAGTTATAACCTTACCCCTCCCCCTGACATTGCAAACAGTCAGATACCTGCAGCCAAACCGTCTTGAGGGTCTTTAAGGAGTCATGCTACCTTAAAGAGGTAGATGGAATTCTCCCCTCCAAAACCAGCCCTTGGGTCACAAGAAGAGCTAAGGGAAAGGGAAGAGGAAAGGCTGGAGCTGGGGGCACATGACTTAGGAGTTGAAGAAATGGAGAGTAGGTAAGAGAATGTGAATAATTTGTTAGTTTAGTTACTGGATGCAACCTGTGGTAGGAGCTGTGTCTCAGCTGAGATTCCTGTGTGTTGATCACTGCTTTTCCATTCACTCTCTAGGTAACTTGAGGTAGGTTGCTTAATCTAAGGTTCAGTTTCTTCATCTGTAAAAATGGGCATGATGATAAAATCTATTCCAATGGATGTTATTGTGTGAAGATAAAATGAAACAATGCAGTTGTCCCCCAAATTTGCCTAATGCTAAAAATCACCAAGGGTTGTTTTTTTTTCCTGTGTGTGTGTGTGTGTGTGTGTGTGTGTGTGTGTGTGAATAACAAGTTCCAGGGCCCCATAACAGACATGAATCATAAGGTCCAGGGGAGGGCCATGAGAATCGGATGGCTTCCAATGGGAAGTAGCATAGCTCCTGGCTCAAATGTCTTAGTTATTATGAGTATTTAAATATGTCAGGGCCTAAGACTAGCATTTAAATTAGGCCCCCAGGAAGTCAACATAATTAACCAAAAAATGACAAAGTCTATCCAAATGCTGTTTTTTATATTATCCCAAACAATTGACTTAATCATTTGTCCCCTTTCAACAGAAAAAATTGAGTGGGAAAATCAATAACAATTTAAGTTTGTGAGGAAGATGACTGTACTGGCAGCAATTAGGACATCCATTTGAGCATTGCTTTTATTTGGCAATAGGGGAAAATGTAGAAATTATAACCTATGGAAAATCTCTTCCATCTTCCTAAGTAGATTTCTCCTAAGATAATGATTATTTAAGTATAGGATTACTTCCAAGAATAGTAATCCATTGGTCTGAGGTATGCTTATGATTTTACTTGATTGAATGAAAGTCAAATGTTTCAATTATCTTGTTATTCCTACTGCATCAGTTTTGCAACTTTTGATGATGTCCCACAGGAAGGAATACATTTTACATTGAATTTTAGATACATACCTATCTAAAATAATATGTACTCTTATGTCCCCTTATGACATGTGATGCATTTGGATATTTGTTCTATCCCATTCTATTTTCTTTTTTAATACTGGTTGCAATCCACTAAGTGCTTTGACAACTACTAGTTTGTCCCAAACCACTAATGGGTAACAACCTAAAATTTGAGAAGTACTGACCTAACATATGCACCAGAAGTTAATATTTTTACTGCTACCCAAACTGTGAATAAAAAATAATAATGTTTCACATCAGAAATAAGCCAGAAGTTGATAAATCCAGTTTTCAAGTCACCAAAGGGAAGAGCTGAATCAGCAATTTGGACTGTGACAGAACTTTATGTTCTCATCTGGGTCTTCCTGACTTATTCCAGCAGCCCTTAGACAGATACAACCTGGATCTCTATGTAAGAAAGCATGTTAGAAATATTTGCAGCTTTGAAGTTTACTATTAATTACAAATAAAACAGCTATCAAAGCTTGTCCATGTATGTGTGTATTCTTGAGTGTGAATATGAATATCAGAGACAGCTTATGAAAATATAACCTGAGCAATATTTCCTTTGAGAAGAAATGGCCAAGGTGTGGAAAAGATTGTGTCTTTATTGTTGCTTTGGTGAAAAGTTGGCTCCTTTTCTTTATTATTTTATCTCTTTCACTTTTTTCCTTTCCTTTCATAAACTGCTGTCCTTAGGATTGGCACCAGAAATTTCCAATAGTGTGTGATGTGCTAATGCTATATTTTGTTATGGCAGAGGGTTTTATTGTCACCAATACAACAATACTGGGACAGAAGATTGAGAAGTGGTTAAGTGTGTGAACGTTCAAATAAGACATACCAGGGTTTGAACTCCACCTCTTCACTTACTGGTTGTAACTTTTTTAGGCCCTCAGCACCCTGTTGTCTAACAAAGGTAACTTTTTAAAACTTTTTGTGCCTCAGTTTTCTCATCTGCAAAATAGAGATATTGCACAACTCAAATTCCCTAAGATAATGTATTACTAAAGCACTTATAAGAGTACTCCCTAATAAATTATATACCATATCAGAATTATTGGATACAAATTTGTGACAAATAAATTTTTCCGTATACTTTATGATAAAAGATTTACTTGAAGGGAAGCAAATTAGCCTACTCCTACTATCTGATCCAGTGATTGTCATTGACTCAGGTATTTGTCTGACCTCCCGTTGGGTCAACTGGATTTTATAGCTAGAATTTTCACCATAAAATCTAAAAGCAGGGTTATGCGTTAATTTGATAGTTATAGTATAGTTTCTGTAGACAAAAAGCATGCACTGTTCATATATATTCTGTGAAGAAGAGGAATACCAATGAAGATGTCAGTAATCAGTAAAAAATCACATAGTAAGAATATTCAGCAAACCAATTTCATTATTTGGTCAAGGCTTTGGTGGACATAAATAGTACTTTTCATAGATCAGCGATTACCTCAGTTTTTAATTAAAATATGTTTGATGCATAGCATTAATATCAAGAAAATGTTAGGCAATCATTCTTTTATTCATTCATGGCATAAAATATTATGCAATGATTCACACTTTCATTCAGACTGAGGCAACTTCTGAATTCCAAAATCAAATATTTTATAACACGGGTGCTAGGACCAGTATTATTGCCCACTCTAGAGGTAAACTGTGTAATATCACATTGAAACAGGACTTTACCATACATGCTTGTTTGGATCCTATATTGGGTTTGGACATGAAGCAGATGCCTAATTTAGGAGTGAAGGGTAAAAAAACCCTATAAACAATAGAGAAGATTAATTACTGTGGGCTAATGAACATATCTAAATAATAGAATTAACCTTTGTCTTTCTTAAATTAGGAAATATTTGAGAATACTATAAAAACCACTACTTTAGCTACATCCACCAATAACAAAACTTACAATTTAGCCATATCATCTTTAGACTTTCTAAAAAATGTTACAGTTGCTCTTGAATTTTTCATGGGTCTCTCTTTAATCCTATATCATTTTTTTTATTTTTCAAGAGGTGAAGAAAGAAAGAAAAAAAAGAGAAAGAGAGAGAGAGAGAAAGGAAGAAAGAAAGAAAGAAAAGGAAGAAAGAAAGAAAGAAAGAAAGAAAGAAAGAAAGAAAGAAAGAAAGAAAGAAAGAAAAGGAAAGGAAAAGTCAAAAAGGCAGGAGAGAGGGAAGAAGGGAGGAACACATCTGAATTTTGTGTTTACAATTATATGAACATTTTAATATAGTTCCTTCAAAGATATGTATCCATAAGCAATCCACAATATTCAATGTTTTTAAACTTAATTAGTGGTACCATATTATATGCATTATTTTATATGTTTTTACATTTGCTGAACATTTTTCAATATTTTATCTATGCTTATATAGAGAGCTATAATTTACTTATTTAATCACTATATATTATTTTGTATAAGAATTACCACACATATTAATAGTATTTAAGATATTTAGGTTATTTCCAAATTTTTGCTATCAAAATGAATGTTACTATAAGCAATCTAGTACAAAGATATGGAAACGCAGGGTCTGAAGATATGTAAATCTTCACATCTCCTTGATATTGCCAAATTCCTCTTCAAAATTGTTTGGGAGTTCTTATCTTGCACAACATTCAGTCTTGTCACATTTTATATTATTGCCTGCTTCTTACCTGTTTGGTATGAAATTGTATTTCACTGTTTAAAATTGTATTTTCATAGTGATAGTAGATCACTTTTTTTGAGAATTGCTGTTTTATTTTTTATTGGGTATTCTTTGTTCTATGTTATTTAAGTGTTGTAAGTATTGTGGAGACTCAGTGTTTTCATGTATATATATATAATCAGTGGTTGCACTGATTGCAACCAAAATTAATGTGAGAAGTTTGGAGGCTGCAGAATCCAAGAAGTTCTACAGCATCCAGGCTCAGGACAGCCTGTGTCTATGCAAGCTCATCCCTCACATTCTCTTCCTTTGCTACTCTGCAAACCCATCTCCCAAAGTAGACCTACTGAGACGTTTGCCTGCATTCCTGCTTACTAGCTATTTAATTAACTTTTTCATATATGACTACCTGAAGAAGGGAATGGTTTAACCAAGACAACAATTAAACCAGCAAGGCTCAATTGAACCTCAACTATGTTGACAAACTTTAAAGGCATATTAGTTTATCTGACTCTTGTGGTAAAGAAAATAATGTGATCATCCTTCTTAACTTGCCTCTTTCATCACCATGACTTAGTAACTGTACATGTTGCTGTGTAATCAGTGGCTTAATGCTATGTAATTCTAGTAACTAATCTCAATATATTTTCCTCCACTTTGTGGTACATTCCTTTTCTGATCAATACAACCCTATATTCCAAGCAAATTTTTTTAGGGAAAAAAAATGGAAACAAATGTTTTCTATTATTGTTGTGAGTATATATTCCTAGGAAAATTTGTCTGAATTTTTTGATACAAGAAGTTCTTGAAAACCAAGAGAAAATATAAATGAAAAAAACATGACATATAGATGTTCTATTCTATTGTGTATATTTTACTTTTGTTCCACTCAGGATGTCAATGCATTAATTTTATTTTCTATTATCTCTTTCAATAGGTTAATAATCTATCTTTTAATTTTTAAGGAGGCTCAGTTCCTTGTTAAAATTAATAAGCATCAGTTCACGTTACTGACTTTTCTGAACAGGTCACTGTCCCCATATATGGTGACTTAGTCTACTAACTCAGTGGATATTGGACTCTTCTCTATAAAATGGATATAAACATCGCTGTGCGACTGAGGAAACCACATTATTTTTACAATGCAAAAGAATTGCTAAGCCTTTGCCTCTTTTTTTGATTAATTTCATGCCTGACTCAGTCAAAGATTAAGCCTTGACACAGATTATAATTAAATATTGAAATCATGAAGTGCAAGAATGTTTAATTTTTAAAATATGAGTTTTAATTTACCGCATACAGAGAATAGCTCTGATCACCTGCAGAGATGCATTACACACTACATTGCCTAATGTAGGATGCCTGAATAAGGCTGAGCATATAGTTAAAGTAAACTAATGCAATTTACTGAACAGCAGTCAAATATTTATCCAGTTGATGAAGCAGACTTTATGTGAAACTCAGACAATAATTAAAGAGGAGCCTGGCTTAAAACATTGATTATACCAGTTTTTACAAATACGTTATCTCCTTTCCACATCTACCATTTTCCTAAATAGTTCTGTATACCGGAACCACTCTGCAGTGAGCATTCTATAGCACTATAGTGAATGTATTTTTTAATATTTCACAGTATTTTAAAGCTGGCAATGTAGATTGATTGCAAAAGAAACCTCAACTCTTGTCCTTTTCCTAGCAGACCTTTCACAATCTGACTTGCAGTGCCTTCCACTGAAGGTAAAATCTATTTTCCCCCTTTTGGATCCGTCTCACTTGTGACTTGGTTTGTCCAATAAAGAATGTGGCAGCTATATTGTTGTGCCAGGTCAGAATAGCTGCCTCCAGAGACTGCATGCTTCTACTCATTCTCTTAGGACCCTGCCCTGGGGCATGAGAACAAGCCTGGGCTGCCCCTTGGAGGATGAGAAACCTCATGGAGGCCATCCTAGAGCAGTGAGCTCGCAGCAACTCCACTGTCTTACCGCAGTGAGTCCAGCTGAGATTGGCCAAGCACAAGTTAGGTCAGCAGAACCACTTAGTCTACTTGCAGACTCATGAGAAATAACGAATGGTTGCTGTCTTAAGCCCCAGTGTTTATGATAGTTTGTTATACCATAATAGCTAATTGAAGCAGTATTTGGTAATCCAACTCAACCTCTTTGTTTTACAGACCAGATAACTGAGACCCAGAGAGATTAAGTCCCTTGTCCATATCTGCACATGATCAGTAGCAGAATCAAGTTCAGACCTTGTATTTCCCAACTGCCCAGATAAAGCTCTTTCTATTCTGCAATACTGCTTGACTTTTTCTTCTTTTTGGCATCAGAGATCAATGAAAGTTTGCTAAGAGAATTAGAGTTTCAGCACAATAAAATGACATTTGTTAAAAATAATTGTAAGGATCTCATATATATATTTATTATAGTCAGAATATAGATATCTTGTGACAGTATTTCTAAATTCTTTTTCTACGTATATGAAGAGAATTTCGAATGACAGAATAAAGATTGTTTTCAAGTGAAGTAATCCCATAATTTTCAGTCATGGTGACGCTGCTATTAATCCTAACTTTTGAATATTTCTTTAATGCTAAAGTTGACAAGGATCTTCTTAGAGTTTTGTTTAGCAGAATTAAAATTTTCTCTGAATCTCATTGCATCCAAAACTATCATTGAAAAACTACTAAGTACCACTTTAGAGTCATCCTATATTAAGTGTTGCATATGATGAGCATTTAAGAAATTCTTCAATGCTTACATTATACCGAATGAACTAAGTCCATCATATCATGGGATTGTATGTTATGAAATCTTGTTCAGTCAAATTTGCTCCAAAGTAATTTTTTTTTAACAAAAAGATGTTTGGGCTTCTTTTTAGAGTAGTAAATAGTTCTACTTTTACTCCCATTATACCTGCAACTTTCTTATTCTATAGCATTGGTTCTCAATCTCCAACTTATCTGAATCAGTTTGTTAAATCACAAATTGGTGAGCTCCACCCCCAGAGTTTCTGATTCCATAAACCTGGGCCGAGGACTAATGATTTGTATTTTTAGCAAGTGACGCTGAAGCTGATGGTTGGGGACCACACTTTGAGAATCGTTGCTCCATAGTTGTTCTCAATTGTTGAAGTAATTTGTGAATAGTCAATCTTAGAATATATCTCACTACAATATTTTAGTGGGAACTAACAGAAGTAAATAAACTATATTTACAATTTACATTAGTAAGTGAATTACATAATACAAAATTCTGTCAATTAAAATCAATAAGACAATCACTACACTTTGAGCTTGAACAACCTTGACTTAGTCTGCCCACGGAACAAGGGGAAATTTATCAAAAAAGAAAAAAAAATTCTGTACTGTCACAAGACCCATAATATTTGGAATGCAGGCAAATTAACTCAAATGATCATCCTCCAAAGGGAAGTAATTTGCCAGAGTTTTTAAAAGGTAACAAAATGCCTACTTCCAATCCACAGTCTTTTTTTTTTTTTTTTTTTTTTAATGAGAATATTCACATACTTTCCATGACAGCTTCTGCTTTCCATCACTCATCTCTTTGTGAAAATAGTCCATTTTTGGCTTACGGACTATATGTTTGGGCTTAGTCCAGAAATGAACTTCTTGAAAGCTTTATAAAAATAATTTCAGTTGTTTTTAATTCCTGACTGCTTAAAATAAAGAAAACAAACTATAACAAGGGTAGTGAGATTTTAATTGCATTTTTTCACATTTAAATATCAGATAACTTCCTAATGGACCTCTACATATCTATGTCCTTTATAAGAAATCCCATACCTTCCTCAATTTTAAAACACGGCTGAGATTTTAAAAAGATTGGCGTCTGAAAATGTCCTCCGAGGAAACACACACAAAAGCATATGTGTGTCCAGAACTCCTGAGTATGCACATTTAAGAGGCGCCAGCCAACTCGATTTTTCTTCTTCTATAAACATGCCTCACTGGGTATTCAGAAAGCCTGCTTTGTGAGCGGCTCATGCAGTATTGTTTATAATTTTTATCAGTGTGGTTATTTTCCCACCACCTACTTAAAAGCTCATTTTCCCCTTTTTCTCTACTTCTTTGAATCTCCTCATCAGAAAAATGATGTAAACTGAGCTAACCTGAGGCACTGGGCGGAGGAGATTTCTTTTCCTTTCTGTATTTAACATTGAACATTGTCTTGGTCCACACTTTCCTCATCTTTTAAACTGATGCTATGCAAAGGGTGAAAGTTCCTGGGTGCAGAACAACACACAGGGATTATCCTGAAATGAGATCCCAGACAAGGAAAAACTTCTCAGGGAAAGTTAGTCTGATTCTAAACATCACTTTCCTCTTCTTAAATTCAATGGGTTATTTAATAGCTGATCATATTCACATACTTTTTATGTTTAGAGACAGCTTCTAATAACTTCTAAATACTGCCTCTGTATTTGCAACATTATTATATATGGTTAAATGTCTTTTAATACTGAGCAGGTTTTCCCCTCATTCACAGACATGGAATTTCTAGCTGCAAATGTTTCAACTGCTTTGTTAATATTTCCCAATTAACTCCAACTTACAATGATTCTTTGAATTCATTTGGCCTTAGTTTTGCTATCATTTTTGTTGTTGTTGTTAATCCTCACCCAAGCATATTTTCCCATTGATTTTTAGAGAGAGTGGAATGGAGAGGGAGAGACAGAGAGAAACATCAATGTGAGAGAGACACATTGATTGGTTGCCTGTTGCATGCACCCAGACCAGGACCAGGGAACCTACAACCAAGGTACATGCCCTTGACCAGAATCCAACCAGGGACCCTTCAGCATACAGGCTGACGCTCCATCCACTAAGCCAAACTGGCTTGAGCTAGTTTTGGTGTTGTTCTTTTTATGGCCTGAGGGGATCGGCCAAAATTGGTCCAGTGCACTGATTCATGCACTGGTGGGGTCCCTTGGCCTGGCCTATGGGGATCAGGCTGAAACCAGTTCTCCGACATCCCGCGAGGGGTCCTGGATTATGAGAGGGTACAGGCTAGGCCGAGGGACCCCACTGGTGCACAATCAGGGCCAGGGAGGGACTGTGGGAGGGCTTCAGGGTGTGTCTGGACCTTCTTGCCCAGTCCTGATCAGCCAGGCCCCAGCAGCAAGCTAACCTACTGGTCGGTGCGTCTACCCCCTAGTGGTCAGTGCGCATCATAGTGACTGGTTGAAAGGTTGAATGTCGGACACTTAGCATATTAGGCTTTTATTAGATAGGATGATCTTGTGATGCTGCCAGCTAACTTTTATAGACATTGGTTCTAGCTACCTAATTAAATTGTAAGTGCCCTAAAGACAGAGACTTCACAGGGATTTAAGGTGTCACTGTGCCTTGTACATGAAGGGCACTCCATGAAAATGGATTAATGGTAGATGTATGGGAGATGTTGAGTCATCCTTTAATTTGAGGGTGGGGATGGCTGGAATGGGTGAGAGTGAGTTCAAAACACCTAGAGAACAGTTTCCCAACTTAGTTATGGATTTCTTTGGCCCAAAGCAACCCTGGGCCAGGAGGCTTGTTCTCAAAGGGGATAGCAGCTAGCCCATGATCTATAATAATGATTTCTGGCTGAAGAAACGGCAGTTAAAAGCAATGGCTATTGGAAGACACCAAGGCAGAAATAACTACCATAGACTAACCAACCATTTCAAAAACCCTTAGTGATGCGGGGTCTGTAAGGGAGGAAAAAGGTGTGCCCAAGAAGGAAAGGCTGACTCTGAGACTAGGAATGCACAAACACATCAGATGTTGTGCAAGAAGGAAGCTGCAAATGAGGCTGAGAACTTCGTTTATGCCACGTCATCATCTCCACAGGGACTCATCCCCACAAAGCACCCATTGCACTACCTTCCAGGAGCAGTACCTGTCCTGTCTGGTCAGATGTCCAACTGAGCCTCCAACTTGTCTATTTCTTGTTAGTTATGTATGAAAGAAATTTCCCCTTTAAAATTAAACAGTGATAGTTACAGACAGAAGCTGTAGGCAAATTCACTAGTCATTCCTCCACCAAAGGTCAACTTCTCCTAGGCTGAAACATTCTTTAAGGAATAAATTAATGCATTACTACAATTGTACTTAAGATAATCTTTTTAAAATTTATACTGATCTCTAAGCTTACTTCTCCCCACCTTTCCACACCCCTATCTGCCACACACACCTATTTGTATGTGACTATAACTTAGTGCTTACATCATCTCATATGTGTAATGCAGATATTATATCTTGGAACTGAATAAGACAGGTCCAAGTTTCAGTTCCATCATTTACTACTCAGAAATAAATATCCTATCTAATAAAAGAGTAATATGCAAATTAACCATCACTCCGCTACACCCAAAAGCCACGCCCACAAGCCACGTCCACAAGCCAATCAGGAGCGAATGCAAATAAACCCAGCCAAGATGGCTACCGCCACAGAGAGCAGGAGGGAGGCTTGGGTTTCCCCGGTGATGGAGGAAGCCAAGCTTTCTGCCTGCCCTTGCCGGCCTAGGCCTCCACTCAAGGCTACAAAGTTTCAATGATAGAAGATACATAAACTCAAACAGAAATGGCGGCAGCCACGGAGCTGGAAAGAACAGGAGGCTAGGGTTGCCCGCGGTGATGGAGGAAGCCAAGCTTTCCGCACACCCTGGCCAGCCCAGGCCTCCGCTTAAGACTACAAAGTTTCAATTATAGAAGATACATAAACCCCAACAGAAATGGCTGCCGCCTCGGAGCAAGCAGAAGGCTTGGCTCTGCTCCAGGCTACAAAGTTTCAATTGTAGAAGATAAATAAACCTCAGATACCAGAGCCTCTGCTTGGGTCACCAGGGGCGTGGCCGGCCTGCAAACCACCACAGGCCCCTCGCCCAGGCCACCCCACGCCCCAAGGGAACCTCCACCCTGATCCGGGACACCCTTCAGGGCAAACCAGCTGGCCCCCACCCATGCACCAGGCCTCTGTCCTATCTAATAAAAGAGTAATATGCAGATTGACCATCACTCCAACACACAAGATGGCTGCCCCCATGTGGTCAAAGATCCTGCCCCCATGTGGACACAGATGGCCACCACAAGATGGCCAGCAGGGGAGGGCAGTTGGGAGGGACCAGGTCTCCAAGGGAAGGCAGTTGTGGGCGATCAGGCCAGCAGGGAAGGGCAGTTAGGGGTGACCAAGTTGGCAGAGGAGGGAAGTTGGGGCGACCAGGCCTGCAGGGAAGGGCAGTTAGGGGTGACCCAGCTGGCAGAGGAGGGAAGTTGGGGGCGACCAGGCCTGCAAGGAAAGGCAGTTGGGAGGGACCCAGGCCCGCAGGGGAGAGCAGTTGGGGGGGACCAGGGCTGCAGGGGAGGGCAGTTACGGGTGACCAGGCCTGCAGGGGAGGGCAGTTAGGGGTGACCAGGCTTGCAGGGGAGAGCAGTTGGGGGAGACCAGGCCTGCAGGGGAGGGCAGTTAGGGATGACCAGGCCTGCAGGGGAGGGCAGTGAGGGGTGACCAGGCCTGCAGGGGAGGGCAATTAGGGGCAAACAGGCTGGCAGGGGAGCAGTTAGGCATCAATCAGGCTGGAAGGGGAGTGGTTAGGGGGTGATCAGGCTGGCAGGCAGAAGCGGTTAGGGGCAATCAGGAAGGCAGGCAGGCGAGCAGTTGGGAGCCAGCAGTCCTGGATTGTGAGAGAGATGTCCGACTGCCCGTTTAGGCCCGATCTTAAACGGGCAGTTGGACATCCCTTGAGGGCTCTCAGATTGGAGAGGGTGCAGGCTGGGCTGAGGGACACCCTCCCCCCCCCATGCACGAATTTCGTGCACCGGGCCTCTAGTATATGTATATGTGTACATACATGTTTATTCCACATCTATGTTTCTTAGTTATTAACTTACTTTTCTATATGTACTTTTAGAATTATTATATACTAAACTGTTATATGAAATATACATAAGAGTTCATGTCTTTAAAAATAGTATATGATGAAATAGAAGTCTACACTGTCTTACTATGTTTAAGCATGCCAACTCTTTAACTATGTGCATAAATGCTACAAAACAATTTAAAAGCCTAAGTGAAGAATGTTATATCCAAGTCAAACAATTGCAGGAACAGAGGTTAAAAGAAAATAATTACACTCAAGAGAATTTGGACAGGACATCAATAAAAGCACAGGCCGTAAAAACTTCAGTGACCCGAACAGTTAAGAAATTGCTACCAAGAGCTGCAACTTTCATCCAGTGAGAGACCCTTTCCTCAAGCTTGATAATTTTTTAATCCTCAGATTCTGTCATGACTTAACCCAAATGGGTGGAATGGGCAATGCTGACTGACCCACATACTAATTAAATAGAAGTAAATGTGGGAGTATCCCTATTCTTTCCATATGAATGAGTATTTTAAGATTTATGCAGGTGTGGAGAAAGAATATTAAACATTGGACCAAATATCTCTGTTAGGACCACCATGCTGGAAAACTCCAGAACATGCCATTTCTATGGCAATGTAGGTGCACTCTGTTCTCTCATGAAAGTGGCCATGAAGGCTACACAAAAAGGCCTGACTTTGGTTCCAGTGCTACAACTGCCACTTACCAGTTATGTGAACTGGACAAATCACGACACGTTGCTGAGTTTCTACATCAAGGATTTTTAGTTTTTTTCTGTGTGTTGTGGAGCCTTTTGATAATTTGATAAAAATTACCATTGCTTTCTCAGAATGAGGTTTTCCATTGCATAAAATAATAGAATTTGAAGAATCCAATTATTATTTTTTTCTGATGCACTAGTAACGGTGCTCCTTTATTATCATATTAAAAATCATTAGAGCCCTGGCTGGTGTGGCTCAGTTGTTTGAGTGTCCTCCTAAACAGCAAAAGGTGGCAGGTTCGATTCCCAGTTAGGACACATACCCAGGTTGCAGGTTTGATCCCTGGTTGGAGTGCATAAGGGAGGCTACTGATGGATGTTTTCCTCACACACCAATGTTTTCCTCTCTCTCTCCTCTCTTTATCTTCCCCTTCCTCTCTCTTTAAAATCAATGGAAACATATCTTCAGGTGAAGTTTAAGAACAAATCATCATCAAGAGACAGATCTCATAAATATCATAATTTTAGATGAATATAAACAATATTTTGAGATATCTGCAACAACTGTGATGTGATATGAAAATGTGTCATATCTATTGATGACAAAATGATAGGTACCTGTAATAATATTGCTTTTTGTTACTTACATTCTTTAAAGAAGTAAATGTTATGTTTTTGTTAGGGGTTAGTGAAAATGAGATGTAATTTTTCTCCATTCAAGCTCAATGACTCCATGAATTTCATACATTGACTCCATGTTAAGAAAATTTGCTCTTTATTCTTTTATGTTAAAAGGGGAAACAACAATTGTCCTCCAGAACTTACTGAGCTTTTACAGGGTCAAATTAGACAAAGTTAATTCAATAAATATTTAGTGGGAAATTTCTATGTGCCAGGCACTGTGTTGGGGTCAGGGGATGCACTAGTGAACAAACGAGATGTGGTCTAGTGCAGTGGTCGGCAAACTCATTAGTCAACAGAGCGGCACACCACGGCTCGCGAGCTGCGGTTTGCCGACCACTAGTCTAGTGAAAGAAAAGTTCTAGTTATGGATGGTAGACTTAAATATATTTCTAAAGGATTACATATGTATTGTCAGGAGGTAATAAGGAAAGTAAACTGGAGTAAGATGTGAGGTGAGGAGAAGCCTCTGTGCTAAGATGCCACTGGAGCAGAGATGGGAAGAAGTAAGAGACAGGAGTCATGGGGACACAAAGAAAAAGGTGTCTGCAAATAATAAAATTTTTAGTATCACCCTTTGCCTGGCAACAATCAATTAGCAGGGAATAAAATGAAATATGAGCCAGATTACTAAGTAGGAAAATAATATGTAGAGTTCCTGCTAGAATTATAAACTTATATCAGAATTAGAGTGAACATTGCTTTATAGTCCTATTGTTTTATACTTATCTTTATTGTTGAAAGTATTACAAATGTTCCCTTTGTCTTTTTGTTGTTTTTTTTTTTCCCATTGACCCCCTCCATCCTGCATCTTCCCCTCCCAAGTCTTCACCACACTATTGTCTGTGTCCATGGGCTATGCATATCTATATATATAAAAAGCCAGTGATCAGAATGCTCTAACAACCAGAATGACCAGTTGCTATGGCGCCCACTGCGGTCAGCGAACTGGCCAGATTCAGGGGTTAAAGCCGGCCGGCCAACCTCCTGCGGCCCTTCCTGTTGGCCGGCCCTGCCCCTGATGGGCCCCCACCACGGCGATCTGCCCGTGGCCCCTCCCCCCAGTCAGCTCTTCCCCCGATTGGCCCTCCCCACACCAATCAGGGATGGGGCTGGCCAGCCAACCTCCCATGGCACCTCCACCAGCCACTGACCCCCAATCAGACCCCCCAACCCATTCACCCTCGGCCCCTCCCCTCAGTCAGCCTGGCCCTGATCGGCCCTGATCGGGGCGGGCTGGCCTGCCAACCTCCCGCCATATCCTCCTCCTGATAGGCCTGCCCGATCCACCCCGATTGGAGCAGGGCAGGCCAGACCCCACCCGTGCACAAATTTGTGCACTGGGCCTCTAGTATGAATATAATTTCTTTGATTAATCTTTGCCCCCTACCAACACCCCCTCTATTCCCTCCTTCCCTCTGAATTTCATCAGTTTGTTCCCTGGTTATATGTCTCTGGATCTATTTTGTTCATCTGTTTATTTTGTTCATTAGATTCCACATATGAGTGAGATCATGTGATACTTATCTTTCTCTGACTGGCTTATTTCACTTTGCATAATACTCCCCAGGTCAATCCATGCTGTTCCAAATGGTAACAGTTTCTTCTTTTTTTTTTTTTTTTTTTTACCTCCCCATAGTATTCCATTATGTAAATGTACCACAGCGTTTTTATCCACTCATCTGCTGATGGACACTTGGGCTGTTTTCAGTCTTAGCTATTGTAAATTGTGCTGCTATGAACATAGGAGTGCATATATTCTATTTGATTGGTGTTTCTGGTTTCTTATGCTATATTCCTAGAATGGGATCACTGGGTCAAAAAGAAGTCCCATTTTTAATTTTTTGAGGAAACACTACCCAGACTAGAGCTTTTGTTTGCTGAGAATTTTTATATTATGCCTTCAATTTCATCAGTATTTGTGGACTTATTCAGGTTTTCTGATTCATTCTGAATGACTTTTGGAAGATTGTATTTTTTTTTTTAGGAATATGTCCATTTTGTCGAGGTTGTCCAGCTTATTGGAATAAAGTTGTTCCTAGTATTTTTTTATGATCCTTTGAATTCCTGTGGGATCAGTTGTTACTTTGACTCTTTCATTTCTGATTTTTTAATTTGGGTCCTCTCTCTTTGTTTCTTGATAAATTTGGCTAAAAGTTCATCAATCTTGTTTATCTTTTCAAAGAACCAGCTTTTAGTTTAATTGATATTTTGTATTGTTGTTTTGTGTGTGTGTGTGTGTGTGTGTGTGTGTGTGTGTGTGTGTGTGTTTGTCTATATGTCATTTTGTTCCACTCTGATCTTTATTATTTCCTCCCTTCTTCTTACTCTGGGCTTTTATTGTTCTTCTTTTTCTAATTCTTTAAATTGCAGGGTTAGATATTTTAGTAGAAGTTTTTTCTGATTTTTTGACATAGGCCTATAGTGCTATGAACTTCCCTCTCAGGGCTGCTTTCACTGTGTCCCATAAACTCTAGGTTTCTGTGTGTTCATTTTCATTTGTTTCCATTAAGGTTTTTAGTTCTTATCTTAATCTCTTTGGTAAGCAATTCATTTTTTTTTTATAAGTCCTTCAGTTGATCTCTTATTTCCCCCACCTCTCCCTAACCTTACTGCTGTAATTTGACAGTCTGTTTGATGCTTTACTGCCTCTGTATCTATCTTTTTGTTCATCAGTTTATAATGTTTTTCATTATCCCCAAATGAGTGAGATCATGTGGTATTTTTCTTTCATTGACTGGCTTATTTCACTTAGCATAATGTTCTCTAATTCCATCCAGGTGCCTACAAATGGTAGTAATTCCTTCTTTTTATGGCAGCATAGTATTCCATTGTGTAGATGTACCATGGTTTTCTGATCCAGTCATCTGCTGACGGGCACTTAGGCTGTTTCCAAATCTTAGCTATGGTAAATTGTGCTGCTATGAACATAGGGGTGCATATATCCTTTCTGATTGGTGTTTCTAGTTTCTTAGGATATATTCCCAGGAGTGGGATTACTGGGTCAAATGGGAGTTCCATTTTCAGTTTTTTGAGGAAACTCCATACTGTTCTCCACAGTGGCTGCACCAGTCTGCATTCACACCAGCAGTGCACGAGGGTTCCTTTTTCTCTGCATCCTCGCCAACACTTGTCGTTTGTTGATTTGTTGATGATAGCCATTCTGACAGGTGTGAGATGGTATCGCATTGTCGTTTTGATTTGCGTCTCTCGGATAATTAGTGACTTTTAGCATGTTTTCATGTGTCTCTTGGCCCTCCTTCTGTCTTCTTTCGAAAAGATTCTATTTAGTTCTGTTGCCCATTTTTTTTATTGGATCATTTATCTTCCTTTTATTAAGTTGTATAAGCTGCCTGTAGATGTTGGAGATTAAACCTTTATCAGTGATAACATTTGCAAATATGTTCTCCCATACAGTGGGGTTTCTTGTTGTTTTGTTGATGGTTTCTTTTGCTGTGAAAAAGCTTTTTATTTTGATGTAGTCCCATTTGTTTATTTTCTCTTTGGCTTCCATTGCCCTAGGGGCAGTATCAGTGAAAAAGTTCTTTTGGCATATGTCTGAGATTTTGCTGCCTGTGGATTCCTCTAGTATTTTTATGGTTTCCCGTCTTATATTTAAGTCCTCCATCCATTTTGAGTTTATTTTTGTGTATGGTGTAAGTTGGTGATCTAGTTTCATTTTTTTGCATGTATCTGTCCAATTTTCCCAACACCATTTATTAAAGAGACTGTCTTGACTCCATTGTATGCTCATGCCTCCTTTGTCAAATATTAAATGTGCATATTGGTTTGGGTAGATATCTGGATTCTCTATTCTGTTCCATTGATCTATATGTCTGTTCCTGTGCCAGTACCAGGCTGTTTTGAGGACAGTGGCTTTGTAATACAGCTTGAAATCTGGTATTGAGATCCCTCCTACTTTATTCTTCTTTCTCAGGATTGCTGTGGCTATTCGGGGTCTTTTTTTATTCCAGATGAATTTTTGGAGAGTTCTTTCTAGGTCTGTGAAATACGCCATTGGTATTTTAATGGGGAGTGCATTGAATCTATAGATTACTATGGGTAGTATGGACATTTTGATGATGTTGATTCTACCAATCCATGAACATGGTATGTTATTCCATCTGTTTACATCTTCCTCTATCTCTTTTTTCAGTGTCCTGTAGTTTTCCGCATATAGGTCTTTTACCTCCTTGGTTAGGTTTATTCCTAAGTATCTTAATTTTTTTGGTGCGATGGAAAATGGGATTGCTTTTTTAGTCTCTCTTTCTGTAAGTTCACTGTTGGTGTATAGAAATGCCATAGAATTCTTGGTGTTAATTTTGCATCCTGCTACATTGCCGAATTCATTTATTAAGTCTGTTAGTTTATTGATGGAGTCTTTCGGGTTTTTTATGTACAATATCATGTCATCTGCAAATAAGGACAGCTTTACTTCTTCTTTTCCAATTTGGATGCCTTTTATTTCTTCTTCTTGTCTAATTGCAGTGGCTAATACTTCCAGTACTATGTCAAACAGGAGTGGTCAGAGTGGGCATCCCTGTCTTGTTCCTGTTCTTAGGGGAAATGGTTTTAGTTTTTGCCCATTGAGTATGATGTTAGCTGTGGGTTTATCATATATAGCTTTTATTATGTTGAGGCATGATCCTTCTAGTCCCACCTTGTTGAGAGTTTTTATCAAGAAAGGGTATTGGATTTTGTCAAATGCTTTTTCTGCATCAATTGATATGACTATGTGATTTTTATCTCTCATTTTGTTTATGTGATGTATCACATTTATTGATTTGCGGATATTGAACCATCCTTGCATTCCTGGGATAAACCCTACTTGGTCATGGTGTATGCTCTTTCTGATGTACTGCTGGATCCTATTTGCTAGAATTTTGTTGAGGATTTTGGCATCTACATTCATGAGGGATATTGGCCTGTAATTCTCCTTCATTGTGTTGTCTTTATCTGGTTTTGGTATTAGGGTGATGCTGGCTTCATAGAAGGAGCTTGGAAGTGTTCCTTCCTCTTGAATTTTTTGGAATAGTCTGAGGAGGATAGGTTTTAGTTCTTCCTTGAATGTTTGGTAGAACTCTCCTGTGAAGCCGTCTGGCCCCGGGCTTTTGTTTGCCGGAAGCTCTTTGATGACTGCTTCAATTTCTTCCATAGTTACTGGCATGTTGAGCTGTTTAGATTCTTCCTGATTGAGTTTTGGAAGGTTATATTTTTCTAGGAATATGTCCATTTCCTCCAGGTTGTCCAGTTTGTTGGAATAGAGTTGTTCGTAGTATTTTTTAACAATCCTTTGTATTTCGGCGGGATCTGTTGTTATTTCACCTCTTTCATTTCTGATCTTGTTTATTTGGGTCCTCTCTCTTTGCTTCTTGGTGAGCCTGGCTAGAGGTTCATCAATCTTGTTTATCCTTTCAAAGAACCAGCTCTTGGTTTTGTTGATCTTTTGTATTGTTTCTTTGGTCTCTATGTCGTTTATCTGTGCTCTGATCTTTATTATTTCCTTCCTTCTGCTTACACTGGGCTTTTCTTGTTGCTCTTTTTCTAACTCTTTGAGTTGTTGGGTTAGGTAATTTATTACCCCTGTTTCTTGTTTTTTGCAGTAGGCTTGTAGAGCTATGAACTTCCCTCTCAAGACTGCTTTCGCTGTGTCCCATAGATTTTGGATTGTAGTGTTTTCATTGTCATTTGTTGTCATGATGTTTTTTATTTCTTCTTTGATCTCTCTGGTAACCCAGTCATGGTTTAATAGCATGCTGTTTAGTCTCCATGTGTTTGATTTCTTTGGGTTGTTTTTATTGTAGTTGATTTCCAGTTTTATGCCACTGTGGTCTGAGAAGGTGCTTGATATGATTTCTATCTTCTTGAATTTGAAGAGACTTTGCCTATGTCCCAACATATGGTCTATCTTTGAAAATGACCCATGTGAACTTGAGAAGAATGTATATTCTGTGGCTTTGGGGTGAAATGTTCTGAAGATGTCAATTAATTCCATCTGGTCTAGTGAGTCATTTAGGATTGATGTTTCTTTGCTGATTTTTTGTTTAGAGGATTTGTCCAATGGTGATAGTGGGGTATTAAAGTCTCCTACTATGATTGTATTGCTGTCAATCTCTCCCTTGATATCCTCCAGGAGTTTTTTTATGTATTTGGGTGCTCCTGTATTGGGTGCATATATGTTTACCAGAATTATTTCTTCTTGTTGGATTGCTCCCTTTAGTATTATGAAATGGCCTTCCTTATCTCTTGTTATGTCCTTCAGTTTGAGATCTAATTTGTCAGAAATAAGTATTGCTACCCCAGCTTTTTTTTCAGTTCCATTTGCCTGGAAAACCTTTTTCCATCCCTTCACCCTCAGTCTGTGTGCGTCTTTTTTTCTGAGGTGGGTTTCTTGTAGACAGCCGATATATGGGTCGTGTTTTCTTATCCAATCCGTTACCCTATGTCTTTTGATTGGGGCATTTAATCCATTTACATTTAAAGTTATTATTGATAGGTACTTATTTGTCGCCATTCCTATTCTTTACCCCTGTGTTACTTTTTTGCTTCCTGTTTCTTTCTTTCTTTTTTTTTTACAGCAGACCCTTTAGCATTTCTTGCATTGCTGGTTTGGTGGTAATAAATTCCCTTAGTCCTTTTTTGTCTGTGAAGCTCCTGATTTCACCTTCAATTTTGATTGATAGCCTTGCTGGGTACAGTATTCTTGGATTCAGACCCTTCCTTTGCATGACTTTGTATATTTCATTCCATTCCCTTCTGGCCTGATGAGTTTCTGTTGAGAAATCAGTTGCTAATCTGATGGGGGTTTCTTTGTATGTAACTTTCTGTCTCTCTCTTGCTGCTTTTAAGATTCTTACTTTGTCGTTGGTGTTTGCCAATTTAATTATAATGTGCCTTGGCGTCGGTCTTTTGGGGTTCATTTTGCTTGGGACTCTGTGAGCTTCTTGGATTTGTGTGGGTTTTTTCTTCCCTATATCAGGGAAATTTTCTGTCATTATTTCTTCAAAGAGGTTTTCTATTCCTTGCTCAGCTTCCTTTCCTTCTGGAACCCCTATTATGCAGATGTTGTTTTGTTTCGTGTTGTCCCAAAGTTCCCTTAGACTCTCCTCCTGCCTTTTAATTTTTTTTTCTAGAAGTTGCTCTACTTGGGTATTTTTTTCCATCTTGTCTTCTAGCTCACTGATGCAGTCCTCTGCTTCTTCTAGTCTACTCTTGATGCTTTCTATTGAGTTCTTTACAGCAGCGATGTCATTTTTCATTTCTTCTTGGTTCTTCTTCATTTCCTCTTGGTTCTTGCTCATATTGTCGAATTTGTCTTCCATTCTTTTCAGCCACCTTATGACCATTTCTCTGAATTCTTTTTCTGGAAGGTTGCTTGCCTCCATTTCGTTTACTTCCTTTTCTGGTGATGGCTGCTTTTCTTTCATATGCGGGCTGCTTCTTTGTCTCCCCATGGTCTCTCTTCTCTGGGTGTCTGGTTATGTAGTTCTCTCTCTCCTGGGTTGATTTAAAGGCACAAACTACAGCACTACCAGGTACAACTCACTGAACAGGAATGTATTCACGATATTAATAACCTCCAATATAGGTGACCACCAGAGAAAGGCAAATTAGGTGATAGGAGAGAAAGAAGAAGAGGAAGAAAGAAAGAAAGAAAGAAAAAAAGAAAAGGAAAATGAAATTGGGAAAAGGGAAAGTAAAGAAAAAAAAAAGTAAGAGAGACAAGAAAGTGACTAAGAGAGAAAGGGGAACAGACTATATATATTGGGGATAAAACTCCAATAGAACAACCACTAATCCCAGCAAATGCCAGCAACAAGTGCCTGGGGATTAGTACAAACTACAACACCAACTAATATGGAGTGAGGCAAGGGAAAGCTGAAGCACAGAACAAACAAAAAAATAAACAAAAGAAGAATAAGCAGAACAATCTCACAAAAAAGCATAAAAATTCGATATAATCTACATTCAAGCAAACAACAACAAAAGGACAGAGAGAAGGACAAGTTTATGGATAGCTCAGACAGCGAAGGGAGAGGTGTATGTGGACTTGGAGCAGGGGATTGGAGATTAGATATGTAAGTAGGGTGAAATTTTAACAAGGGGTAAACAGAAAGAATAGGGAAAATCTAAAGCAGTAAAAGGGTAAGATAAACAGGACACTGAAAAGGGGGAGGTTAGGAAGAGAGTGATGGCCTAAAGGTAGAGTTGAGATAGAGTAAAACGATGCTAAAGGAAAGATAAAAATAGAATGTAGAACCCTAATCCCAAACTAAAATGAAGAGAAAATAAAATGACACTTTAAAAAAAAAAAAAAAGATAAAATAGCAGTAGTAATAATACGGATTGAAAATAAAAATGTAATAATTAAAAAGGTAAAATCAAGTGATGAAAAAAGAAAAAAAAAGTTTCTTGATTAAAAGATGCAAAAAATGAAAAATAAAAAAAAATAAAAAAAATAAAAGGTAAAAATAAGATGTGAAGTAGTGAAGGTCATTCACTTCCTCCGTTTTTCTGTTTGGCACGCCTGTTTCTCAGTCCAGACAGTATTGCAGTTTCCTGCGATCCACTGCTCTTCAGTGTTGTAAGCCAGTCCTGATTTTAAGCAGGCGGTGTGTCGCAATTCATTTTTTAATAACATGCTATTTAGCCTCCAGGTATTTTAATGTTTTTGAGTGTTTTTTATTATAGTTTATTTCTAATTTTATGTCATTGTGATCTGAGAAGATGCTTGATATGATTTCAATCTTCTTGAATTTGTAGAGACTTAGATTTGTACTAACATGTGGCCTATCTTTGAAAATCTCCCATGCACACTTGAGAAGAATGCATATTCTGGAGCTTTGTGGTGAAATGTGATGTAAATATCAATTAATTCTATCTGATCTAGTGTGTTGTTCAGGATCCTTATGTCCTTGTTAATTTTTTTTTAGAGGATCTCTCCACTGATGTCAGTGGGATGTTAAATTCCCCTACTATGATTGTTTTGCTGTCCATCTCTCCTTTAAAGTCCTCTAGAAGTGTTTGTATACATTTGGATGCTCCTGTATCAGGTACATATATATTTACCGGAATTATATCCTCTTGTTTTATGGACACCTTTGGTATTATGAAGTAGCTTTCATTGTTTCTTGTTATGGTCTTCACTTTGAAGGCTATTTTGTCAGATATGAGTATTGCTATACCAGCTGTTTTTGTGGCGGTTTTTCCTCCCATTTGTCTGGAAAATGTTTTTCTATCTCTTCACTTTCATTCTATGTGAGTGTTTTGTTCTGAGGTGAGTTTCTTGTAGACAGCATATATATGGGTCATGTTTTCTCACCCATTCAGGTACTCTATGTCTTTTGATTAGAGCATTTAATACATTTACATTTAAGGTTATTATTGATAGGTACTTATTTGTTGCTATTCTTCCTCTTTATGCCTGTGTTCTTCGCTTTCTCTCTAGTTCTTAAAATAGTCCCTTTAGCATTTCTTGGAGTGCTGGTTTGGTTGTAATTAAATTTTTTAGCCCTTTTTTGACTGTGAAGCTATTTATTTTACCTTTGATTTTGAGTGATAGCCTTGCTGGATAGAGTAGTCTTGGGTTCAGTCCCTTGAGTTTCATTGCTTTGTATACTTCGTGCCACTCCTGTCTGGACTGAAGTGTTCCTATTGAGAAATCAGCTGATAGTTTAATGTATGCTCCCATGTAGGTAACTTTCTGTCTCTCTCTTGCAGCCTTTGAGATTCTTTTTTCGTCTTTAATGTTTGCTATTTTAATTATTATGTGCCTAGATGTGTGTAATTGGGGTTCATCTTGGTTGGAACTCGTTGTGTTTCCTAAACTTGAGTGACTTTTTTCCTTTACCAAGATAGGAAAATTTTCTGCCATTATTTCTTCAAACAGGTTCTCTATTCCTTGCTTGAATTCTTCTTCTCTTGGTACCCCTATGATGTGAATGTTGTTACATTTCATGTTGTCCCAATGCTCCCTTAAACTTTCCTCCTGCTTTTTAATTTGTTTTCCATTTGCTGCTCTGAATGGGTGTTTTTTCCTTTGTCTTCTCATTCACATATACAGTCCTTAGTTTCTTCTAATCTATTGTTGAAACCTTTCAGGGTGTTCTTTATTTCAGCTGTGTTGTTCCTCATTTGCAATAGATTCTTATTTATTATTTAAAGATCTTTTTATATTGGTGTAGCTATTATTAAGTCCCTTATAATTCTCATTCAGTTCATTATAATTCCCATTAACTTTCTTGAAGTGCTCACTGAATTGTTTGAACACTCTTATTACCATTACTCTGGATTCTTTATCTGACAAATTGATTGCCTCCATTCCATTTAGTTCCTTTATTAGTAATTCATACCTTTCTTTCATTTATGGGTTGTTTCTTTGTCTCCCCATTTTTGTTGTCCTTTTTCATTCATTTCTCTGTATAAGATCAAACTGCTATGCCTCCCAGACTTTGTGGATGGTCTTATGTATCAGGTGTTTTGTGGGGCCCAATGGTGCAATATCTTAGATCTCCTGAGCTGAGTGCTCTAGAAAAGTCTCTTGCTTGAGTTATTTGGGTTTTCCAGTTGTAGTTGTTTCTTGAATGTTATTGTCCTGTTCATTGATGAAGTTTACTCTCAGGTTGCTTGACTATGTGGCTCAACCCTGACTACAAACAGTGAGCATTGTGGAGGTACTGGCAGGACAGAACAAAATAAAACACAACAAAACATGAAACAAAACAAAAACATATACAAGACCCCTACAGCAACAGCAAACCAACCTCTCAGAGGAGACAGAATTAGGAAAGAGAAAATACAGCAGGAATGATAGAATAAAACAAACAAAGAAAAAATATGTGGAGAAAAATAACAAGACAACCAACCAACCAACCAACCAACCAACCAAACAAACAAAACAAACAAACATACAAACAAAAAACAACACATAAAAGTCAAAAGGGGTTGGGGGAGGTGAAAAAGGAATATGTAGGTGCAGAACTGAAATAAAGAAAATAAGAATAAAAAATTAGGGGAAGGAAAATGTTTTAAAATAAAGGAGGAAGAAAACAAAAGCAAGAAAAAAATTTGAAAAGGTAAATAAAGAAGAAAGCAGGTAGACCCAGAAGAAGGAAAGCAAAAAACATGAAATAGCAAGGGAAAAGAAAAAGAGAGAAAGATAAAAAAGATATTGTAGGGAAAGAGAAAAATTAGATATATGAATAAAATAATAGAAAGTAGAATAATAAATCAATAAAGCAGGTAGATAAAGAAAATAAATTTAAAAAGAAAGGAAAGCAAAAATAAAAAAGGAAAATAAAAAAGAGAATAAAAAAGAAAAAGAAGTAAAAAATGAAATGGTGTTCCTTTAAGCTGAATTAATTTATTATTATTTTTTTTTTATTTCAGAGAGGAAGGGAGAGGGAGAGAGAGATAGAAATATCAATGATGAGAGATAATCATTGATCAGCTGCCTCCTGCCCTGCCCGCCCCACCACACACACATTGAACTGTGACCTTCTGATTTATAGGTCGACACTCAACCACTGAGCCAAGCTGCCCAGGCTCTTTAAGCCAAGTTTAGTGCCCCATGGTAGCTCCCTTTGGATCCTACTCTCCTGATGACTGTGGCTAACTTTGCTCTCTTCCAATTCTAGGTTTTCCATGAGGTGTTTAGATGCTGCCCACTGTCAGAAACTGTCCTCCTTTGGCTTTCAGCAACCTTGTTGAAGCTCCAAAAGACCCACAGTATGTGCTGTCTCCACAGGACTTGGCTACAAACAGGAGAGGCCAATCTGCCCTCTAAAGCAGTTTTGTTAGCAGTATGGCACCCAAGCCTTGGTCAGAAAACTTCCCCTAGTTCTCTGGGCTCTGCCTCCACCCACCTTTACCTACAAGACAGCTGTCAATCTTAAACATTCAAAATTTAGTTTCTGAAAGGGCTTTAGGCAGGGGAAGTGTTGTTCAGATTTCAGGGAATATGGCTGGTGTGTTTCTTTGTCCCAGAGCTACTCCTCTGAAAGTGGCCCAAAATATCACTCTGCCCTCTGCTCGGCAGAAATCCTTGCATGCAATCCAGTGGGCTCAGCTGGAAACCTGGAGTCTCTATCAGGTCTCCTGTGTGGGGAAAGTACCAGTCAGGTTTCCAGGATAGTGGGGTGGAAGGCGCCTCGCCCAATCCAGTCACTGAAACTTCCTAAGACTGTTGAAACTGTAGGCTTGGCCCCTGATTTTGTTTCCTCTGAAAAGGTCAAAAAGCATGTTGTGGCAGACAAGGCTCCTGAGAGTGGGGTGGGCTGTATCACCTAGGGCAGGGTTGTTGTTTTTTCTTTACCTTCCCCATGGCAACTGAGAACAGCTAGCTCCTCTCAGGAAAAATGGTCTTTTTGGTTTTGGTGTGTATAAATGACCAAATGCAGGGCTCCTGGCTGCTGCTTTTCTTTCTTTCTTTCTTTCTTTCTTTCTTTCTTTCTTTCTTTCTTTCTTTCTTTCTTTCTTTCTTTTTATTTTGATAAATAAATATATTTTATTGATTTTTTACAGAGAGGAAGGGAGAGGGATAGAGAGTTAGAAACATCAATGAGAGAGAAACATTGATCAGCTGCCTCTTGCACACCCCCTACTGGGGAGGTGCCCACAACCGAGGTACATGCCCTTGTCTGGAATTGAACTTGGGACCCTTCAGTCTGCAGGCCGGCACTCTATCCACTGAGCCAAACCGCTTAGGGCATAACTGCTGCTTTTCCACATCTCCCCGCAATGCTTTCCACCCCAGCCTCTCTTTATACACCTCAAGTCCACATCTCCCTCCCTGTACCAAAGCTATAGCCCTATTTGAAAACTTTGTTTCTATTGATTTTTATTATATATCTTATTTTTTAGCACATCTTATTTCATTTCAGGCAGTATATTTAAACAAATTAATGATAACCCTATAGGACACTATCTTTGATTACCCTACTTTACAGATAAGAAAAAAAGAGTCTCAGAAAGATTAAATGAATTTCCCACATTTACCAAGTGAAAAAAGTAGATAGCAGAACCAGGATTTGAATGTAGCAAATATTATACATAAATCTATCTGCCTACCTACCACATTATACTGCTTCCTGAAAATAATCCTGTTCTTTGACAGGAGAGCAACCTATCTCAAATATCATATTTTAAATGTAGCTAAAGTACTTTAGAAACTTATGATTATGATCATTTAGTATTAAATGATAAAAGTTTGCATTGCATTCAGTAGGGTAAATGTTCAAAGAACAAAAAGCTGAGCCACAAAGGGGTCAGAAAAAAAGAGAAATTTCTGACTAGGGATAAGACAGTCATTCAGAAATCCCATTGGAAAATAATAGTGTCCATAATCTTTCTCTTTTTAATATCTATTTGTGATTACCAAATAGTAAATTAAAAGCAATTCAGAAAGCTAATCAGAGGTTCTCACAAAACAACCTAAGTCTTTTTCTACAATTTAAAGAAAGTAACCCAGGACTCCTGGATATAGGGGAAGCTTAAGTGGGGAGTGTTGGTTAAAGTCTGAAAAGGGCAGAGGTCTCATCAAGTAGACAGGAGTAAGTAGATAGAATGGGAAGAGCACAGTTATTTCCTTTCAATGAAAGCTGGCATTTTTTTTTTGTATAGAATGAGACTAAAAATAGAATATTAGATCCAACTTATATTCTATCTGAAATTACTTTTCTTTCGGAATTTGTTTTCTTGATCTTAAACTACTCCTCTTCTCAGGATTATACTGCAATAGCTCCAATAAGAGATTGTTACTGTAGGCAGCCATCATTTGGAGTTTGGGCCTGGCTTGCCACTTCGGAGGGGTGGCTATGCAGGGGTTGCACAAAGGATACAGGCTTGCCAGGATCCAGGAATGCCCCGCAGACTCCAACCAGCTCCATGGATGTGCAGGTGCTGTGTTCAGTGTCCAGAGATGGGCAGAAGGCTGCAGCATCGCCAGGCTCCTCACGGTGGGTACTACAGCACTCCCTCCCCACAATCATAGACAGTTGAGGAGCATAGGTGTCTCCCAATTTGGCCAAGATGGTGCAGGGGAAGCTTCTTACACTGAGCACACCAAAATCAAGAAGGAAGAATGGACGTTGCTCAATCACTCCAAAAGCTAGCAAGATAATTGGATGTTTTTAAAAAGCCCTCTATCCCTAACCCTATAAGAATGTGGAGCTTGAGCAGGAAGGGGAGATGGTCTTTGAGGTAGTCCACTATTCTCCTGAATCTCAGCACCTGAATAAAACCTTTTTCTTTTTGCACCAACACCTGCCTCATGAGTTTGGTTCAGGCAGCCAAACCTTCATTTTTTGCTTACAGTTTTTGGCAACTCCACTGGAAAAGCATGAATCTCAGTAAATCCTAGAGGGACTGGGCAGGGGTCCCAACCGCCTATGGCAAGCCAACCATGGGAATGGGACTGAGAGCTTTTCTTGGGGAATTTCCCTGTGCTCATTTTCAAGGCATCAGCCACCAAAAATGCTTGGCTGCTGAAAGAAAATGGATTTCTAGGGAGCAGACAGACTCCAAGACGGGGTAAGTTGAACCAGTGTGCTCACTGGGAGTCCTCTATCCCTGCTGCTTGGCCTTCGTGCCATTTGGATTTTGTGTTACTTGGACCCATTTGCCATTAGGACCAATTGTGGTGCCAGTTGACAGGCTATCCATGCAGCTTGGGCTTTGTGCCATTTGGGTTGGGTCAGAACTGCTTGTGGTGTTGGCTGGCAGGAGTTGAGATGCTAGGACTTAATTGTGAGCAGACATTTAGACTAAAAACATTATGGATCCAAGTTTTGTTCATATGTTCCTAACTTGTGTGGGGTCTTCCTATGGTTATGATTTTTGTGCCAGCAGGGGTTGTTCTGTTTTGACTTCTGAAGATTGCCAGGCCTGAGAAACAAGAAAATTAAAGCACACCACATTTTTTTTTTTTTTTAAGAAACAGTGCAGGAGAAACCAAAAAGAGAAAGACCAATTAGGTGCCAATTAATGCACCTATTGAAAAGAGAAGGACTATTGAAGAAAGGACTGCCTGGAACTCAAAAAGCAAAAAGAAAAAAAAAAAAAGATAAATAAATAAGTAATAAAAAAAAAATAACAAAGGATAGGAAACTTTTGCTGAGAAATATTTGAAAGGACAAAATTGGAGGCCTGGCAGCTCCCATAGATATTTCCTGACCTATTACTATTTCACCTCACTGCAGGAGCCCTGAATACAATTGATAGTGGGTATCAAGGTAATTGATTTCCTCATAGATACAGGGGCTATATACTCAGTGCTAAGTATTAAACTAACCAAGAAAAGTTTAGCTGCAATGTTGGCTACTGTAGTGGCCATGCAATTACCAAAACAGGCATTCCTTCAACCTCTTGAAAGCCAGCTTGGGGATCAAAAATGTATGCATAGTTTTCTCTACATGCCAGACTGTCCCAGTGTATTCTTCTGCGAAGATTTACTTTGTAAATTGCATATACAAATAACTTTTTCACCTGAGAAGCAGCAATTATGTTTAGAAGTCTTGCCAGAACATGTTATCCATCTCCAGGCCTCCTGGCTTGCCTGAAAGAACCCAGAGGTAAACTTACCCAGCCCAGATCTAGGAGCACGTTGATAGAACTGTTTGGGCTGACAGAATCCAAGGAGGGTGGTTAATATCCATCCCATAAAAATGAACCTAAAAGAAGGGGCATAGATCCCACAGGAGAAACAATACCCTCTTATCCCCTTAGAAATAAAGCTTTAGAAGGAATTCAACCAGTACTGCAGAAATTTTTAAATTCAGGATTAATTCAGCCATGCCCGTCTCCCTATAACATCCCCATTTTGCCAGTCAAAAAGCTTCAGTCATGAATATCGATTTGTATAGGATCTTAGGGCTATAAATAATGTTGTCTAGGACATTCATTCTATGGTTCCCAACCCTTATACTTTGTTGATTACAGTGCCCAGGATATCAAATTGTTTTCAGTCACAAACTTGAAGTATGCTTTTTCCTGCATCCCAATAGATGAACAGGCTCAACTATTATTTGCTTTGGAATGGCAGGACCAGAAACTAAAGCCACGCGCCAATACTGTAGGCCTGTACGGTCACAAGGATTTAAGAATTTTCTGACCATGTTTGGGGAAATAGTAGCAAAAGATTTAAGGGATATTCAGTTGGAACTGGGAATTGAGGACTGCTAAACACTATCACGGTTGCGAAGCATTTGGCAAAGAGAGGATATAAAGTATCACACCTCACAAGGCCCAGACTTGAAAAGAGGAAGTGGCATACTTTGGATTCCAATTGCATCAGGGCACTAGAAGCTTGATGGCTGGTTAAAGACAAGCCATCACTACAATAAAAATCCCAGAAAACCAGAGGCAGCTTGGTGGATTCTTAGGGATAACAGGGTTTTACCAAATTTGGATTTCAAGCTCTGGCCTTATAGCAAAACCATTGTATCATTATTTGAAAGGACTAGACTCAAACCTCTTGAATGGACAAGAGACTTTCAGGCAGCTTTTGACACCTTGAAGGAAAAACTAGTTTCGGTCCCCATGCTAGGATTGCCCAATTTACAGAAACCATTCAAATTATACATTCATAAAAAGCAAAATATTGGACTTGGGGTACTAACCCAGATCCTGGGAAATACCCATCAACCTGTAACCTATCTCTCCAAGAAACTAGATTACATGACAAAAGGATGGTGTCCATGCCTTTGGGCAATAGCAGCCACTTATGACATCTTACTTAAAGTAGACAGAGTCACTCTAGGGCAACCTACTTTGTTATTTTGTCCGACAATAGATCCTAACCTTGTTAGAACAGAAAGGAGGTAGTGGCTGACAGCAGGGTGCATGGGGAAATATAAGGCAATTTTATGAGACAACCCAAATGTTACCCTACAAACTACCACTACCTTAAAACCGGCCATCCTACTCTCAGACTCAGAGAGAGGCTCAGACCCACACATGATTGTTTAGGAATCACTGACAAAGTTTATACCAGGAGATTGGATCTATTGGACCAGCTGCTGACAAGGGCCCTCACTTACCAAGTACCATGCAAAAGATTATCCAAGCCTGTCAGATATGTGTCAAAAACAATCCTAAAATAGAATGTGCTCCAACAGGAAAGGGAGTATAATATACTAATAAAGGGATATGCCTATGTGAGGACTGGCAAGTTGACTTTACACAGATGCCTAAAACTATAGGAAACTTTAATTTTTATTAGTTTTCGTAGACACCTTTTCTGGATGGGTAGGGACATACCCCCATTAGAACTGAGAAGGCATCTGAGGTAGCAAAATTTTTTACTCAAAAAAATAAATAATCACCAGGTTTGGACTTTCTTACAGCATTCAAAGTGGCAATGGACTGTCATTCACTTCAACAATCTCCCTAAAGATAGGTCAGGCCCAACAGATTCAAAGGAAATGACATGCATCTTGGAGAACCCCATCCTGCAGGAAAGACTGAGAGAATGAATCACACATAAAAGAAAACCCTGATGAAAATATGCCAGACACACATTTGAAATGGGACTAGGAACTCCCTAATGCCTTGTTCTGGGTTAGGGTAGTGCCCCAAAGTGGGCTTAAATTAAACCCTTATGAAATAGTTTATGGGAGACCCTTCCAAGTTTTTGTTTTAGGAATACCTCCTTTAGATTTAGAACATAAATCAAAAATCAAACAATATATACAACACTTAGGGAAAACACAAACAACTTTGCACGAGTTTGCTCATTGCAGGTCTATCTACCTGTCTGACGAGCCCTTCACCCATTCCAGCCAGGAGACCGAGTTTTACTAAAGACCTGGAAGACTCAAGGTCCTGAGCAGCCATTAGCCAAGCAATGGGCTGGTCCCTATGACGTCCTGCTGACAACACACTCTTCCCTAAAGCCGACAGGAATCAAGCCTTAGATCCACCACACACAGATAAAGTGGGCACCACCTGAGGAGGACTCAGACCTTGCTGCTGCTGTTGATATTTCAAGGGAAAGCTGGACCTGCACTCGTGAACGAAATGTACAACTTCTCTTTTGGAAAAGGACAGTGCCTCCCAGAACTAAGGAAAAAGTTGCTTTTTATCTTATTATTGTTTATTGGAAATTGCTGTACTTTATGCTTGTGCTTGGACTACCAATGCCTTTCCTAGACAGTGGCTTCCTCAGCAAACTTTTTCCACTGTTGGGGGTGCCACTCTATGCCCCACTCAGAATTAGGTCATGGGGACCCTGTAGTCTCTCCAGTCTGACCTTATTACAAGTCCCCTTGCACTACTAGGCACACCCCTCACTAAATGCTTGATTGTTTGTTGACATAATAGCTCTCACTTTGGAAGGCCATCTGCAACACTGCCTCTTAAAAGATATGAAGCAGTCTACCAGCTTCGCCTGTTCAGCAGTTCTATCCTCTAGACCAGCCGTGGGCAAACTACGGCCCGCGGGCCGGATCCGGCTGTTCTATCCAGTTCTCTTGCTCTCCCCTCCGTTCCTTTACTTTGAATTTATATTCATTCACACAAACACTCCATCCATGCTTTTGTTCCGGCCCTCCGGTCCAGTTTAAGAACCCATTGTGGCCCTCGAGTCAAAAAGTTTGCCCACCCCTGCTAGACACTGTGTATGCTGCCTTCCAAAGACAACAAGCCTGCTTCCTCACATAAAGGCTTTCCTCCCTTCTTAACCCCCTTTTCCTTTAGCAGATAGTAAGAATATCTGGATCTGAGGTTAGGTAAGACTATACCCCTTGACAGCAGGAAGAAACTACAGAAGATGAGACCTCTATCCATATATCCTTGTAAGATTACTAGGGTCCAGAGTTTTGAAAGGGGAATTGTTACTGTAGGCAGCTGTCAGTTAGAGTGGGGCATGGCTGGAAATTTCAGAGGGGCAGGCTGTGCAGGAGCTGCACAGAGGACACAGGCACACCAGGATCCAGGGGCTCCAACAGGTTCACCTGGATGTGTGTGCACTATGTCCAGCATTAGGAGGCAAGCTGAGGGCTGTCACATCTCCAGGCTTCCTGGTGGCAGGAGTATCCACCATTGGCCAAGATGGTACAGAGGGAGGTTCTTACACCAAGCGTGTCAAAAGCTAGGAAGATGAATGGACAGGAACCAAGCCTCAGCTAGAAAGATGGATGGATAGGGCCTGAGTGCTCTGAAAGCTAGAAAGATGAATGGACAAGACCGGAGTATGCCGACAGCTAGCCACGATAATTGGATAGAAAAAAAGAGCCCCCCCATTCCTATATGAACCAGGAGCTTGAGCAGGAATGGGAGATGCCACCTGAATAAAACATCTTTCCTTTTGTACTGGCACCTGTCTCATAAGTTTGGCTTTCATTGTGGCAGGCAGCCTTACCTGCATTTTCAGTTACAAGATGACAAGAGCCTGAAGAATAGCAATAACAGTGGATATGGTTGGTAAAGAAAAAAAGAAGATATGTGATATTTAATAATGGGAGAGGAATGGGAAGAGAGCAGGTGTCAAAGAAAAAAGTACAGAATGGCTTTGGTTTATGTCATGAATGCTAATTGGATGGTGTGTTACAAGAAGATAATGAGTGTAAGAGAATCAGAAGGAAGGCTGTGAGCATACATTTGAATGTGTTATTAACTTGGAATTGCATTTTTAAAAATATTATAAGTTTGGGAGATCAACATGGCAGTAACTTCAGGCAATTGGATGTGTAGGTCTGGAATTCAGCAGAGAAAGTTCGAACACAAAGAAAAATCTAGTTTGAAATAGAGCTTCCGGAATCATCAGCATGTGGACAAAGACAGAAAATTTCACTAAACATTTGAGGTATGCCCAGAAAATGAGAGAGAAAGGAGAGTGCAGTGGAGTCAATAGAGAGGCCCAAGGAGCCCGGAGAGCACAGGATCAGGTGCCATGGAGAAGTCAAGTGAGGATTACTGGTAGGAGGCTTAGAGGTAAAGAATCAGTGCATTCGAGTCCTTGATAGAGCAGTTGTGTTGATGTGATGACAGAAAGTCTGAAGGCATGTAGTGGGAGCTAAAATTAGAATATAACTTATTCTATTCATGAAATTGATGGTTCAATAATAAGAGAGTAGGTACATATAGTCCAAAAATGGAAAAGTTGAAATTATCTGAAAAAGTATCATTGCTGAGTAAGTACCTAAAAGAAACCAGAAGGAAAAGGACCAAGAACATGGATAAAAGGATGATCATTAAAGTGGAAAAACAGGTGCTTCATTTCTGAGGCTAAGTAAGCGGTGATTCACAAAGCAAGCAAAGAATGCATTACAAATTTGTAAGGCCATGGTTTTGCCTGACAAAATGATTGGAGGATCAACTGGCACTAAGTAAGTGGAATCAAGGAATTCATGAGACACAACAAAGATTGCTCTATGTTCATACAACTATCAAATGTCCTAAGAGACATTCATGTGGGTGAATTATTTGTGATGGCAACTGCTGCACAATTAGTATCAATTGCCTCTGAATGGCTTTAACACAAACAGATTTTCCAGTAATACAACTAATGTATAATTCAAGGGAAAGTTGATTTAGGTTTTATTCAGATACTTACCAGGAGTTGGTCATAAATTCTGAAATTCACATGATCAATAAGAAATACAGTTAGCATTATGCTAAGTAAAATAAATCAGACACCAAAGGTCACATGTTATAGGATTTCTTTTATATGAAATATCTAGAATAGGTAAATCCATAGAGAGCACTTACTTGAGTTGCTGTTTTACTTTGGGTCTAGGTAGCTAAGCTGGGCTAACCAGCTGCAGTCTGAGGCCACTCAACTCAGTGGACGTTTTCTAAAAGAAAAATCAGACTTGAAATTGGCTTTGAAAGGGAAAAGAATATGCTGACAAATGGTGTGTCATATACTGAGAGGAGGCAGTGTCATCCACTAGATCCTCCTAAAGGAGGAAAGGAGTGATTTACTGGCTGAAGTTTCTACAAGGAGACACAGGTGGAACTGCTTTCTATCACTCAGTCAATAAAATTATATTGAACTGCTACCATATGTCAGGCACAGAGCCATGCCAGGTGCACAGCGAAGCAAGGCCTGGGACATGAAGGAAATACTAGAGTCTCGATTCCAATAATTACAGGCTGTTGTTGTTCCTTGTGATTAAGCCCCTCCAGTGGTCGGCAAACTCATTAGTCAACAGAGCGGCAAACCGCGGCTTGCGAGCCGCAGTTTGCCGACCGCTACAAGGGCTCAGAGGAGTGCTTGGCTTGGTGATGGAAGTAAACAATTAAAGGTAGGAAGTGATGCCAATGTTAGATTTGAAATACTCTAAGGCCCTTGCTACTCAGAGTGTGGTCTGGGACAAGCAGCTTTATCATTCCTGAGAGCTTGTTAAAAAAACACAGAATCTTGGCTGTACCCAGACTATAAAACAGAACCTGCATTTTAACAAAATCTCCAGATGATTTACATATGCATTAAGTTTGAGTAGTGCTGCTCTAGGGGGTTTCAGCTTTGGGCTTGGCTGTGAAGAAAGGCCCAGGTTCTTCATATTGTTGAAACCAGACAACCAATGGGTCCTGGCTGCCTGTCACTACTTGAACCAATTAAGCAGAGACAGGGTTGAATCCTATATGTGTGCCTATTCAAATAATTCCAGCAGTACGGAGAGAGCAGCAGGTCATCCACGGAAATCTGCTCTACCCTTCCCCATAAGCCAGCTGCTTATATTGAGTAGAAGGACAAAGATTACATGGGAAAATAGGAATTACAGGCAAGGGGAAATAGGCAAGGTATATACCAGGTTACAGGCAATGTGGGCTGCGGGGGAGGGGGCAGTCGCAAAGGTGGGCACCTGCAGGACCAGCTTACAGGCCATGCAGGTTGGGGATAGCAAAAGGCAAGTGCCTGCAGGACCAGATTGTTTCAGCGACAAGGTTGTTAACCTTTCCATGATTATAGGCAGTTCTCAGAAAAGGAGGATGGGCTGTATTCCGATGTGGGCAACCATGTCCCTGGGCATACAAATCTCACCCAGGTGAGAATGTGCTTTCTCTAATCAGAACAGAACAGTCACGGTTAACAGAGCATGATTAATATTTCTTATAATTATACCTAGTCCATACTATTCTATTTCTTCCCCTAACATTGTGTTTCTTTTCTTAAGAGCCTCTAATTTTTGTGAAAGTAACTTGGTATTTCCCAAGCATTAACCCACACGATTTTAGGAAACATTGCTTCCCTCTCCGCGAAGTAGTGGGTATTTAACAGCAGTTTGAGGTTGGCTGGTTACTGAGTGATAACTTTGGTATCAGGTGGATTGATTGGCTAATTAGAGGCAAATGCAAGTGTTTTGACCGGGCTCTGAAACCTATTTCCCACATGTGAGCTGAACACTGGGAATGCAAAGATGAATTAGATGGCCCCTGTCTTCAAGGGTTAATTTACTCAAAAGGACTTGTTTTTAGTTACCATTTGGTCTAGTAGACTCTAGGCAAGACTATCTGGCTACTTCCATGATGGATGAATAATTATAAATTCCTCACCATTCTGAAGTGTATAGTTAAAATAAATGTGCATCTGGTTTTCCAGGACAATTCTCATTTATTCTGATTTCTCCAAAGTATTTATTAAGAACATCCCTTTCATTTTCAAAAGATTCCATTTGAATGATAAATTTTAGCCCTGGCCAGTGTGGCTCAATAGATTGGAGTGTCACCCATATGCCAAAAGGTTGTGGGTTTGAGTCCTTGTCAGGGCACATACCTACAATGCAGGTTTAATCCCCCGTCACTGCACATATGGGAAGACAGCTAATCAATGTTTTCTTCTCACATTGATGTTTGATGTTTCTCTCTCCTCCTTCCCCTCTCTCTTAAGTCAATAAGCATGTCTTCGGGTAAGTATTAAAATTTTTTTATAGTCAACCTATCTATAGCTAAATGATGATCGATGAGGAATGCAACGGTTACTTTTGGAGGATGCTTTGAAACATCAAGAGAAGGAAAAGGAGTATGGCTATTCAACAATGAGGTTGCCATGAACACAATGGGGGTCAGAGACTAACACCAAGGAAATAGATATGGTTGATTTAAATAGTCAGGCTAGAGGGAATGATGTGTTTTACACACACACACACATACACACGCACACACACACACACATCATAAGATCTGCAATATAGATGGAAAAAATGTGGAGCCAAACTTATCAACATTTTAAGGGTACATAGTAGGACCATTTGAACATTACAGCTTGCAAAAAAACCTCCAGTTCCCCACCAGGGTTATATTAAGTAAAACCTGATTGACATTCAGGAGTCTACATACCATAGTACCATTTACCTTCCCAGGCTACCAATGCATCTGAAATTCTCTTCTCTCTTCTTCTCTTTCTTCTAGTCCAGTGAATTTAACCCCATAAAAATAACACTGTCTTTTTTATGATACATCTTTGCAATACTTTTATTATTATACTGACATAAAATTCATAGATAGTATATTTCACCACAAACATAATTAAAAAAAAAAAAAAACCAAGCCCTAATCCTATCTAATAAAAGAGTAATATGCAAATTGATTATTACTCCAACACACAAGATGGCCACCCCCATGTGGTCAAAGATGGCTGCCCCATGTGGACACAAGATGGCTGCTACAAGATGGCTGGCAGGGGAGGGCAGTTGGGGGGGACCAGGACTGTAGGGGAGGGAAGTTTGGGCAACCAGGCCTGCAGGGCAGTTGGAGGGGGGGACCAGGGCTGCAGAGGAGGGCAGTGGGGGGGGGGGGGAACCAGACCTGCAGGAGAGGGTAGTTGGGGGCAAGCAGGCCAGCAGGGGAGGGCAGTTAGGGGTGACCAGACCTGCAGGGGAGGGCAGTTGGGGGGGACCAGGCCAGCAGGGGAGGACAGTTAGGTGTTGATCAGGCTGACAGGGGAGTGGTTAGGGGGTGATCAGGCTGGCAGGCAGAAATGGTTAGGAGCAATCAGGCAGGCAGGCAGGTGAGCGGTTGGGAGTCAGCAGTCCTAAATTGTGAGAGGATCCCAGATTGGAGAGGGTGCAGGCTGGGCTGAGGGACACACCACCCCCACCCCTGTGCACGAATTTCATGTACCAGGCCTCTAGTTCTAATATAAAAAATAATCTATAATGAAACAGTGTGTTTCAGTATGCAAATTCTCAATTGTTATGAGTCAAATGCTTGCTGATCTTTGAAGAATCAATGTAAATGCAATAGCTACCAGCACAGAATGATGAATTTGTGCTATTAGTGAGTTATTTTTAGTCCCTCTGCCCTTACCCTTTACCGCCAGGAACCAAAATTTGTCTCTTCTCCCTTGGAAATATCCCTCTATAAAGCCACCATTTTGACATTGCCATTGCCCCTCATTTAATTCAGTCTCTATGATCTTTCTCTTAATAATAAAATCACTTCTTAACTAGTTCTTTTTAAACAAGTATGCCCCCCAACCCATCACCTTTCTTGTCCCTCTTCATACAGGTTTCAGAATTAGCCTTCTTAAAAACTTTAAATGACTATCTCATCCCAGACTCTATGTCCAACATCTTCTATTGTTGCATTCATATTACTTGACATTCCTGAAACATTCCTGAGCTATCCCTTCTCTGTGCCTTACCCATATGTTTCCCCCCCCTTGGGTTCTATATCCCATTTACTCATGATTTGAAACCCTCCGCTGGGTAGAGCTCTTCATTCCATTGCTAGAGGCCACAGAATGATTTACACTCATCACATTGCATTATAATTTCTTTGTTTATAATTTGGGTCCTTCCTACACTTTGGAGTCAAACTCCTTGAAGGCAAGGCTTGACTTGAATTACTTATGTGTGTAATCTGAGGAACAAACCAGTAGTCTGGTACAGAGTTGAGGCTGATTATATGTTTGTTAAAAGAATAAGTAAAGTAACACATCAGTGAATAAATTGGGGGAATGTTGTCTCTGCAGTACAGGACTGTTATATAAGTTGTCTGCACATGGGGGGATTTGTACTCGGCATCTTGGCCAGGGTTGAATTTGACTAGTTTCAAACACTGTAATAAATGAGGCCCAGAAGAAGTTAAAGAACTTGCCCAGAGTAGCCCAGCTATTTAGTGAGAAAAAAAATGTAAATCATATCTGCTTGCTCTTTTTGATGTAGTGTGTTTGCCTCTGGTAAGTGGAGCGGTGAGTGAGAATAGATATCTAAGAAATACATTTGTTACAGAAGAAAAGCTTTTCTACAAAATCCTTGTGAACTTCTTTTGTTAATGCTGTACTGGAACACAAAAGGTTCAGTGTGCACGGACTGGGCTGATGCTGTAGGATGCAGGAAATTAGGAAGAGCATGAGAAAAACCTAATGAGAAGCACTCCACTTCATTTTTGGTCTGGAAAGCAAAAGAAATGGTTTTGAGAGTCTCCTTCAATAAGCAAGCACCTTGTTAATAGTCCTATCCATAGATCAATAAAGGCTGAGAAGATCTTTGCCCAGCCACGTTAATTATACCCTTTTGGCCCTAATGGGGGACACCGTCTTCTTAGATATCTTTTAGCTGAACTCAGTGTAAATAGAGACAATTTGCCCCGTGGTGAAGTAGGTGTTCAGCTACTAGCAGCTTTCATAATGATGATAAATAGGAGGTGAAAATGTTAAATGGAGTAGGAGTGTTCTTGAGGGGAGTCTCAGCAACTTAATATTTTCAAAGTTGAATAATCACTAGTTGGATAAAACTGTTCTATATGATACATGCCTCTGTGTTAATGAGGCTCTTCTTTATGGAAGTCCTTAGTTAACATAATTAAAATATACTTGATCACTTAGAAATATTTTTATTTACATGGTCTCTCTGCACTCCTCTCTCATCTGAACTTTCTGCACTATGCATTTATTTTTTTAATGTATTGAATTTATTGGGGTGGCATAGGTTAATAAAATTATGTAGGTTTCAGGTGTACAATTCAATAATGCATCATCTGTATATTGTATTGTGTGTTCACCATCTCAGTTCAAGTCTCCTTCCATCACCATTTATCCCTACTTTACCCTCTTCTACCTCCTCTGACCCCCTTTTTGCTCTGGTAATCACCATACTGTTGTCTGTATCAATGATTTTTTTTTCTTTTGCTTAATCCATTCACCTTTTTTACTCAGCCCCTCAAACACCCTGCACTTTGAAAAATGTGAGTCTGTTTTTATTTTGTTAGTTTATTTGTTTATTAGGTTCCACATATAAGTGAAATCATATGGTACTTGTCTTTCTCTGGCTGGCTTATTTCATATAGCATAACACTCTCCAGGTCCCTCCATGCAGTCGCAAAGGTGAAGATTTATTTCTTGTTTATGGCTTAGTAGTATTCCATGTATAAATGTAACACTCTTTTTTATCCACTCAACCATTGATGGACAGCGCCTGCTTCTATATCTTGGCTATTGTAAATAATGCTGCAATGAACATAGGGGTGCACATATTTTTTAGAATTAGTGTTTCAGGTTTCTTCACATTTATTCCCACAAGTGGACTCTCTGGGTCATAGGCAGTTCCATTTTTAATTTTTTGAGATAACTCCATGCTGCTTTCCATAGTGGCTGCACCAGTCTGCATTCCTACCGACAGTGCAGGAGGATTCCCTTTTCTCCACATTCTCACCAACACTTGCTGTTTGTTGATTTATTGGTAATAGACATTCTGACAGGTGTGAGGTGATAGCTCATGTGGTTTTAATTTGCATCTCTCTGATGATTAATGACATTGAGCATCTTTTCATATGTCCATTGGACATCTGTATGTCCTCTTTGGAGAAGTGTCTATTCAGGTTCTTTGCCCATTTAATAATTGGTCAGTTTAGTGTTTTTGGGTGTTGAGTTTTATTCTTTATACATTTTAAACATTAATCTTTCATCAGATGTATCATTGGCAAATATGTTCTCCCATTCAGTGGGTTTTCTTTTCTTTTCTTTTTTTTGATGGTTTCCTTAGCACTTTTCTGTGCCAAAACTTCTATTTTGATGTAGCCCCATTTGTTTATTTTTTCTTTTGTTTTCCTTGTCTGAGGAGATATATCAGAAAAAAAATATTTCTATGAGAAATATTTCAAGTGCCTGAGATTTTATTGCCTAAGCAGCACTATGTATTTATTTAGTACCTATGGTTCTGGGCACTGAGTACTGGTGTGTGTGTGTGTGTGTGTGTGTGTGTGTGTGTGTGTGTTGTATTTATTAATCACAAATTATGCAACAGACCATTTAAATTGATTATCTTATTTAATTTTCACAGAAACTTTATAAAGCAAGTGTCTTATTTTCATTTTATAGAGGATGAAATGGAAACCCTGAAAGTACTGGGGTGAGGATTTGACCTCAGGTATAAAGTAAGGCAGGGGACCCGGTCTATATTTTTTTGCCATCCCATCCCTAGCACATAGTAGGTGCTCAAAAACATCTGTTGGATAAATGAGCCCCACAGTCTCACAATTCTCTGCCCTGTCCCTACCTGTTATTGTCATAACTAGAGCCCGGTGCACAAAATTTGTGCATTTGGCAGGGAGTGGAGGGTCCCTCAGCCCAGCCTGCGCCCTCTCGCAGACCGGGAGCCCTTGGGAGATGTCTGACTGACATCCTTAGCACTGCCTCGGAGGCAGGAGAGGCTCCCACCACCACCGCTGTGCTCGCCAGCCCGTGAGCCTTGCTCAGGGCTTCTGGCTGAGCGGCGCACCCCCTGTGGGAGTGCACTGAGCGTCAGCCCCCTGGTGATCAGTGCGCATCATAGTGACTGGTCATTCTGCTGTTCGGTCAATTTGCATATTAGCCTTTTATTATATAGGATTAACTGCCTGATTTTAATAATAGAAAGCAAGCAAAGAGGAGGCCAGACATTATAAGCATGTCATGTGGGAAGCTTCCCCAGGAAGCTACAGCTTCATGCTCCCCACAGGTAACCACCAGTCCCTTCCCTGCAAAGCACTGAGGGAAGGGATGGGACAAAGAGGGGGATAAGCACATGCACAGTGATATTGGGGTGATGTAGGGGAGGTAGTAGACTGTCAGTGTAATCTGAGAAAAAGATAATTGGTTAGCACTTTAAATCCTGAAGGGATCATTGGTTAAGCTCCTAGTTATAAACCCCAGATAAAGAGTTCTCTTTTTTGTGCTCTTACCTCTAGCTCTTGCTTTGCTCTTGCTGGCCTGCTTTCTCTTGCTTTGTGAGAGTGCTGACCCCTTCACTCCATAGCCATGTGGCTTTAAGCAGCCCATGGCTATACATACCTGCTGGAAGCCAATTCCAGCATGTCATAATTGCAAGAGTTTCATCGAAAGGTTGATGGAACTTGGGGACTCAACAAGGGCTGAGTCACATATGTTATCGCCTGTTGGGAATGGCTAAAGGCATTTTCCCCAAATCTGAAAAGGATGATTGCTTACTGCCAGACAGCTCAGGGCATCTTAATCTACATGTTATTGCCTCCTCCGGGCCAAACACCTGAACAGCCAGAGGTAATTCCCCAATCTGACAATGCTTCTGTACCTAACCCTACCCTTTGATGTGTATATCTCCACCTCACCTTAGGACAATTTGTGCTAATAATAAGCAAGGGGTCCTGAGATGAGGAGAACTTGGTTTCTTTAGCCAGGCTCCTCTGTCCCCCCTGCCGAATGCCTTTCAAAATTATGTTTCATCTCTGGACTCTTATTTAATTTATGCACAGGCCTTCTCCAGATTGATGAACCCTTCTAGATGCCAGATCAAGACCCACCGGCATTAAATGGCGCCCAACATCTGGCAATAATACCCCACATGCAACAGACTGCAACTCAAATACAAGCTAAGATAGACTGTGCTTTAATATGAAGCAGAGACTCTGGGCAGTGACCTTAATTCTAGTAATGCTGAAGATAAAATTGGACTTTTTCCATAGCAGGACAGAGGGAAATACAACATTGAAAACCCAGAGGTTTAATTCCATGGAAATAAAAATCACTCATCCTCCTGTGCGAATCTCAGAAAATGCCTTTCCTTTCAACATCACAAGGATGCCATTTCCCCTGGTAACAGGTGGGAACACAGAAGGCACCACACCGATAACATGCCACTCTTTCCCCCTTTGGAAAACCTCTGAACTCCAAGGCTAAGAGGATAATTTTGACTGAAAACACTAGTTACAGACTGCTGGGAGGGGAAATGGCTACGACTAAGGCCACTTAGTAAAGAAAGCATCTAAAAAGGAACAAGTTTTCCCTCTTACCTCCTTGGACCCTTGGAAGCACCAGCCCTTCTGATCTTCTCACTCCGACATCCAACTGTTGGAAGTGCCACTGTGTTACTAGAAGGTGGTATAAGGGAACCATAGCATCCCCTTTGCTGACCCAAGACAAAAAACCAACTCTTGATTCACTTCTCCCTTTTTTTATTGTTCATTTGTTTTGAACTCAGACAACTTTTTTTTTCTCAAAAATCTTTAGACAAAGTTCTTAGAACATCATTTGCTATATACTAAGGAACTGAGTAAAGGGCTTAGACCTTTTTTAAATTGAACTTATTGAGGTAACATTGGTTCGCAAAACAATCCAGCTTTCAATTGTACAACTCAATAAAGCATCATCTACACACTGCATCGCGAGCCATCGCCCCTAGCGAAGTCTGTTTCCATTCCCATTGCCCCCAATTTGCCTACCTCCGCCTACTCTCTACCACCCGTTTTCCCTCTGGCTATCACTAAACTGTTGTCTATCTCTATGTGTTATATATATATATATATTTTCCCTTAATCTCTTCACCTTTTTCATCCAACTCCCTAACCCCCCTCTCCTCTGACAGCTGTCAGTCTGTTCCATGTTTTCTTGCCTCTGTTTCTATTTTGTTCATCAGTTTATTTTGTTCATTAGATTCCACATATAAGTGAGGTCATATGGTATTTGTCTTTCTCTGACTGCCTTATTTCACTTAGCAAAATAATTTCTAGCTCCATCCATGATGTCACAAAAGGTAAGATATCTTTTTTTTTTCTGCCAAGTAGTATTTATTGTGTAAATGTACCACAGCCTTCTTTATCCACTCATCTACTGATGGGCTGTTGGGCTGTTTCCAGATGTTGGCTATTGTAAATAACACTGCTATGAACATAGGGGTGCATGTATTCTTTTGCATTAGTGTTTCAGGTTTCTTAGGATATATTCCCAGACGTGAGATTGCTGGGTCAAAAGGCAGTTCTATTGTTTTTTAAGTTTTTGAGGAAACTTCATCCTGTTTTCTACAATGGCTGTACCAGTCTGCATCCCCACCAACAGTGCACGAGGGTTCAAACATCTTCACTAACGTCTATGAAATTACAGCTAATATGTGAAGCCCTGTATAAGGTTGAGCTATGTTTTTTCTTGCTACATTCCTTGGTATAATTTAGTGAACTTGGAAGCCAAGCTGAGCAAAATTTAAACTCCAACAGCAAAGAAAACAAGCTGTGTGGCCTTGAGCACTCAACACCTCTGAGACCGAGTCCCTTTAACTGTAAACTCTCTGGATGTTGTGATGTTGCCTGTCCCACAGGGTTATTATGAAGGTGATCACATAATATAATTGAGAGACTGGGCAGCAGTTTGCAAGTGCTTTGAGTTACTTTGCTTAGAGTGACTATGAGCAAGCTTCCTTACTTTCCTTATCTATAACAACTACAAGAATACATCCTCACTGATAGAATTGCTACATTAACATAATGATATACTTTAAGAACTTAATAGAGTGCCTAATACATACTATGTGCTCAAGATATGTTTGTCCCACTCTTTCCTCATTCTTTCCCCTCAGTTTCTGAAATCTGAGTTCATCTTATCACTGCCCTTTATTCTGCATATACTAGTAGCAAGCTGATCCATTTTCCTGCCCCTATGGTCCATTCCATAGTTTACAGTTTCGCTTATCCTAACCACTAAAAACTTGACATGTTATGTCTTACTACTTTCCAGCTGCCCTGCCTCTAGATCAATCACACACCTCAGTGCTATGGGCAAACTTTCCTTCCCCAATCATGACCTTTCATTGAAATTATACTTTAAAAAGGCATTCCATTATGAATCAGGACCAATTCCTTACTATCTCCAAAGTTCTCCACCTCATCTAAACTGAAGGTCAAATGTGTTTTTATTAGCCTAATTCATGTTGGCCATTTTCTCAAACCAAATGCTATCTCAGTCTCTTTTCCTTTCCCGCCCTCCCATCTTGACTCTGGAACTAGGATGTACTAGAGTTCATAGAGTCCATCCTAGAGTCAATAGACTAGTACTTCCAGACTTGAGGCCAAAAGAATGATGAATATGTTCTGATTTGTCCTGGAAGGCTTATACTTCCCCAGAGATTTATCATCTCTTCTGCCCACCCTCACCAACGCAGAAGAAAGAGAAGGATGTTCTCCAAGGATTCCCTGCCCCAGGTTTGCAGAATGGCTCTGATTTCAGGTGTCTAATGGGGCCACCACGTGTCTACATTTAGAGTGTTCTATATCGTTGCAAGACAGGTATGTTTATGGAGCGTGTAGGAAGACATGTCATGTTGCAGGATTTCTCACTTTTTCAAACTTGTCTGGGAAGATGTCACATAAAGTTGAAGAAACAAAGCTAATGAAAGTTATGAAGGTTTATGTGTTAAATAATATGACTCTGAACTAGATACTTATTTGGGGGGGGGAGGTTGGAAATTAGAGAAACTGTGTAGGAAGTGGCAAGATTTTGTGAACTTATGGTTATGAAGGGAGAGATTGAAAAAGCAGGTTTTAAAACAGGCTTAGACTCAGGCCTGGGAGATTGGCACTGGAGAATATTCCCTACAGCAGTGGTCAGCAAACTGTGGCTCGCGAGCCACATGCAGCTCTTTGGCCCCTTGAATGTGGCTCTTCCACAAAATACCACGGCCTGGGTGAGTCTATTTTGAAGAAGTGGTGTTAGAAGAAGTTTAAGTTTAAAAAACTTGGCTCTCAAAAGAAATTTCAATCGTTGTACTGTTGATATTTGGCTCTGTTGACTAATGAGTTTGCCAACCACTACCTACAGGAACTGCAGAGTTGAAAAGAGAAGAGTGTCTTCCAGTAAAAAATTAAAATCTTGATCTCTGCCATGTTAAACACGAGGTGGTAATGAGACAGCAGGAAGCTACTTTGGTACGGCAGCAGGAAAACATGACTAAACAGCTGGAGAAGTGTGACATGCAGAGGTAAAACTGACTAATTCATTAGCTAATCATACCTTTCAATTACACAGTACTGAGCTTTACAGTTTACAAAATACTTATCATATACATTATCTGGGTCCTCGAAACAACCCTGTAAGGCAGGTATTATTAACCACTTTTTACAGAGAAGGGGACTGATGTTCTGAGAGACACTTGCTTTGGCCCATGGACTCATCACTTAAGGGATGGAATTGTGGTTCAGCTTAATTTTTTTTTCTTGCCAAGGTCAACATGCCTTTTACAATTATGAAAGCTTCATTGCTATTGTTCCCTTTGGAGATGGATAGGCCCAAACTTTTTGAAACGAAATTCCCCTGATAATAGTTTTATCAAGCGCAACGTTTTCCCAGATGAAGGTTATATGGGAAATGATCAAGAGCCTTGGTCTGAAGTCCAGAACTCCCCCAATGATCTTTGGAATACTGGGTGTAAGAATCATTGGAGCTTCTGCTCAATGTCAATTACCCTCTTCTTCTTGTTGGCAAAGCAAACTTCATGCAGGAAAAAGTGACCTTAATTAAATTCTTATTGCTCTCGACCAATCAAGGGCATCCCATTCCCTATGATTGAATTTGGCTATGGGAGCTGGGCAGTAAGGGCATAAGCAATGTCATGGAAGGCCCACGTGGCATCTGCAGAAAGGAGTTTCTTGTTGCTACAAAAGAGATTAGGAATAGATGCTCCCATTTCTCTCTGTGGGAGATGCCATGTCTGAATGTGTTGCCAGAACTACCTCAATTGTCTTACGTCCATTAGTGTAAAAGCCATCACAACAAAGATGTCAGAACCAAGGACAAGTGGGAAAAACTGAGTACTCGATGACATTTTAAAACATCTACCTTGAAATATCTTGAAATTTTTCTACCTCTTAATGTATATGCAAAATAACGTATTTCCATTGTTTAAAGTAATTTGAGTTGGGGGTTTCTGGTTCTGATTAGAGGCCCGGTGCACAAATTCGTGCATGGGTGGGGTCTGGCCATGCCAGCCCACCCCGATCAGGGCCGAGCAGGCCAGGCCGGACACGGGAGGTTGGCCAGCCGGCCCCACCACCTGGTCAAACTCCCAGTTGAACTCCCAGTGGAGGGACAATTTGCATATTAGCCTTTCATTATATAGGACTAGTGGCCCAGTGCATGAAATTAGTGCACATTAAAAGGGAATTAATTAGAGAAAATATTTTAATATTGCCATTTGCCCTTTTTCTATAATAGAAGTGTCAGAGATGAAAGAAAATTAGTAAAATGTATATGAAAATCTCCCTCCTGTCAGAGTATGGGGCACACCATGGGACTCAGAGTCAAGTCCCCGCCCACCTGTGTGTGCCTCAAAATCGCGTTAGACCCAGACCCAGCTGGCCCCACCCCCGTCAAGCCCAGCGGGGTGGGGGGGTGCAGCCTCAGGTTCCCCAACCCAGCACCAGCTCCCCATGCCCGGCCTTAGGTCTCCTGGCCTAGTGCCATGGCGGGGGGTGCAGCCTCAGGTCCCCTGGCCCTGCCTTAGGTCCCCCCACCTGGCCTCAGGTCCCCCGGCCTTGGCGTGAGGGCACGAGGTCATGACAACCATTTGCATATTAGCTGTTTATTATATAGAATAGCTTCCTAACTGATACTATCAGCATCAGCCTTTATTTTGGCAAATTAACCCCAAAGTTAAATGACCTAAATGCAGAGCTTTTCTCACAAATTTGTACTAGAAAATGAATTTCAATTGCTTTGTCAATAAATATCAAATGTACATATTTTTGTCAACAAATGCCACACAAATGTGGATGTAACTGGGTTATTGCCTCTTTTTTTAAGTAAATTAGAACTCTGAAGACATGTTTCCATCTCATATCATTCCTGGTGATTTCCTTACCTTCATGCCAAGCTAAGACTATGGATGCGTAGTCTCTGATTCATTCTCATGAATCTCTAGCAGAATTTGATAACCTCTTTCTCAAACTGTAATATAAAATAATTACTTCCAGAAAAAAACTGATTTGTCTTTCTTTTTTTCATTCCTATATTTTTGTCTCTTTCTCAATGTTATCAAAACCCTCTTACCAAGCGTTAAGGAATCTAGAACTCTGAACACAGATGAGTGCTGTTGTGGGGAACAAATGGGCTATGGATTGCTGAGAAACTTACCTAAAGTAAATGATTGCACTTCTCCCAATTTAGGGGAAAAAATTCACCTCCAGAAAGTACTTGTACATTATAAGTGCCCTTACAGAGCCCAAAGGTTTCAAAAACTTCAGTTTATTTGATAAATAGCATATTGTCTCTATTCAGATTTGCTAAGATAATGTTAAACTGCATAAAGGCCAAAAAAAAAAAATATAGAAATTTTTATCCTATGCACTGTCCAGTGTTTTGGTAAAGTTTCAATAATAAGTGATGACTATTTATACTAATTCCATTTTAAATCTAATAGATGTGCCCATTTCATATTGTATAGCTCCCCTTGTATTAAGTATAAATAGTGGCTGTGAGTGAGTAATATTGATGCATTAGCATGGTATAAGTGGTATTCATTATATATAAACTTCCAGCTCTGCTCTAGGATCCTTATGCTAAGGAAATGTTGCTTTTCCTAAAACTTTCCCAGTGAGTAACCATTTTTAATAAATAAAATAAAATATGTGTCCCTAGGAGACTTCATAGTTCATATATATATATATATAATTTCATGCATTGGGCCTCTAATATATATATATATATATATATATATATATTAGAGGCCCAATGCATGAAATTCAGCAAAAGTAGGCCTTTCTTCTCCCAGCTGCCAGCACTGGCTTCCCTCTGGCACCTGGGACGCGGGCTTCCCTCGCAGCCCTGGCTTCGTCCAGAAGGATGTCAGTATAATTAGCATATTATGCTTTTATTATTATAGATATTTTAAGTAAAGCATGTATCTCAAAACTAGAGTTCTTTGTATTGCTTAATCTGGAAGCTATTTCTGTCTTGTTCTTTGGAGATTCTTTTTTTTATTATTACAGTTGCCCATGATTGTGCTTTAAGTGGACAAAGTTGGAGGGTGAATAGTTAGATTTTATTGTTATAATTACTCAGCATTTAGATTTGCCTTGTTGGTTTGAAAGAAAAATAAGACTTTATTTCATTTGAAAGATATAAATGATAGCAAATTCCTATTTGAAATTGTTAGACTGTGATTACCAGTGCAACTATATAATCTTATATATGTAAATCACTAGAGTTCATGGTAAGTCTGACATTTACAGAATTAATGAACTAAATAATTAAGTGACCTAGTAAACGAATTGGTAAACCAGAACTATTGATGTTTTAATGAATTATTTGCTATCACTTAAATAATAACTTTTTGCATAATTTTAAAGATTACAGTGAAGAAACATTAGAATTGAAAACCCATTCAGTGAAGAAATGTTATTTTTATGAATCCATCATTATGTCTCTTTTTATTGAATTCATTTCTATTCAGTTTAGAAAAGGGGCAATTCTTACGTCGATGACTAAAAGTCCTCGACTTCGGAGGTTTTTTTCTTTCCCTCTCACTGAGACAAAGGGTTCAGGATCATTTACTGCTTCGAAAAACCACAGCTAAAATGAGTAATTAGCATACAAATATAATTTTAGAAATCCCCTATTTGATGGTATATATCACATGTGTTTCAGAATTTGTAAGCTTTTGTAGGTTAACTAGTACATAAAATAAGGCATTTTTCTAGACTCCAAAAATGACTCTCTTTACCTTTCTCTTCAAACACCCTTTCAAAAATTAGATTGTAACTATTATAATAACTGAGCTGCACTAAATACAACCACAATTTGGAACATTGAAATGTTCAGGGTTATATCAATCAATAATGAGAGAAGTAGAAGTAGACTGTGTCTTCTGTATCCATACTAATTGCTTGCCTAAGACGGCCCTCCATAGGATGAGGAATTACTGAATCATAAGTATTCAATACTTCCCACTAGAAGGAAAAAATTCAAGTATATTTAAATAAAAATAAAGGACAGCAAGAGTTATGGCTACAATGGTTTTCTCACCCCATATGAAAGAAGAAGATGATCTCTTAAATTAACCAGTGTTTATTGCAGCCTATCATGAACTTGACACTGTCCTCGGCACAATGGGACATACGGAAAAAAAAAGAAGATGCAGTCCACAGCTTATAATCTAAGTGAAAAGAGTCAACTAATACACAGAAATTAGTATCAAGCTGCATGGAAGTGATAATAGCCTCAGCTATTGCATACAAAACATCCTGTAGCTTTGTAGGCTGAAGAGATGCAGTGGGGTGTTTTTAAAATCTTCTAAGAATCTGTGAACCTCTATTTCTGGCAATATGGAAGACTACATATCCTGAAAATCTTTCCGATAGAGAACACCTAGAAATGTTCATAAAATATAACAATTTTAAAAAATACAAACCTGGACTTGCAATAAATTAAAGAAAATTTCCAAGGTCTCAAGATGAAGGGGAATTTCTAACTAGAGTAGTAAATAAAAGCTGACTCAAACGCTGTTCTGGAGGACTGCCATTCCTGACCACCAATAGCCTCAAAAGATAGCACAATGTCCTGGATCTTCATACAGAACTGGGAGCTGGAACAGAGATTCCCACGTAAAGTTGGGACTTTCAAAGGGCTAGACCACGCATGTCAAACTCAAAGGCTAACAGGGGCCAAATAACAAGGTTTAAGTTTATGTGGTCACCAAAAAACAAAAGCTTCAATTTTCATAGAAACGTAGGTTTATTTTGATAGACATGCTGAATACAAAGGGCTGAAATAAATGAGTAATCGTTAACATAAAATAATAGAACATTTTAATAAAAATTAATATTTTTTCTTAAACATTAAGCGTAACACAAGTAAACCTATTTTTCTTGTTCTCCGAAAGTGAAATATTTCCTGTTGCACACACCGAACAAATCAGTCCAAGACTTCGCCATCGGCTGCTAAAATATTCGTTGCTAGTATTAGTGGAGAGAAATGGTGCGCCTGCACCTACGGCTCGTAAGGAAAATGAATGCAACATGATTATAGTAATCAGTCATTAGCGAATGTTGTAGTTCATTATTAATAATTACATATAACAGGATATTGTAAAAATTAAATTACAAAATTTTTATTAAAACGTTTCTTACATACCGTTATATTGGCTGGGCTGCAAAAATATTCATTGTGGGCCACATGCGGCCCACGGGCCACAAAGTTTGACATGCTTGGGCTAGACCAGGGGTCCTCAAACTTTTTAAACAGGGAGCCAGTTCACTGTCCCTCAGACCGTTGGAGGGCCGGACTATAGTTTAAAAAAAAAACTATGAACAAATTCCTATGCGCACTGCGGGCCCGGGACGAGTCGGCTGCTTAAGCAGGATAGGCAGCGGCACCCGGCGGGCCGGATAAATGTCCTCAGCGGGCCGCATGTGGCCCGTGGGCCATAGTTTGAGGATGCCTGGGCTAGACAGTCAATGAAATTGTAGATTTAAAAAAGTATAAATCCTGCCCTAGCTGGTTTGGCTCAGTGGATAGAGCATTAGCCTGTGGACTAAAGGGTCCCAAGTTCGAATCCGGTCAAGGGCACATGCCCTAGTTGTGGACTCGATCCCCAGTTGAGGGCGTGCAGGAGGCAGCCAATCAATGATTCTCTCTTATCATTGATGTTTCTATCTCTCCCTTTTCCTTCCTCTCTGAAATCAATAAAAATATATATTTAAAAAAAAAATCCTTCCACTGGCAAATGGAATGAAACCTATTTAGACCTGTGTCCTGGGTTAAGTCTCTCCTCAGAATTTGTAAATTTAGGCCTGACCTTATCTGAATTTGGGGATCAAAATTACCACCTCTAGTTTGTGAGATCCCAAGAATTAATGTAAATTGCTCCTAGGTCAGGACACTCAGCAGAAGCAATGGAAATCTCTTGTGAAACACTTACCTTTTACTCCAGATCCTGAAAGATCCCCAAAAGTAAGATTCTGTTTGGTATGGGTAACAATGGAAAATTACAAAACATACCAGTAAATAAAGTTCTTTGGATTTTGTGAAACTTGGGCCATAGGAGATTTATTTAGCAAAAAAAAGATGAAGAGATGTTAGGAAAATATAAATAAATTCCCAAAGTGAGAAAATCGTGGGGGTCTTAGTCCTGAAATTGTGAGAACAAGCCAGCAGAGAATAAATAATTGAGAAGGCTGCCCTTTTGTTTCGCTTTGGAAGAATCTGCATTTTAGAAGTTATTTTATCAGTGAAAAAATACTCAGATCAATGGGCATGTCTAAAAATAGCCTGAGTTCACCTGTCCAACTGAAATGTTCACATTAAAGAAATCACCAGTGATTTGGCAGGTGGAGACAAAAAGCTAACCACTTTTTAAAACATTATATAAATGTATTCCTTTAGCTATATTTAAAACAGCTCACTTGGCTTAAATATAGTTTTTAATATATTTTTATTTATTTCAGAAAGGAAGGGAAAGGGAGAGAGAGATAGAAACATTAGAATCATTTATTGACTGCACACCTCCTACTGGAGATCAAGCCCACAACCAGGGCATGTGCCTTGACCTGGAATCTAATCGTTACCTCCTTGTTCATAGGTCACGCTCCAACACGGAGACACACTGGCCAGGGCTTAAATTTTTTTTTTCTTTTTACTTCTTGGGTTTGCTACTTATTGAGTCAGCAGTTGGTTGGGCCAGGAAGTAGATAAATGACAAGATAATCCTTGTCAAAGGGAATTAAGAGTCAGGTAAATATACCTTCCAAGGACAAAGCTCTCAAATTTAAGTCTCTTTAGATTTTTGTCATAAACTAACCAACTTCCTCATTCCTCAGGCCAGGGCTTGGGGCCATTCAATGTGTTCCTTTCCTTCAGATTGTTTTAATTGTTTCTGTGAAACTATGAGAGGAAAAAAATGACAACACCTAAGCTTAGTGCTTTGTACAGAGGAAGCACTTAATACATAGTTTATTAATTAACGATTGTCATAATCTATCTCTCAAGGCCTGAACAAAGCCAGACACATTAATTAATGAACCCATAAGAAGGTACACAAGCAAGATCAGGCAAGGTAATTGAGAGCCTACCAAGAGCCATGCCCCCATTTGATCTTGTTCTGCAATGGCTAGCGTGAATTGGACACTCTATAAAGCTTTGTTCAATGCAAGGGTCTTTTCTAGAATATGGCAAACCACTTATTCTACAGCATACAATCAACTAGGTATCATATGGAAAAGTTAATGTAAGCTCAGGTTTGGTGAAAGAGTCTATGTAAGACATAGCTTCAGGTTAGACCCACTTTAGAGTCTTTCAACTTTCTCCAGGGGAATTTCACTTTCTCATGGTGGTGTTCAACAAAATTTAAACTTTGAAGAAACATCCTGTGATAGTATGTTTTTTCATAAATACTTCCTCTCACAATATTTTTTTTTTTAAATAAATCTTTATTCAGATTATTACAATTATTTCTCCTTTTTTACCCCATAGCTCCCCTCCACCCCTTTCCCACCCCACCTTCTGCCCTTACCTCCCCCCCACTGTCCTCATCCATAGGTGTATGATTTTTGATTTTTGTCCATTCTCTTTATGAACCCCCCCATACCCCTTTCCCCCTGAGAATTATCAGCCCTCTCCCTTTCTATGCCCCTGATTCTATTATATTCACCAGATTATTCTGCTCCTCAGGTTTTTAATTCACTTGATTTTTAGGTTGGCTTGTTGATAGATATGTATTTGTTGTTCATAATTTTTCTCTTTACTTTTTTCTTCTTCCTCTTCTTTAAGAATACCTTTCAGCATTTCATATAGTACTGGTTTGGTGGTGATGAACTCCTTCAGCTTTTTCTTATCTGTGAAGCTCTTTATCTGCCCTTCAATTCTGAATGATAGCTTTGCTGGGTAGAGTAATCTTGGTTGTAGGTTCTTGCTATTCATCACATTGAAAATTTCTTGCCACTCCCGTCTGGCCTGCATAGTTTCTGTTGAGAAGTCAGCTGACAGTCGTATGGGTGCTCCCTTGTAGGTAATTAACTGTTTTTCTCTTGCTGCTTTTAATATTCTCTCTTTGTCTTTTGCTCTTGGCATTTTAATTATGATGTGTCTTGGTGTGGTCCTCTTTGGATTCCTTTTGTTTGGGGTTCTGTGGGCTTCCTGGACTTGTAAGTCTATTTCTTTCACCAGGTGGGGGAAGTTTTCGGTCATTATTTCTTCAAATAGGTTTTCAGTATCTTGCTCTCTCTCTTCTTCTGGCACCCCCATAATTCTGATGTTGGTACGCTTGAAGTTGTCCCAGAGTCTTCTTACATTATCTTCAACTTTTTGGATTTTTTTTTTTGCTTTTTGCTTTTTCGGTTGGGTGTTTTTTGCTTCTTTGTATTTCAATTCTTTGACTTGATTCTTGTGTTCCTCTATTCTGTTTCTGGGTCTCTGTATAATATTTTTTATTTCAGTCAGTGTATGTTTAATTTCTAGTTGGTCCTTTTTCATATCTTCGAGGGTCTCGTTATATTTATCGGCCTTTTCTAGGATATTCTTAAAAAGTCTTATAACGGTGGTTTTGAATTCTATATCCAGTCGTTTGTTTTCCTCCATTTCTTTCGTTTGTGATCTGATTCTTTGACCCCGCATTTTCACTGAATCCCTGAGTTGGTAAGGTAGATATTTGTGCTAGGTTTCCAATATGGCCCAGAGGGTCTGCTTCCCCAGTTAACCTGAGGTGGACACTCTTGGTGCACCCCTTTGTGGACTGTGTGTACAGCCTTGTTGTAATTAAGTCTTTATTGTTGTTGGTATCACTGGGAAGAATTGACCTCCGGGCCAGTTGGCTGTAAGGATCAGCTGTGTCTATGCTGGGAGAAGCCCGGTGCTGGAGACAGCCTTATAGGATTAGACTTGCCAAATTGCAATAGCCTCTGTGCTCAGCTTGGATGGGGTGGAGTCTCAGTCTTGGCTTCCTGTCAGCCCCGCCCCTGCGCGCATGTGCGCTTTCAGTCCTCCGCCTTCCCCAGCTCGAGTCTCCGCCTGAGAGTCCAGACTCCCCCCACAAGAGCGTGGGTCCCCAGGGGCTCGCCTGGAACTGGGGTTCACTGCAGTCAGAACTGGGGCTCGGTGCAGTCAGAATCCTCTGACTCCCCTCCACTAGGGAAAGCCTGTGGCAACCCCCGCAGCCTTTGTGCGCACTGGCGCGGCGCGTGTGCGCACTTTCAGTCCTCCGCCTTCCCCGGCTCCCGAGTCTCCGCCCGAGAGTCCAGACTCCCCCTACAAGAGCGTGGGTCCCGAGGGGCTCGCCTGGAACCGGGGTTCACTGCAGTCAGAACTGGGGCTCAGTCAGGATCCTCTGACTCCCTTTCACTAGGGAAAGCCTATGGCTACCTCCGCAGCCTTTGTGCGCACTGGCCCGTGTGCGCCTTCAGACTTCTGCCTTTCCCAGCTCGCGGTCCGAGGCTTCCTTCCCCCTTCCGCCAGAGGAAGTCAGCCAAGCTCTCAGCCGCCCTTCCTCTCTGCGCGCACAAAGCCCCTTTGCCGTACCTCCAATTCTCTGTGAGCTTTTCTCCTTCCTTCTAGTTGTAGAATTTTCACTCAGCCTGCTTTCCTGTGGTTCTGGATGGTGTCCGTTCTGTCTTTTAGTTGTAGTTTTGAAATTGTTGTGCGAGGCAGCAGTTTAGGTGTTTACCTATGCCGCCATCTTGGTTTCTCACCTCTCACAATATTTTATTCAAATTAGGAAATTTATCAAATAGACTCTCAAATTCACTTAATTTAGACATTTATTCAAGTTCATTGAGTAATGAGTATTTTTAAGTCACAGATGTCATCATAGCCATAGATGTCTTCATACATTATAACCCTCTGTTCAACCTCAAACTTTAGAGGGAGTGCAATCCAGTTGTTTTTAATGATTATTGTGTCAGTGGGTATGAAGGTCACCTGACAAAGTATACATTACAATGCAGATTCAGACAAGAATTATCAGCAGGGAGGAAGACATTTGATAATCTCATAAATTTAAATAAATGCTTTTCATTTCACTGGAATCAATATTGACCATGCAGTGCAGAAAGAGTTCCACAAAGAGTCTTAAAATCAGAAAATCTACAAACATGAGAAAAAAATATCTTTAGAAAATCACCAGTCCCATATTTCACATATAGAGTTTGCCAAAATATGTAAAACTTAAAAGTAATCAAAGAGATCAAATATATTTGCACAAGTATGTGTGATTTCTTAGCAGATGGTTAAACTCTCAACTATTTTAATAGAACCAGAATAGGAAAAATATCTGGCAAGTCATTTTAAAGATATAATTTTAAGCTATCACTTGGAATGGTTTTTTAAAAACCAAATGATCTATCCTAAAGTTGAAATCAATTGTCATCTATGTGTAATGACATAAATACAATGTTGCTTATGATGTTTTAAGATGTGGACTGGAATTGCAACTGCACCAACAAAAAGAAGACAAAACTTGAGAAATGGTCCTATAAAAGAATCATTAGCATAAGACCACATCAATTGGTGGGCACTACATTTGATCATACTCTAAGAATTGTCTTTATGATTAATTTGCTTCTCTGATACTGAACTGATAGTGCAGTGATCTGCATTGATTATTAAGGTGACTGAAATAACAAAATTAGACATGGCTTACTAGTGCAAATTGGCTAATCCATTAACACATAAAAATTTCAGGAAAAATAGTGATTATCACATATCACCAGGAAAGAAATTACCCTGTACTTATCAACTCTGCTAGGCCAGTATTATAATGACACATATTGTATGTTAAATAAACACATTTACCTTAGAGGCACAGACTTGATGTTCTTCACAACAGTAAAAACCTGTATTTAATCCTGAATTCTTTAGGTATAAATAAAAAAATTGACCTTTGGGTGGTTGAATTGTCTCTTAGAAAAATCACCAGGATGATCTACTCTTTTAATATGACCTGATCATTAGTTACTAGAAGACTGCAAATTTTGGTCATTCTAACAGAAATCAAACTCTAATTGCAATGGACATCTATGATCAATTTTTTGAGACTATGTGCCTACTGTAAAGCATATTAACTTGGAAAGATCCACTTGTACTTCTATCCATTTCTAATAAAGCATTCTCGTGGCTAATATTATTCTTCAAACTAGATATATTAGAAATGTTAATTTAGAAATATAATAAAATTGGATCCCAACATGATTATTAGAAATAAAAGTTCTGAGCCTAAATAAAAATTACAAAGAAAATAAAAAGACTGTGATAATGAAGATTTGGGTGTTGCAACACAGTCTGTGATACTTTAAGATAAATTTGTGTCTGTGAATGTGTATATATCTCTTCTATGCTGATGTGTAATTTAAAAGGAAGGTAAAAGTGCTGAGAAACTATGATAATTTAATAAATTCAAAATTAAAGAGAAAGCCACAAGGGCATTCGAGTTGGTTTCTGGTAAATACACAGATTTTGATTTTAAGGTCATAAGTCCACAGGGAATTAATATGATCTGAGGTGATGGATTCATGAGAATTCTTGTCCAAAGCATTCAGCACCATCTATGTGTTTCCCACTTTGGGAAGTATCTCTCAGTCTCCAGTTAATCTATATATACAAGCCTCAAAGTTTACTATAAGAAAACATTTAAGATTCATTTTTAAAAAACTGACACAGTGATAGATAAATTAGACTCAAAAGAGCATTGTTTTGGGAAAGAGTTACGGACACATGTTTCACTTGCTTTGGAAAGCAAATATAGTATTGAATTTTACTATTTAGGGGATCATAGGCAGGTTTAGGGAACTTTTAGAATCGAGGTCCATGGAAAAAAACATAGGGCTACAGACAGGGATAAGGTATATTTCCATAACAGGAGGAAGCCAGGTGCAATTATATTTTATAAGACAAGGGAGCATCAACAGATACATTTACATAAGACAAGGAAGCAGCAACAGGTATATTTCCATAAGACAGGGGAACTGGAAGTAGCCAAAAAAAAAAAAAAAAAAGGTCTATATTTACAAAATAAAGAAGGAAGAAAGCCCAGAAGGAATAGGAGGACAATGAGGGAGGAGGGCCTAAGGGTCACTATAGTAACCAATTCGAAAGGGATGTCAGGACACAGGAACTACAGCCTTTGTAAACCATGGAAACAGGAAGTCGGTGGGACCCTTTCCCTCTCCCGACGTGGGGGTCTCTACTTGTTCTTCAATAAATATCCACCTTTGCTATACTACCCCCTGTCCGTGGATTCATTCTTCAACTCTGGCAGACAACGAATCCGGGTTCCAGTGCAAAAATTTCGTATCAGTGTGATTTAAAATTTCTTTGGAGAGCAGCCAGCTGCCAACTATTTGAATTGATTTAATTCAGCATGCTCTGGCCTCCTGTCTTCAAAAGAAGTTCTTCAGAATGGCAGTGAGGGAATCTTTTATTTGAACATTTAAGTAACATGTAAAGATAGAAAAAAGATATAAATGCGAATAATTAAAAAGTACATGAATAATATTGAAAGCAGAATACTTGAAAAGGCATGGTAGATTTTACATTCTCAGAAGATAACAGCCACCAAATGTGTTAAGATCCTTTCAATATTTTCAGCTTTTGCTAATATTAACAGTGGGGAGTACTCAATTGAGAGGGAAATGTCAGGAAAATTCTAGTAAAAATAAATTGGTGCAATTAATAGGGCAAACTGCTTGATTATTCCAAAATGTTTGCTTCACTTCTCCATTTTAGAGTGTTATTCTGGACAGAGATATAAAGAGAGAAGATCATGAGGGGAATGGACAGGAGGAGGAGCAGAAGAGAAGAAATCAACATTACTTAAAAAATATATATATATTAGAATTTAGAAACAATTTATCAGTTATGATTTAATACTTGAGCTGTGAATGGAGCAGCAGTATTAAATACACTATTCAAAAGATAATAGCAAAGAAACAAATAGTCTTTTATCACTATCTCTTAAGACCAATACATTTTGAAATTCTATAGTTTTGGCTTGTTGTTTATACCAATAACAATGATATAAACAAATATATCCTCTAAGCATTCTTATATACTAAATATTTTATTTATTTTTATACCAGAGTTGAAAATGCTCTGTTAATTTAGTAATATATATAATCCTTAAACCAAAATCAACACATAATATGATTTAAGATAATAAAACCAAATTAAGAACTGAAGTGTTCAACCTTCAAAACTTAACTGAGCATGATGACTATCTGAGTTTGACTTATGAGCTTACTGTCTAGTTATGTCAGGATACTTACTTGGGAGATTTGGAACAGTTTCTTCTCTAAATAATTACCTTCCAGAATGTTTCTGAACAACAAGCATTCTTATCAATGAGGAACCTTCACTGTTAGCTCATTTTCTGCTTTAATTACCTTTAAAAGTCAGCAAGACAACATATGAATGTTCACATCTTATTGCCCCGGCCCGCGGGGCAGCAACGAGGGCACGCAGGAACCACCTAAGAGAATGAAACAAACAAGGAACGCGAAGAATGGAGGCAAGACAAGGTTCCTGATCAAGCCTCGTTTTTTTATTCGAGTGTTGCGGTATATAAGCACTCAAGAGGGGAGGGGTAGGATAGGGAGTTGCCATGGGATGATTGGTTGGGGACTGGGTATCTGTCCTAGCTGATCGGTTATTCTGATATGGGGGGTTCTTCTGGCCCTTGGGCGCGCGGGCTTTCCTTGTCCTTGCTTTGTCCTTGCTTAATCAGGAAGTAGGGCTGACCAGGAAGTAAGACCAAATCCTTCTTTTATGGCCCCCGGCATCTTATTAAACAACTTTCCACATTTAAGACTTTTAATCTCTAGAAGGAGTCTGAGTTCATTGACATCAAGAATTTTTATTTAGGTGAAGTCATGGCCTACATAAAAATTTCCTTTGCCCTTTGTCTACCCAATAAATATCCTAAGGATGGAAGTAAGGATGCATTTAGGAAATCTAGAGTGACTGAAAAGCCTTGCTTCTATAAATAATTAGAAAAAGATACATATGGGGAGACCAACAAGTGAAGTTGTGAAGGTCAGGCCCAAGAAACACCTTTGATACTATAGAAAACTAATCTTAAATAGAAAGCTTATTGCTCAGTATGTATTCTAGTTAAAGTCTTCTGTCCTTTTATTGTAGAAAACATCTCCAACATTTATCAAATATTGGATACTATCCATATAAAAGACATAAAATCCCTGAGGCATACAAAAATTACTGAGTGATAAGAAACTGAAATGATAATGGGACGAAAGGGAAAGTTTGGTAGTAAGAGATGGGCAAGGGGCTTAGGTACACAGAGGAGGAGCATCTAACCCAGGTCATGGATGAGGGGGAAAGAGGTTAGAAAGACAGCGGGAGGAATTATTGAAAGTAGGTGAAATTACTGAAAGGTGAGTGGAATTAAGCAGGTAGGAGGACAGAGGAAAAACTGTTGCCTGAAAGCATTGGAAAGCCAAGGATTGAAATTTTAACAAGGAAATAAGATCTTCAGGCCCGCACCCCCCCCCCTTTTTTTTTTTTTTTTTTTTTTTAAGAAAACATCCTGGTGAAGCATAGTAACCTCTACTGTATAAAGAACTGCTGTTTGAAAATTTTAACCCTGCTATTTTGGCTTCTGTAAACGCTTGCTTGCTTGAATAATAGGGAAAATAAGTTCAACTACCTGACCTTGCAAGCCGCTCTGTTGCCGCTTCTAGCTACTCCCATGCCAGGTATTTGTTAATTATCTGAAATATACTGTGCTCAATGCCATAAGATCCCTGCAAAATATTTACTAGGCGCACTGCCCCCATCCCAGCACACAGGGCTTCTTTTATTTTTTAAAAAGCCTACAAAACGTCCAGAAGTATCATTCCATATTTGGGAGACAAAAAGACCTAGAAAATATAAAAAGGGAAAGCTTCCTCCATGTTTTTGCTCAGTTTTGGGAGATTACTCCTCTGAGACTGCTAGCATAATAAAGGCTCCTAATTACTACTTAATTTGGCTTACTAAGGCATTTTATGTCAGCTCGATGATTTACAGTATAACACTGGCTTATATGGGGAGGATGAATTGGAAGCAGAGACCAGAATCCTGGTATGAATAGAAAAGGAAGCATGCATTTCAAAGCCAATAGAACACTGAGCTAAGTAGCTGGGGGATGAGATTTTAAAGAGTGTAGATAAAATGGTCTGGAGCTAATGGGTGGGTTGATAACAGCTCTCAGAAAATCTTAATAATAATCCCAATATACTCTGGGATATCTGGAAGGATGATCTTTTCTGCCAAATTTAAGCTCCTTGAATATTCCACTTCACTTACTCAAAGGTACCCTGTAGTGTGGACCACAACCTATCCCTTGTTAATATTTATCTCCAAATCTTAGAACTGGAGCTCTCTTCTTTTCATCCAAGAAGCCAAGGTCTTTCCTGAACACACCTCCATCGTGAAAGGGAAAAGTCTTCCTTTCTTCACAGAATGAATCCAAATCTCATCCTCTGAGATCAATTCCTCACACTCTCTTCTTCCCTCTCCTATGCTTTTTTTTTTCTAATAAAAGATTTTTTTGCCCCAAACAATTCTCCTCTCCCAACTCCCTAGTTGTAAAGTTTTAATTAAGTATCTCTATCTCACAAGTGAAACAGGAATTGGGGGGGCGGAGGGAGAGGGGATGAAAAGACAGGTTTAGGAAATTTTAGAAATTAAGGGAAGGGGATCATGGAAGAAGCACAGGGCTGCAGAGCAGCAGAAGGTACATTTCCATAGAATAGGGGAGCTGAAAATCTGCAACAGGTGCATTTGCATAGAATGAGGGAGCTGGAAACAGCAGAAAGTCTATATTTACAAAATAAAGAGAAGGAAGCCCTTCATCCAGAAGGAAAAGAAGAAAGCCCAAAGGGAATAGGAAAACAATAAGGAAGGAGGGGGCGGGGAGAACCTTCCTATATACAATATCTCTTTTTTGTCTTTAATTCTATTTATTTTTTAATTTATTATTTTTATTAATTCCCTTTCCAATTACAGTTGGCATACAATATTATATACTAGTAAGTTTCAGGTGTACAACACAGTGATTTATATAATTGTATGGTATTTGTCTTTCCTGTCTGACTGATTTCACTTAGCATGATACCCTCTAGGCCAGTGGTCGGCAAACCGCGGTTTGCCGCTCTGTTGACTAATGAGTTTGCCCACCGCTGGGATAGGGGCTTAATCACAAGGAACAACAACAGCCTGTAATTATTGGAATCGAGAGTCTAGGGCAGTGGTCGGCAAACTCATTAGTCAACAGAGCGGCAAACCGCGGCTCGTGAGCCACATGTGTCTCGCGAGCCACAGTCTGCCGACCACTGCTCTAGGCCCATCTATATTGCCATGTATGGCAAGACTTCAATCTCTTCTATGACTGAGTAATATTCCATTGTATCTAGGTACCTCTTCTTCTTTATCTGTTCATCTACCAATGAACACTTAGGTTGTTGTTATCCCTTGACTATTGAAAATAATTCTGCAATGAACATAGGGGTGCATATATCTTTTCAATTTTGTGTTTTTGTGTTCTTCAAATAAATGCCCACCATTGAAATTTCTGGGTCATATGGTAGTTCTATTTTTAATTTTTTGAAGAAACGTCATACTGTTTTCCATAGTGGCTGCACCATTTTGTAATCCCAAAAGGGATCCCTTCTCTCGACATCCTCACCGACACATGGTTGTTTATTTATTAATGTTAATGTAAAAACATTCAAACCTGTAAAGAATTTTTGAGTTTATTTTAGCCAAACTGTTGACAATTGCTGGGAAGCAGAATCTCAAATTATTGGGATAGTGCTCTGGAAAATGGCAGTTTTTCATCCTGTTTTATACATTACAATCAAAGGAAGCTAAATTAGGGAGGTGGCAGAAAGCAAAGGGTGGGAGGAGCAACCTCTGGGATTGGATAAAAGTAAAATAATAGACACATACTTCTTTTATTAGGTGGGTACAGGATAGTTAACAGTCAACAATTAACATGATAACAATAGCAATGAGGGAATTTGTGGTCTCTGTCCCGGAGTTTAGGCTCATTTGGTTGTGCCCTAAGCGGTCCAGAAAAAGGGAAATTACAAGTTACCCTGATATTTCACAGATGTGTTATCTTTTTAGACACAAAAAGGCAGTAGGCTCAGTTAAGGTAAAGATTGACCTTGTCAGGGAAGCCACTGGCCTAGGCCAGTGGTCAGCAAAATGCGGCTCGCGAGCCGCGGTTTGCAGCTTTGTTGACTAATGTGTTTGCCAACCACTGCCTTAGGGAAAAACCCTTAAAAAACATTTTAATAATGTACTAATGTCTTTAACCTTAAGTCAAAACTTCTGGGTAAGGTAATGCCTTATAGCAGTGGTCGGCAAACTCATTAGCCAACAGAGCAGCAAACCGGGCTCGCGAGCCGCATGTGGCTCCTGAGCCGCAGTTTGCCGACCACTGGCCTAGGCCAGTATCTTCCCTGACAAGGTCAGTCTTTACCTTAACTGAGCCTACTGTCTTTTTTTTTACCTTAACTGAGCCTACTGCGAACATGTGGCTCGCGAGCCGCAGTTTGCCGACCACTAGCCTAGACCATGACTACCCACTATAAATTGCTTTTAGTTAAAGTTTTAATTTCAGACCATCCTTTGTGGTTACTTTAGGTTTTTGAGTTTGCAAAACTGCCATGCAGGCCTTCTCTGAGCTAGTCAGGTTAGCATGTTGCCTTTTTTCCCCATCCACATTAATGATAGCCATTCTGACAGATGTCAGGTGATATCTTACTGTGGTTTTAATTTGCATTTTCCTGATGATTAGTATGTTGAGCATCTTTTCATACAACTGTTGTCCATCTATATGTCTTCTTTGGAGAAATATCTATTCAGGTCCTCTGCCAATTTTTAATTAGATTGTTTGTTATTATTGGTGTTAAGTTGTGTGAGTTCATATATACTCTGGTTATTAACTGCTTATCAGGTGTATTGTTGGCAAATAACTTCTTCAATCCAGGAGATTCATAATTTTCATTTTGTTGAAAATTTTGGTGTCCTTCATTAGGCAAAACTTTTTAGTTTGATATAATCCCATTTGTTTATTTTTCCTTTTATTTCCCTTGCCTGAGAAGATATATCTAAAAAATATTACTAGGAGCAATGTCACAGACTTTACTGCCTATGTGTCTTCCAGGAGTTTTATGGTTTCAGGTTATTACATTTAAGTCTTTAATCCATTTCGATTTTATATTTGTGTATGGTGTAAGAAAGTGGTCCAGTTTTATTATTTCTTTGCATGTATCTGTCCAACATGCCCAATATCATTTAGTAAAGAGACTGCCTTTATTCGTGCCTGCTTTGTCATGGATTAATTAGCCATGTAGACGAGGGTTTATTTCTGAGCTCTATTTTTTTTCCACCGATCTATGTGTCTGTTTTTATGCCATTACCTTCTGTTTTGATTATTACAGCCTTGTAGTGTAGTTTGATACCAGGTAGCATGGTAACTTCAATATTGTTCTTTATTCTCAAGATTGCTTTGGCAACTGAGGTCTTTTGTAGTTCAATATAAATTTTAGAATTATTTGTTCTAGTTCTGTGAAAAAGTGCTATTGGATTTTTGATAGGGATTGCTTTGAATCTGCAGATTGCTTTGGGTAATATGGACATTTTAATTATTTATATACATAAGCATAGTATATCCTTCCATTTATTTGTATCTTCTTTAATTCTTTGCCTCAGTATCTTAAAGTTTTTGAGTATAGGTGTTTTACCTCCTTGTTAAATTTATTTCAAAGTATTTTATTCTTTCTAATGCAATTCTAAATAGGATTGCTTTCTTAATTTTTATTTCTTATAGTTTCTCATTGGTTCTCTTCATAGTTCTCTACATTTTGTCATGCCATTTGCAAATAATGTCAGTTTTATTAATTCCTTTTCAATTCAGTTAATTTTTTTTTCTTATTTGATTACTGTAACTAGAACTTCTAATATTATGTTGAATAAAAGTGGGGAAAATGGACACACATGTCTTACAGAAAAAGATTTCAGCTTTTCACCATTGAATATGGTGTTAACTCTGGGTTTGTCACATATGGCCTTTATTATATTGAGGTATGATCTCTCTATTAAGTGAGAAAACATAAAAACTTTGCGAGTTTTTATCCCAAATAGATGTTGGATTTTGTCAAATGATTTTTCTGCATCTATTGATATGACCATATGATTTTTATCCTTCAATTTGTTTTTGTGGCGTATCACAATTAATTTGCAGATATTGGACCAAACTTGCATCCCAGAAATAAATCCCAATTGATCATTGTGTCTGATCCTTTTAATATATTCCTGGATGCACTTTACTAATATTTTATTGAGGATTTTTGCATCTATGTTCATCATGGATATTGACCTATCCTATTCTTTTTTTGTAGTGTCTTCATCTGATTTTTATATCAAGGTAATGCCAGCCTTGTAAAGTAAGTTTGAAAGTTTTTCCTCTTCAACTTTTTAGAATAGTTTGAGATGGATATATATTAATCTTTCTTTGAATGTTTGGTAAAATTAAACTGAAACCATCTGATCAAAGTCTTTTGTTTGTTGGAGTTCTTTGATTACTGATTCAATTTTGTTAGTAGTGATTAGCCTGTTTTTCTGCTTCTTCCTGATGCAATCTTGGAAGATTATATGCTTCTAAAAATGTATCCATTTCTTCCAGGTTGTCCATCTTGTTGGAATACAATTGTTCACATTATTCTCTGATAATCCTTTGCATTTCTATAGTGTAGGTTTTTACTTCTTTTTCATTTCTGATTTTATTTAGGCCCCCTCTCTTTTTTTCTTGGTGAGTCTGGCTAAAGGTTTATCCATTTTGTTTATGTTTTCAAATATCCAGCTCTTGGTTTCATTAGCAAGGTTCTGGTACTGCCCTTTAGGTCAGTTGGCTATTTGAGCAGGTTGTGGGGGCTCTGGTGCAGTGTCTGAAGCTGGACACCAGGTGTGCTCATTGTGGAGCCTCTTGGAAGGGGTTCTGGTGCAGGCCAAATTCAGCCACCACTTGTGCAGGGCGTGGGGCTGCTTGGTAGATATAGCTACAAAGTGATATGCATGTGTTTGCTGCTTTTGTGGAGCTTAGAGATACTTGAAAGAGACTATTCTGAGATCTGAGGTTGGATACCACTTGTGCTGGCCTTGAGGCCCTTTGGTGAGTAATATGATGTGAGCCACAGCCAGGTACCCATTATGCCAGGCTTCTGGTCACTTGGAACTATGTTATAGGCCAAACCTGGCTGTCACTTATGCCAGATTTGGGGCCACCTGATGGGACTGACAATAAAAAAAAAATGAGAATTCTCACCCCTTGTACTGGGTTTGGGGTTACTTGGCAGGAGCTACATTGTACTCTGAGGATAGCTGCTGCTCATTTGGGGTTTGTGGACATTTGAGAGAGTTTATAGTGCAAGCCCAGGGCAGCTGCCACTTGCATGGGAATTGCAAACTTTTGAGAAAGTCTGCAGCAAACGCCCAACTTGGTGTAGTTTGTGGTCCTCTGAGTGAGTCTGCAGTATCAACTGAGGCAGGCTGCTCCTGTGGAGGAGCTACTGGAAGAGGCTCAGGTTGAGCTAGAGAATCACTAGCTGGGGCGGGGGGAGGGGGGAGCAGGTAGAGAGGGAGGGTGGTGAACAAAATTAAATGGGAGCACAGATTTGGTATCTGACTGCATGTGGTTGGCTGGAAAGCTCAACAAAGGAACTATGGTGCCTGCCAGCATTTCTGTCCCCAGAGAGATTCCCCCAACCCCCATTCCTTCCGTCCTCACCCTGTATCAGTCCATTTATTTCTGCCCTGTAAGTTCCTGGCACTTTTCTAGCTGCTGCCCTAGTCTGGAGCTTAGAGCAAGTGATCTTGTTTGCTGGCCCTTTAAGAGTAGCATGTCTTGGTCTCCCGTAGCCCTTTATCCCTCTGGGACATAATCTCCACTGATTTGCACAGCCAGGTATAATGGGGACTACTCTCCCTGGCACTGGTGCTCCAGGCTAGTGAGCCCATTGCTCCTCAGGAGGGTCCTCCACAGAGGAGACATTTCTCCTGATTCTTAACCACCATATTGCATGTGTGGGGCCTGCCTGGTCTCACCTTTCTTACCAATCTGAACATGGCTTCTTTATGTCCTTACTTACAGGAATTCTACTTAGCTAGTCTTCGGGTGGTTCTCAGGGATGGTGTTTCTATAATTATTTGTAATTTTGATGTGGTCATGAGAAGAGGCAATCTCACAGTTTACCCACTCCATGGTCTTTACCAGAAGTCTCTTCTATATGCCTTTTTTTTCCTCTTCATTCACCATCTGGCTTTGCCAAAATATCCAGTCAATAGAGTCATAGTGATGGTTTAGTATGCAGTTAGGGGCCAACCCCCATGAGGTTTGACTAGATGTCTGACTTAACTACACACTTCTTAAGCTCCTTAGCAAAACATCTGAGGGCCCAAAGGAAACCCCAAACAGGTCTATTTCTCTTGGTTACATGCAGCCAGTACATGGAATTTCTACAAATAAATCATTGACCCCTGGGATTTTGAATGCCCCCTCTGTAGACTTCTTTTTAGAGAAGAAGCCCATCATCTGGATATCAGCATTGTTTTTTTTTTTACAGAGCTATGGTATATTGAAGATCTTTAATACATGCTATTATTGTTAATATGAATAGTATGAGCCATACCAAATAGCCACGACTGTTCCTGCTGCCTAAGGAGAAGAAACTATCTGAATACCCAAGAAAATAATTATTAGAGTGCAGTTTGCTTTAAATGAATTTATTCTTGTTATGTATTTGCTTTGCTTGTGTTTGCATATTGCAGCAGGCTATAGTCCCAAAGTCCAATACTACTATTACCACTATTACTCTTACAGAAGACTAGAGAAAAACCAAGCAACGCTTAGAGAAATGGAGTTACACTTTATTACGTATGCACCCAGAGAAAAAAATATCTTTCAAATTGTGAGCAGCAACATGGAGGAAGTTGTCCCTTTTTATATCTTTTTCAGTCCTTTGTCTCCCAAATAAGGGTTTTCCGGTCCCCTTTGCAAGTTCTTAAAGAGCCCCATGTGCTGGGGCTTTGAGACCTCAACGAAAGGCCTGGCCTGGCGCCAACACTGATAACTTTGTCTGGGGAAGGTTTATGGCCTCTCTAAAATGGGAGTAAACAGGTCTTGCAGGACCAGAGAATTAAAGGGGCAGTGACTAGATTCAGATTGCTAACCCCCAAAAATGTCTCTTTCCCCCCATCATTACTACTACTACAAATAATAATAATAATAATAATAAGAAGAAGAACTCAGATTTTGACAGATCTGCACTCAAGGTAAGGGAAAAAAGTCTGGGAGAGTCTGAGGTGGGCAATTAGCACAGAGAAAAATCAAAATTGTTCCTAGCCTGGGAAATGTGCCTAGCAGACAACTGCATTTACATAGCTTCATTCAACTTCCATCTGCAGGACACTGCTGTGTGGCTCAGAGTATGCTCCAATCCACAGGTGTTTCAAATTTACATACTAGACCTACCACATTGTTGTAGCATCCAAAATCCTCTCCTTTCAATACCTCCACAGAGCACGGACTCTCCTCTTTCAAAGGAGGCATTAGGTAGTGGGAAACTAAGAGTGAAGGAAAGTGAGAAAATAGTTTCCAAAATATGTTTATATGCTTTTCTGAAATGAATAAGAATTGGTGGACACTGCTGGTTGCATGCCCTTATCAACTTCCCCTTATTTTTATTTACTCACAGAACACAGGAGGGCAGAAATGCACTCAGCTAATATTCTCTGTCAGGTTTCCTTGCTTTTAGAATGGCTCAGTGACATAGTTATGGCCAGTGACATGTGTAGAGAGCACCTGGGAAGGCACATGAGCATTTCTTTAATTATTGTCAGCTGAATCCAGTGGCGTTGGCAGAGCCACGTCCTGAAAACACACCTTGCCAGAGGCAGGTGTGTTGTCAGCTTGACCTTCAGCCCAGGAGCCAGAGTGTGGGTTTAATTATCTAAATCCAGCCAAGCACCAAGAATGAATATGACTCGGGCCCACCCAAGAATTCCCATAATCTCCTTTGTCTTGACCTTTAGTAAAACTTCCTGGTTTTTGCTGTATAAAATAAATGCGATGAAATAAACCATCAGAAAGTGGTCCTTTCATTTTCTCAATCCCCAGCAGCCCCTACTCAGGAAGCGGACCACTCACTAGCTGTGCTGGATGCAGAAAAGAGAGAAATATTTAGACATGTAAGAAACCATCTGTTAGGGATTTCTGTGAAAGTGTTTGCTTTACCAATACAAGCACTACCCCTTTCTTTTTCTTCCTGCTTGGGATGCAAAAATGATGCTGAAGTTAGAGCAGCCTTTTGGGACCATGAGGCAACAAACACAAAAATCAAAGCTGTGTGCTAAATATAGGGGAGCAGGAAAATAAGGCATTTGGAGGGTGATATTAAACTTCTTGCTAAAGACAAAAAAGTAACCCCTATTTGATTAAGCCAATGTTTTGGGTTTCTAATACATAGACACACATCTATGTGTCCACAGTAAAACTATGTCTAGTGTCTCTATAATTCAAATAACTTTTAGAAACATTTTAACTGCTCACTTAATATTACTTTATTTTTTTGGTTTGGTTGTGTTTTGTTTTTTTTTTGGTCCTTGTTGTTCTGATCTTTATCCTCAACTAAAAGTACAAAATAAAGAACACAATGTGCTTTAGTTGAGAAACTGAGCATACATAAAATTCTTGACTGGTCAAAACCCAGGAGCGGTGAAGCAAATTCTGGGCAGATGGGGAGATAAGCATGAAGAAGTAAACATACTGCTTCACCTATAACTCGACCTGGACTCCTTTGCTCTCCCTTATTAGTCACTCTATAATGCTATGGAGGGACACAAAGTTCACCAAGAATAGAGTGGGGGTAACTCTCTCTGGATCTTTTTGGGGTGGGGGTGGGGTGCCTGCTGCAAGTGCCCTCCTGGATGTGCTCTGCTGAGGAAGTTCTTAAAAACGTAGTTTCCTCACTGGTGTTATTCCAAGAATATTTAATAAAAAGCTTGAACAGGGCTCGGTAACCTGAAAAGAGATGGACACAAAGGTGTTAGTGATGGCATCTGAAATGGATGTGGCCCCTGTAGCTATCTGCTGCCAAGGATAGCACATGAAACACCTTTTACCTGTGTTCCAAGGGCAGCTGCCTTTGATAAGTCACTGCAATGGACCAAGGAAGAATGTAGTTCCTGTGGTGAGAATTGTCACTCAATTGAAATGCAACCTCCTGCACGCGTCTTCCTGCTGGCAGCGAGGTGTGCCTTGGTAAGCATTCTCAGGAGAGGCCAGGCAGGCTACTGGCTGCCGAGGAGGCTGCTGAGGAAGACTGTGGTGAATTGGGAAGTTCTTATCCAATCTAAAGTTACAGGCACCACAGCTTTTCTTGGTTGCTGCCACAGAGGCCCAATACTGCAAGATACTCTGGTGTTTTTTTTGTTTTGTTTTTTGTTTTGTTTTGTTTTGTTTTTTCAAGAAAAGCCAACAATTTTTAACAAACATTTTAATATGTATTTGGGCTGACACATCATATATGTGGGTTGGATCCAGCAATATAAATTGCCAGTTGGAGATCCCATCTTTTAAAAATCAAAGCACATTAGTAATGGTACTGAATCCCTATTCCAAACAAAATTTGTCTTTATTTCCCAATTTCTGTTTCCTCCTTTCTTGGTTCCTGGCTCATGTCTAAGCCTTATCTTTTCTTTAGTCCTTTCTCTTCTCCACAACTAGGCTTTAATGATCAATAGGATTGAAGTATTACCAGCCCCAGGATTATTTCTATCCAAAGAGACCTCTGCAATTAAAAAGAAAAAGTACCACAAGAATGAAAGGACTTTAGGCAAGGTGGCTCGGTGAAGCCCATCTCATATCACACAACATATATCTAGCATCTCTCCTGGCGCTTTCTCATGTGAGGGCCACACATTCTTCTTTTCATATCCAAACACAGACACATATATTTATACATACTTCCAGTAACTGCGATTGCCCAAATAACAAATAAAGGATAAACTGACACTCCCAGAAGTGGCAGATAAGACTCAGTGAAGATAAACTAGTTGACATATTTTATTTTTGTGTCCTGATCTGGATTTTAGTGTCCACAGAAAATATTATGATGGAAAATTCCATAACTGACCCACAACTTACATTCCAACAATTGTATCCAAGCACCAATTTTAGCATATCAAATAGGAAATATATTATGGAATTTTTGGCTACATTTTTACATAATAGTATTAATAAAACCTGTAGTCGTTTATTTATTTAGTGTTTGCAAAGTACTTGCATATCTCTACTCTCATTTGATCCACCAGGCTAGTAGAAGCACATATTAGTTTGTGAATGTGAACAAGTCCTTTAATGCAAATCACAAAGCATGATTTTAAAAAAGCCAGAAGTAATGTATATTAATGATAAAAATTAGCCCAACCCACATAAGAAATAAGTATATGATAAAGGAGGACTCTCAAGTAAGCAGAGTATGGTAGTTTTAAAAACATGTCCACAAATTTTTTTATAATCCTCAATTCAACATAAGGAGCTTAGTTCTTCTGTCCTTGCATAAGGACTAGACTTCCCGACTTACTTCTTATGAATCTAATATTGCGGATGTGGTCACATGTTACTTCCAGGATTACCCTATTCAAAAGACAACCGTGGGTGCTCTCTTTCTGTCTTAGATCACTCTCTCTGAGGGAAGTTAGACACCGTATTAGGAGGACACTCAAGTACCCTGGGAAGAGGCCCAGAGTGATGCACAGGCACACCTCCAGCCAGCAGTCCATGAGAAATGACAGCAGGCCAGTAGCCCTCGGGTAACCTTGGAAGCGGATCTTTGACCAAATGCCTGCATTCCCAGCCATTAGCTTAACTGTAACTTTATGAACAACCCTGAGCCAGAACCACCAAGGTAAGTCACTCTCACTTTTCTGACCCTCAGAAATGATGTGACACAATAAATGTTTGTGTTTCAAGCTGCTGAGTTTTGCAGTGTATTGTTACACAACAATAGAGAAAGAATACATAGCGTAGTAATTGATGTTACAACTGGGTAGTCATCTGGAATGAGATAAACTTGAACCCATATTTTAAACTGTTGATTAGGATTCTTTCTAAATGGATCAAAATTTAAATGTAAAATATAAAATGTTCTAATTCATTTGAAAAAAACATGAGCTGATTCCTTTAAACCATGGTTTCTCCACCTCAGTACCTGACGCTTGGGCTGAATAACTAGGGTTATTTCCTGTGCATTGTAGGATGATTAGGAGCAGCCCTAGCTTCTACCATCAGACGCCTGGAAGTCCTGCCTGTCTAGTGATTCAAAAATATCTTTAGACACTATAGTAGAGGAATAGAAGGGCATTCTGATTGTGATAAGAAGACAACACACACATGATATGCAATGTGGAAGGGAAAGTGACAAGCTAGGGGAGGGGATACTCTCAACTCATATCACAGGCAAATGACTAATAATCCAATAGAAAAATAGGCAAGGGGCCAGAACAGACAACTCTTAGAGAAAGAAATATAAATGGCCCTTAAACATATGAGATGATGCTCCAGTCAAAACTAAACTGAGATACCTTTCATACTTTCAAATTGATAAAAATCTTCAAGTTTGACAATACATCTTCTTGTCCTGTCTGGGAAGACAAGAGACATATTCTCATACATCGCTGGTGGAAGTACTAAATAATTCAACTCTTATAAGAATGCAGATTGGTATTATCTTCTGAAATTACAAATGTGTTATCCTTTGACAAAATTATTCTGTTTTGAGAAATTCATCTTACAGATATGCTGTTCTTGCCTTCTACCACTGTGACAGAATTGGGGCTGGCATGGGGTTGCCAGTTTAGACACTGCATTTCCCATTATTCTTTGCAGCTAGTGGTAGCTATGTCAGTAAATCTTTGCAGTGGAACATGACTGGATGAGATGTTTGCTGTTTCTTGGTCTGGGTCCTCATATGTTGGGCATGTAACTTTCTAAGAGCTCCCTTTTCCTTCCTGTGACCTGAACTATGAATGTGCCCATGATCCAGCTTCAACCATGCAGACTAAGATCTTGAGGAATGTGAAAAAAGTGAGATGGAGAGAACCTAGCCTCTTGTTGTGGATGCTTTGTGTCCCCTTAAAAGTGACATGTTGAAATCCTAATGATAGTATTAGGAGCTGGGACTTTGGGGAGGTAATTAGATCATGAAGGTTGGGCCCTCATGAATGGGATTAGTGCCCTTATAAAATGGACCCAGAGACCTCCGTCACCCTCCTCTGCCATTTAAGGACAGAGCATGAAGACAGTTGTCTATGAGCCAGGAGGCTGGCTCTCCCCAGACCTATGCCTTTAATTTGGATTTCCCAGCCTCCAGAACTGTGAGAAATGTTTGTTGTTAAGTCACCCAGTCTGTGGCAGTTTGTTATAGCAGCCACAATACTCTAAAATACCTTTAACAGATCATAAGGGACACACTACCACCAAATGGACTTCCTTCACCCCACCCTTAGGAAAGTTGCATGAGGGAAATAACCTGAAGCCATTGGATACGGTATCTTTTTCTTAGGGAACCTTAGCCTTCATTTTACTATACACCTGCTGACATATGAATTGACATAGGGACAGAGGTATTCATTTCAACATCAGTTGACTTTGCAAAATATTCAAAACTGCTGTGAATTATAATGAACAACATAAAGTGATGAACAAAAATAGATCCAGAGACACAGAAGCATCAAACAGACTGTCAAACCTTAGAGGGAAGGCAGGGGAGGGTGCGCAGGGTGGGAATGTAAGAAATCAACCAAAGAACTTGTGTGCATAGAAGCATAACCAATGGACACAGACGATTGGGGGGTGAAGTGAAGGCCTGGACTAGGGGCCGGGGTGGGCTGGGAGAGGACAATGGAGGAAAAGAGGGACATATGTAATACTTTCAACAATAAAGAATTAAAAACCAAAAGAAACTGCCCATATTTCCATCAATAGGGACTCATTACATAAACTATGGCATGGCCACAAGCTGAAGTACCACGTACGTATTTAGAAAGTAAAGAAGCTCTATGTATATTCAAACGAGTGAAACATAGTGTGCAAAGCATTGTTCTACAATAAAAAGATCATACATTGGGCTTGGCCATGTGACATGTTGCAGCCAATAGAATCATGTGATGCATGTCGTGTCTGGGCTTCGTAGGCAGGATGAATTGACACCAGCTCTCTTGCTCCTGCCCTGTCCTATAAGAGGAGCATGTCCCAGGCAGCAGCCACTCCTTTGGCCTCGTTCCCAGGAAAAGGAGACCTAGGAAGCCCCCCTACTGGCAGAAGCAGAGCTGCAGCTCCAGAAGAGCAGCCTGCATACCGCTGAGTGAGAATGAAGTGTGTCCTGACAGCTCCTGAGGCTTAGAGCTTGTTTGTCTTTAGACAGAATAATCTAGTTAAAAGATAGCGAGCTTATATCTTTTGTTTAAAAGTTGGGGTTAAAAAGAATATCATATTTGCATTTACTTTTCTAAAGAAACACTGGAAGGATATAATAACAGCTTTTGTATCTTTATAATGACACCAGCCAAAGCTCTGAAACATTTTGCTGTATCTACTTGTAGTCTTTTATTCCATGTGTATTTTTTAAATAAAAATGGAATTATGTAATACACACCGTTTTGTAACCCTTCTTTCCTACTTAGCAGTATATAATGGCAAATTCTCAACTGCTTGGTCATCATTTTCATATGTGATGCCCAGTTAACTTGTTTTATTGGGTTCTGATATATTATAGGAAGTTCTAGCAGAGGTCTGTGTAGTGACTTGTCCACACAGGCAAAGGTAGCAGTTCTTCCAATGTCTGCAGATCGTCATGTTTGAGCGAGCCTAGCTATGCTAGGACACGCGTGTGAAGGACGACAAGAGCTCTTGCCTATGCGCCAGATCATCCCCAGAGGCCCTTGTGTGGCTCCGGTAGGAGGGACGTGGTCATGTTTTATAGCAGGGCAATATATTTTGATAAAAAATTATGATAAAGCCACAGGCAAGTTTATTCTTCCTAAAGATGGTTTCTGTGTTTTTATAAGATCAGAAATCTTATATCAAGCCACATTGGAAGTTGGAAAAAAAACTAACACAAAACTCTGGGAAAATTTCTGCTTTCTCAAAGAAGAATAGCTTAAGTGGATATGATAACAATAGGAGGAATTTAACTGTTTGTATCACCCAGCAAGACACAAGGTCGGATAGCTGAGGGGCAGGGGTCCTGGCACTCTTGCCACCGTCTTGGCACCATACCGGAATGCTTCTGTCCCAGCAGCCTCCTACTGAAATGTATGTGTCGTTTTATTGCTATAACACAGGTCACTTTTTCTATAACCTTTGCACCAACAGTGAAAGAAAGGACATTCTGATAGTATAGAAGTGTATGTTTTAAATAATATAAACTAAAATCCACATGTAACATTCAATTGCCAGACTGCAGCACCACTGTACCCAGCGGAGGGAATTAATGTCAGGGTGGGTTTCTGATTCTTCTAAAGATCCAGGGAATCGACTCAACTGGCCTGAAGGAGAGGGGTCCCTGCAGATTTTCCAGTGCTTTAGAAGCCCCAAGGCAGAATTTTCAATGCCAGAAGGTGATTTCTAGGGCTATATTAGTCCATAAGTATGCCCATGAGGACTAATGGAAACACTGTAAGATAAAAAATTAATATTATAAAAGACAAGGTGAAGATGAAACAGATTCAGACTTCTCTGGCAGGGCTAAATAATTTAAAAGCACCAAGCACAGGCTCCTAGGATGGGTTAAGACATCTGGCTATGAATCAGAAGACCTGTGTTTTAGTACTTTAACATTTTGGATAGTGACAATGAAGGAAAGGTTGAAAGCTATTCAAGAATAGCAGACAAGAGTGTTGGATTCTTGCTCTTTACTGACAGAGGAGGCAATGAGTAGGAGGATGGCTGATAAATCTAGAAATAACTAAACCAAACAAGGAAGGGAAAAATGTAAAGGACTTCCCCAAAGAGCCTTCAACCCTATGCTCCATTATAAGAAAGGGTGCAGCAAAGTAGCCTAATATGCCTGCCTTAAGTTTGTTGTATTGCAGCAATATATAATACTAGAGGACCAATGCATGAAATTAATGCATGGGTGGGATCCCTAGGTCTGGCCAGCAATCAGGGCTGATCGGGTCTGGGCCGGAGAGGAGGCGACGGTCGCCAGGCTGGGAGCAGAAGGAACAGATGCCGGACACCGATGCCGTCATCATCAGCACCTCACCACCATGCAGTTCCCCACCTCCCCCCCCCTTCCCTCGCCACCACACTGCAACTGTGGCGGGCGGGCAGTGGGCTGATCAGGGCCTGGTGGCCTGGGGATGGGACAGGGCATGGGAGGTTGGCCGCTGGTCCCGAGGAGGGAGCTAGCCCTCAACCTCCCTGGGAAAGGGAGGGAGCCGCCACCCAACCCATAGTTCCCCATCCCAGCCCAGGGGCTGAAGGGAAGGACCACGGGAGGTTGGCTGGCCAACGGAGGTTGGCTGTGAGAGTGCACTGACCACCAGGGGGCAGCTCCTGCATTGAGTGTCTGCCCCATGGTGGTCAGTGCGCATCATAGTGACCAGTCATTCCAGTTCTGGTTGCTCTGGTTGCTTAGGCTTTTATATATAGACTAGTGGCCTGGTGCACAAAATTTGGGCACTGGGGAGGGGTGTCCCTCAGCTTGGCCTGCACCCTCTCCAATCTGGGACCCCTCAGGGGATATTGGACATCCCTCTCGCAATCCGGGACCCAGTGGTCTCCTAACCACTCACCTGCCTGCCTGATCGTCCCTAACCACTCTGCCTGCCAGCCTGCTCACCCCCAACACCCCCCCCTTTCCATCCTGCTTGCCCCCAACTGCCCCCACCCTGCCACCTGCTCACCCCCAACTACCTCCCTGCTGGCCTGCTTGCCCCTAACTGCCCCCCCCTGCCGGTTGGATTGCCCCCAACTGCCCCCCACTGCTGGCCTGCTCGCCTCCAACTGCCCCCCTGCCAGCCTGCTCACCCCCCAACTGGCCCTGTGGGATCAGGCCTAACCTGGCAGTCTGACATCCCCCGAGAGGTCCCATATTGGAGAGGGTGCAGGCCGGGCTGAGGGTCACCCCCGCCCCCATTCACGAATTTCGTGCATCGGGCCACTAGTATTTAATAATTTTAAATTATTTCCTTAAATATTTCTAATGGGAGGAGATTATTCTAGTCATTTTCCAGGTATACAAACACAGTTCACATACTGTTAGTTCCTCTGTACTCACTTGTAATCATTTGCTGCATCAATTCCTCCTGTGACATTTCCCCTTTGCCATTCCCATTCCTTTCAAATGAGCAGTTGCCAAGTTTTTCACCACTTAGCACTTGTGATCTATGGATCTCAGCCACTTTTTAAAAAACTTTTAGTTTCATATAAATTATATCTATAATATATAATTCATGTTGTATATATTTTACTATAATATATAACTTTATTGTAGTAAAATATATACAACATAAAATTACCATTTTAACAAATTGTTATTGTACATTTTACTGGCATTAATTACATTCACATGTTGTGAGACCATCACCACTATCCTTATCCAGAACGTTTTCATCATCTCAAATAGAAACTCTATATCCATTAAACAATTACTCCCATTCCCCCTTTCTGGACATTTCTACTCTATGTTCTGTTCAAACCATTTTTTGGGGTGGATATAGTAGCACCCCCTTATTCATGGGGGATACATTCCAAAAACCCCAGTGGATGTGTGAAACCACAGATAGTACATAGTCCTATACAAGTGTATATACTGTTTTTTCCATACATAGATTTAATTTATAAATTAGGCACAGTAAAACATTAGCAACAATAACTGATAACAAAATAGTATAATTATTATAATATACAGTAATAAAACTTGTGAATGTGGTCTCTCTCTCTCTCTCTCATTTTTTTTTAAATATATTTTTACTGATTTTTTACAGAGAGGAAGGAAGAGGGATAGATAGTCAGAAACATCGATGAGAGAGAAACATCGATCAGTTGCCTCTTGCACACCTCCCACTGGGGATGTGCCCGCAACCAAGTTACATGCCCTTGACCGGAATTGAACCTGGGACCTTTCAGTCCGCAGGCTGACGCTCTATCCACTGAGCCAAACTGGTTTTGGCTCTCTCATTTTTCCTTATAACCCATTTGAAAACCTAAATGGCTACTACATGACTAATGGGAGGGGCGTGCATACAGAGTACAGACTCTGGACAAAGGGATTACTTATACCTAGGGTGGGACCAAGTGAGTGGCACAAGATTTCATCACACTGCACAGAATGCTATGCAATTTAAAAATTATGAACTGTTGCTCTGTCCAGGTAACTCAGTTAGTTTGAGCATCATCTCTATATGCCAAGGATCTGGGTTTGATTCCTGGTCAGGGCACATATGAGGAACAACCAATGAATGCATAAATGGGTGGAATAGCAAATTGATGTTTCTCTCTCTCTCTCTCTCTCTCTCTCTCACACTCTCTCTCAAATCAATAAATAAAAATAAAATCTTTTTATTTCTGGAAGTTTCCACTTAATTATTTTGGCTGCAGTTGACTATAGGTAACTAAAACTGTGGAAAGTCAAGCAACAGATGAGGGGGAGGGACTGCTGCGTTTACTTGATGGGAAAAAAGGGAAGCCAGGCACCAGACCTGGGAAAGAACATGATGCAGTGTCCCTTGTCCTTAGACCCTGTTTTCCTGCTCCTTTCCCATGACCCCCTGCTCAGAAAGTTGCCTTGGTGCTGCCCTCTGGCTGCCCTGGAATAAGACTAGAATGTTCCACTCATGCCCATGTTTCCTAGGCCACCTCCTTCTCCTCTGGACCTCTTTCCACTGCCACTGAAATGTCCATTTTGTTGACAGAAGATGAGAATGAAATAACTCTCCCCACAGTGTGGAAAGCTTGCTACTGAAGCAGATGAGCACCTACCTAAAGCTCACGAATCATCCAGGTGATACCATTGTAATTAACTAGTTATTAGTAGCAGTAAAAGAGCAAAGGGAAGGCCAAATAGTATAGGCATGTCATTTGGGCAGCTTCACCAGGAAGCTACAGCTTTACACTCCCCAGGGAGCCACTAGTCAATTCCCTGCAGATGCATGGGACTGGACAGGGAGGAGAATAGAGGCATGCCCAGGAAAGTTGGGGTGATGTCTGGAAAGTGCTTGGTCAAAATGGCCATGGCCACTGCAAAGGCTCAACCTTTGGGATATTTAATGCCCTAAACCAGTGGTCGGCAAACTCATTAGTCAACAGAGCCAAATATCAACAGTACAATGATTGAAATTTCTTTTGAGAGCCAAATTTTTTAAACTTAAACTTCTTCTAATGCCACTTCTTCAAAATAGACTCGCCCAGGCCATGGTATTTTGTGGAAGAGCCACACTCAAGGGGCCAAAGAGCCACGTGTGGCTCACAAGCCACAGTTTGCTGACCACTGCCCTAAACAAAGGAATCTGCTCTCTTGTGCCCTTGGTTCCTCTTGGCATGCTGTGCTTATCTTCTGGCTTGTGAGACGCTCTCGCTCCTGCTTCCTGGCATTTGCTCATATGGCCCATGGCCATGGAGAACCCCACCAGCAATGGACTGCAACTAGCCTAATTCTGAGCTGGACCTGGCTGCACCATGGAATGCACACTCGGGACACTGGCTTTGCTTTTAGCTTTACTGAAACCCCAGCTACAATTCTTCTGTGACCAGAATCAGGCTTTGGAAACCTAGGGATGTAACTCCACACAAAGAAAAATCACTCACCTTCCTGTGCGAGTCTAGAAAATTCTTTTTCTCAAGATATGATAAGGACCCATGTACACAGTGGAGAAGGAGGCACCCCAATTTCCAGGATAACAGAATGGTGACCCAGATGGAACAAGAACAAAGAGGATGGAAGCTAGGGAAGCATTTCTCCTATGGTCCCTCCCACTCACAGACTCCAAGTCAACTCTGGGAGGGTACAACAGCAGAAGAAATAGAAGCTGACCAGGACCCTTGTGAGAAATGAAATTTAACTTCCCAATTCTGGACATTCTATAATTCATCTTTCTCTCTCCCCCATTCTAATTCCCATATGTGCAATTTGCTTCCTTTTTTCTGCCTTTCACCACCTCTTAACCTGCTGCTGCTGCTGCTGTTTCAGACCCAGACCCAGAACCGGTTTTGTGGGCGTGGAGCACCTAGCCACAACCACTGAGGCTGCCTGGGTCCCAGCAAATGGCAGCACCAGGACCTGTGCTCCGTCAGCACTGTTGCTACAACACAGGTCTGGGGGCCCTGCAGGGCGCAGGGAAGGTGTATACACACTAAGGACCAATTTCATGGGTTCCCTGGGAAGTGCCCCAGGCACACAGCCTGCTTTGCTGGCACCTTGCCTCCACTCTGAAAGCTTGTTTGTGATGTCTCTGGAGCCACAGCCCACATATTGCAGGTGCTAAGCCCTGGCCCCAGGAGGGAAAGGGGGCATAGAGATGGATTCCAGCTGAGGCTCCTGCCAATGACACAGAGTTCTGCCTCCTGGTCCCTGGCCCCTGAGAGTTCCCCAGTCAAGGTGTCAGCTGCTGCATCCCCATCCCCTGTGGTATGCAAGAGGGGCACAACTTGGTCCCTGCCTTCTCTCCTGGAGGTGACCTCATTCCGATTCCCCTGCCCAAAATGCTGCCTAGGAATTGTCCCCTTCTCCCACAGTGCTGCAGGCTTAGGGCGTGACTCACAGCTGAGAAGTCTGTGGCACGGACCTCACAGCCTCATGCACCTCTCCATCCCCACAGCTGTGTGCCTCACTGCCTCTGGGTCACCCATGCCCTCAGACTATAGCTTCCCTAGCAGAGGGAGCACCTGCCTCTGTGCACCCTTGTGGTTGGGCACCAGGAGGAGGGGCGGCAGCACAGAAAGCCAGGACACAAAGGAAGTACAAGGAAAAAACAAAAAAAAAACCTGCTGCAGATCTTTTTGACATGATGCTTGTTACAAACACTATGTTTCTTTTGCAAACGCAACTGCTATGTTTTAATTCCTACAAATGTTATTGCTTGTCATTAATGCTTCTTCCACAAGTATAGTTACTAGACAAAAAATGCCTCAAATATACAGATGCTCAGAAAAGGAAAGGTTTTTTGTTAGCTAATCTTGGAAATGGACTGGAAACAGAATTTAAAACCAGGGCCTGGGGTATTAAATTCTATTCAGCCAGATTAACCGGAAATGCTTGCCCCTTTCTTACGGGAAGCTGTCTTATACTGCCAAGCTTCTTAAGGGACCGAGGCTGTTAGAAATATAAGAGACAACAACTGGTTGCTGGCTCAACTACTAGAGGCAAGTTAAAAAGGCCAGACTTTTCCTACCCAAGACAGTAAAGGATCAAAGCCTCCAATAAAGTCAGAGGCCTTCAGAATCTTCCGTGTGGAGTTAAAGGCCCCACATCTGGACAATTGCATTATTATTGGAAGAAGGGCCTCTGTTCCAGTCATGGGACACCATGGTGGTTAAGGTGTCATAGGCCCCTTGGAGCCTGGTCTATGACAGGAAGTACATAGATGACATACATGCCTCCCTCAGCTATTGAATTTTCCTCTTTTAAGGGAATAAAAGAGGATGAAGGTTTTTTTAGGTTCTTCTCCCCCAAATCAATAGTAATACAATTTCCATTACTACTCTGGCAAGAAACTTTATTCTGGATTTTTCAAAGAAAGGACTATCTGTCTCTTAAATACTAATACCTAGTCTCCATGAACTCTTATCTGAGCCATCTATTGGAATGCAGATTCTGAGAAATAGATCTTATCTGAGCCTAAGGTATCTAAGCCAATCACTTTAATTCAGTTCACCTGTGGTTTGCTAAATCAGTGAACTTTACTATATACCTGTCTCCATGAAAGTATGTCTCTTAAAGTGTCAGTGTGTTTGCCAGTAAAGAAGCCTATATTTATAAAAGTTATGGAATGTGTTTGCCAATCTTCGGAAAGCTAATTTGCTCACTTTTAGCTTTTTCTCCCTACCTATCCCTCCAGAATCTGGCAATTCTTAATCAGGGAATCAAGGCAATATATTTTTTTTGCATGAATCCATTAAGATCAGTTCCTAACTAAGTGGTCTTATTAACCAAGTCTTTGGAATGCCATGTCTAAGAGAGACATTCCCGGACTCTGGATATTACTAGAGATCCTTTAGAAATTGAGATTGACTCTGAAAGCTAATCAAAACCAATCAAAAGGCACTTGAAAAAATGGCCTAATACCTTGCTTGGTCACATGGTTATGGCAGTCTTCCAGGGAAGGAACAGTGGTTGTTTTCCTAAAATATGGCAAGAAAAGAAACTCAAGACACCATTGGGGGACCTCAAGAGCTTGAGGACTTGACCCAAGCCTACAGATATTTCAGGCAAAACCTGATGGCCACTGTAGCTTGGCTTCTCTGCCCTGAAGGCTGACTGATCACTAAAGGTCAATCTAAAGATTCCTTGTGAAAATATTCAGCAAAGCAAATTTGAAAGGGCCTGTGTGATCAATTTGATTAATTGCTATTCTTACAATATTGTAAGAAGTACTGTTATTATTACTTGGCATTTCACTTTTTATTTAATGAGATTTTTGTAATCTGCATTTTTCTCTTTAAAATGTAGTATGACTGGAGGATAGAAGTATGACTCTCTGACAGGAAGATATAAGTAAATATCACAATTACCAAGAAAAAAGTATCAACCTATACCTATGAACTTCTCCCTCAACCACTCACAATAGGGATTCTGATTCTTCACTATCCTACACCCTCAACATCTGAATCTATCAATATTGCTTGTAGAAATGGCACTCCAAAGATACTGACACAGAATTGGAAGTGTAAAGGTGGCCAAAGGAGGAAGAGAACAAAATGAGACTGAGGTCATACTATGGCCCCTCCTGCCATTTCCACTAGGGTCTGCCAAGTGGCTTCTAAATGATCTAGAAGTTTGCCTGCTTCAGTGACAAAATACAAACATATTGAGACTTGAAGAGCAGTCAAAAAGTCTGGGCCAGAAACAAGAGAGCACTTAGGGTTGTGGTTTCAAGGTCAGGACAAATAGCTATGGTCATGGGCTTACGAGAACAGTCCCACTTCAGTAGAAAAGGTGGCATAGGGTCCAGAGCAAAGTTGAAGCCTCTTTTGTCTTGTGTAAGCCTCACCCACGTAGTCCTTCATTTGTATTCATTTATTCAAGGAATTTGGATTGAGGGCCTGTTCTACAAAAGCCACTGATCTTGGCACTAGGAACACGAGAGTGAAAAAAAAATTACAAAATCTCTTCCCTTATGGGAATTATATTCTAGTTGAAGAAGAAAAAAGTAGAAAAATTAATAAGCAAAATATCGATAGTGATAACAAATAAAGCAAAGTAGGAGGAGTATATTGGGGGAGATATGTAATTTTAAATAAAATGAGAAGGGAAGGTGCTGGGCAAGGGAATGGGAAATCTTAGAGATAGAATGTTTTAAGTTTTCTTTTTTTTTCTTTTCCTGCTACTCAAACTGGGGGCAAAGTAGAGAGGAGGGCTCAATCCATAGGTCAGAATACTTAGGATAAATAAATTGACTTATAGTTGGTAGATTTGTGTATAGCGTGATTAAATTGGCTTCTTAAAGATGTGTGTGTGTGTGTGTGTGTGTGTGTAAAAGACTGACAGTATGTATTACAAACTCTTAACTGTGTTTGTTATCTCTAGGGTTTATGGTGGATTTATTATCATTGTACATTTCTTCATATTCCAGATTTTCTACAATCAGCATAACCAAGATGGGAATGACCTCAAAACATTGAATGTTGTTTACAAAAAAAAGAAAAAGAAAATAAAGTCACTGTCCTTTGCCATCTGATATTTGTATAATTGAGGTTTCTAAGCATAATGAGAGATTCTGAATTCAGTTTATCTTTCTGTGTTCTTTCAGTAACAACCACTCCTTTTTAAAGATTTTTATCGAGTTTTCTGTTATTTTTTTAAATCCCAAATTTGTTGAATTTGAATCTTCCCATTTCATTTTTCTGATATTCAAAACCTAGCATCTTCCCAGGTTGCCAGCATCGAGAGCCTGACAGATTTCAGTTTTGATGCACACTCACTGCCCCATACACAATACATCAACTGTGACACCTACCTTGGAGTTCCCTACAGCCTTTTAGAGTGATTTGTTCTGAAAACTTCTTGTGTGGATAAAATCTTCAAAGACATCCCGAAGAACTGCCATCTGAAATAGTGAACGTGGTCAGCTGCTGCGTTGTATAGATTTATTTGCAAGTATCACCGCTGCCACCAAACAAGCAGAGCTCAGAACCAGGTCCTGGAGTTTTTAACTCTTGGAGAGAGAAGTGGTATACAAGCTGAAATAGCCAGGAGTGCCACTTCTTTGAAGTGATACCATTTGATGTTAATAGAACATCTTGCGCTCCCTTAAACTTCTGAGAACCATGCAAATACGCTGATGAATGTATGAGCTTGGACTGACATTCTATTAGCCTGTTGATCTTTCCGTTAACTTGTGGTCGTACACAAGATTTTCAAAGGCTCATTTTGTTAATCCTGTTGAAAATTTGAACGATTTATGTAGCTGCAAAAATGTACATAATATTTAATAAGTTTAATATAAAGCATATTGGTAATCTACACTTTCCACAAATAATTATGAATACTTTACAAATTGTTCATTTTTTTTCTGTCATAAAGTTTTTTAAATTGAGATACAATTGACATATAAATTATATTAGTTTCAGGTGTACGTATGATTTAATATTTGTATATTTTGCAAAATAATCACCATAAGAAGTATAATTAATGTCCATCTCCACACACAGCTACAATTTTTTTCTTGTTTTTGAGAACTTTTAATATCTACTAGTACTCTCTTAGCAATAAAACAGTATTATAAATTATAGTCACATGATGTACATTATATCCCTAAGACTTACTTATTTTATAACTGGAAGTTTGTACCTTTTGACTACCTTCACCCATTTCACTCATTCCCCATCCCACCAGGTATCTTTTTTTTTTTTCAAGTTTCTTTTAATGAGAACTCTACTAATAAATAAACAACCAGGGTGACATATTTTGGACAATTGAGAAATGTTTCTTACAAATATGTTAGGACACAGATTGGGGTTAGAATCCTGAATCTTCCCACTAATCTCTTTTCCCTTTCCGAGTTTCATACCAAGGGAGCTTGTACACAGGCAACATTAGCCACTGGGAAACATTACCACTTTAATAAATAAGAACACAATGCAAGGCTCTGGCAATCGAGGGCCTGGGATTCATTTAGGAGACCTAATGGAGCTTCCTAGTTAGCTTTTCTGTTCTTAAGCTACATTTGCTAGAAACTTTCAGCAGAGTTTGAGTCTACTTACCAACTAAAAAATCAAGCAGGTAAAAACAAATAGTGCAAATTATCGAAGGTTTGAATAACAATTAACTAACAAACCAATTGGTATATTGATGAAATTGGTATATATAGGACACTGCACTCAACAATGACAGAATTGATATCTTTTTCAAGTATAAATATAATATGTAGCCCAAATTAAAAATATGTTGTATAATTTTAAAATTTCAAAAAAAAATCAGATTAATTTAATTTATTCAGAGACCTTCTCTGACCACAATTGAATTACACTGGGATTCCAAAATATATAACAAAAATATCACTAGGAAAATACCCAAATTATAGAAAAGTAAGCTTTCAATAAAATTAAATACCCATTTATAATTAAAAACAGACCTACTTTTAAAAACTTTAAAAGCTGGTAATAGGAAAAAACCTCCTTCAACTTATAAAGACTATCTATAAAAACACCTATTGCGAACGTCATAAGTTATTATAAAGCTTTACTTCTGAGGTTGGGAATGAGACAAAGATCAATATTATACTGGCTTCGTAGAGAATACATATATAGCATTTTTTTTTTCCCAAGAAAGAAAACTATCATTATATAAAAATAAAGTATATTTATTTATGCCTTTTTACTATATTTTCATAAGCAATAATAAACAAATCATAAAGTTTTAAAATTAAGCCATTTGAAATAATAAACAAAAGCAGGAAATTTCTAGGAGTAAATCTAACAAAAATGTCCATACCTCTACAGAGAAAACCATAGAACATTACTGAGTAAAATTAAAGAAAATCTAAATTAATGAAAGCATATGAATTTCATGTTAGAAGAGTTACTATTATAAAAATTTTAATTTTCCACAAACTAATATACAAATTCAACTTAACCCCAAAGAAAAATTTAGCAATTTTTGTGTGTCAACTAGGTGGTTTTAAAATTTATATGGAAGTGGAATGGGCCTAATATAATCAACACAATTATGAACAACAACAATAATAATAAAATTAAAGACCTCATTATACCAAAAATCAAGACTTTATAGCTGTAATAATAACAGCAGTATGATACAGGTACAGTGTAGACAATTTATAGAGTCCAGCAATAGATGGGTCTAAATATAGTCACTGATTCACATACTGCAGTGCAGTGAAAGAAGAGTATTTTCAATAAGTTATACTGGGTCATTTGGATTCCATAGGGAGAAAAAAATGAATTTTGATTCCTTCCTAAGTCACATCATAGCCAAGAATAAATTAGAGGTGAATTTTCTAGCTCTAAACTTAAAAAGTAAAACAGTAAAATTTCTAGAAGACAACGTTAAGAGCTTGGAGAGGCAGGGATTTCTTAAACTTCACCCCCAAATCAATTTAAAAAGCATATCCTTGTGTGAGGAGTAAAAAACAGGAAAAATCACTAGACATAAAGAAAAATTAGGTTATAAACAAGACCATATTAAAATTAACAATTTTTATTTATCAAAAGAAACTTTTGGAAGAAAAGAATGCAAGCCACAAAGTAGAAGAAGTTACATGTGATATCAATATTCAGCAAAAAATATAAAAAACAAATAGAAATCTTACATCTTGCTGGTTGGAGAGTGCAATCACTTTGGAAAATTGTTTAGCAGTTCTCACTTTAACTTGAACTTCAATTTCACTCCAAATACCTAACAGAAATGTATATTTGTTTGCTAAGATGTATAAAATCATGCTCAGGGTAATACTGTTATTAATAGCAAAAAATTGTAAGTAATCTAATTGGACATTAATATTAGAATGGTTAAATACATTTTGATATATTTAAATATGAATACTGTACAGAAATAAATATAGCTACTTGAATAATAAGAATGCTATCTTTAATAATCAATAGCTTTCTAGATTTTATTAAATATGATGTGTATGTGAGCAACAAAAGTATCTTGGTACTGTTTTGTGAGTTTAACAATAACTTAGCATTTATGTATTTTCAGTGGCATCTAATACCTTTAAGAGTTTATTCCCTTTCATGAAGAATTGTAGATCACTTATGTCTTACAGGCACTTAGATCATTGAAGTCAGAGTTGTTGTGGAACAAACAATCACAAAATATTGAAGCATAGTTAGCTTTCTTTCATCTCAGTGAGGCTTGATTGTAATTTTAAATAATTATCTTTTTCTATGTGTTCTGGTTTTGCTATAATGTGCATTTCACACTTTGAGATTCAAAAAATAAAATAATTTAAAATATATAAATATTAGATTATTTTTACTTTTATGGGAAGTCAGTTTCTCTTTTTTTAAAAAATATTTTTATTGATTTCAGAAAGGAAGGGAGAGGGAGAAAGAGAGAAACATCAATGAAAGAGAATCATTGATCAGCTGTCTCTTGCACATCCCCTACTGGGGATCCACTCCCCCAACCCAGGCATGTGCCCTGACTGGGAATGGATCTCCTGGTCGATGTTCATCCACTGAACCACACTGGCCAGGTCATTGTCTCTCTTTTTACATGGTGACTTGATCGACATGTATCCCACCATCAGGTAAAGAAGAGAAAATCCATAATCTCACAAAAACCAATCAAATAAGACCGTGCCAAGATAAAATCAAGCAGGATGATTCTCTTGCACAACTGGTTTAAGTTTACAAACTATAGAAGTTACAAGATTCCTTTCAGCCTTTTGCCTTTCTCTATTCTTTATCTGAAGGAAGAAGCCTAAAAACTCACATGTGAGTTAGGACAAGTAGGAAGCCCAAGCATGCTGCATGGCACCACTTCCAGGTTGGAGAACTGATTGGGGAAAGAACTAATGAATTTTCTCCGTTTATCAAAATGTTTCCTCACATGACTTTCTTTGGTTCCAACCTTAGTGGTCTCAGCATTATTCAATTAACAAGACAGCCCTAACCCCAACACCCTCCCCCCGGCCCCATCCCCTCTTTTGTTTTCTTTCTTTCTTTTTTCCTATCCAAACTCTTACCCTGGCTTGAAATATCCTTACTTCTTTGCTAGTTTGCAGTTTGTGCAAATCCATCCTTCCTCCAAGGTCCACTTTAAGTCTCATTTCTGATCTGCCATCTTTAGCCTGGATGAAAGATGCCTGAAGCAGGGATTACATCCCCAGGTCAGTGTCCACACATAGTATAGGCAGTAAAGAGACTTTCTCTTTCTTTGAGATTGAGGAAACCCTTTCTCAGAAACACCGTTCCCATCCCCATCTCACCTCATCCTCAAACTAACTTGGCCTTTTACCTCCTTGACCCAAATTGCATGGTATTCCCTGCCTCAGGAAACCAAGGGAAGAGGGCAGGCTCAAGGGACGAGGGATTCTTCATGACTCCCCTGAAAAGCATGGCCACAAGGATGAGTGAGGACAGCTGAACAAATGAGGGTCCTCTTACAAAGGTTGGGGAGGGGGTGACGTGCACCATCCACCTGGTCTACTGTACTTCCTGACCAGTTGGTAAGGGTGTCACTCTCTTGGAGCACATCTCTCTTTGTGCTACTTTGCCCTACCCCTTCCTCAGCCTGTCACCTTCCCCCAGTAGGTAGGCCTTGTTACACCGCTAGAATCAGCTTTTATACCTAGTTGTGGAATTGAATGACAAGTGATTATTCTCATCACACTTCTCAGCAGTGGTAACTGAGTCTTCCCAGAGTTAATTAACCTAACAAGCCCATAAAAGGCCAATAGTCTTAACCGCAAGAATGTACTGCTTCTGACCCCTTTTCTTCTAATAAATGCTTTGATTATTAACCTGGGCTCCTGAAAAGGACACATGCATTTCTTCTTACCTATCACACCAATTCTGTGACAGCAAACAGGCTCTTAGTTTCATTTTTGTAGCCAAAGCACACCATGACTTTTTTTTTCATTTTTTTTTATAACATGCAGCTCAACTCAATTAATTGTTCTAGTTACAGTTCTCCTAATTTTTATCCAACTGATTAACTAAGGAATAATCCAAATGCATTTAAAATTATAAATCTTTTATGATTTGGGATACTTTATACAAATTTGCATTTGGCAGTGCTAATGTAAAGCAAATATAAAAAAATGATTAAAAATTCTTAGGATAAGATGGAAAAACCATTGAATTATTTTATAGATTCAACCACCAATAATAAACTGCTATAAACAGAAATATTTTGATCATCATTTTTTTAAAATAACTTTTTGGGAAATGTCCAAGAAAAACTGTGAAAGTGGGTCAAGAATGTGTGCACAAAACATTTGTATTCTTTACTGTGTAAACACTAATTTATTTATTGAAATACTATACTATTAAATATTAACTGAATAAATTAGCATTTTCCAAAGTCATTAATATGTTTTGTGGCAATTGTTTTCCATGTCTGTTGCCAATTGTTCGCTAAGTATTTATTCAGCAAGCACTATCCCCCAGAGTTTAATCTATCTGTGCAGCTATTATTTGCAAAGATTGTGAAGTAAAAGGCCTTTGAAATTATTGAACTTGCATTAAACTAAAGGACTCATAATTTCTAATTATCTTATTTTAAAGATGAGTTTAAAAAGAGGTTTAATGACTTGCCCACATCCTTGGAATTAGCTTTATCTGTAACATTGTTACAGAGAACCAGAATAAATCAAGCAATGCTCGAAGAGTTTGGAGTTACATTTATTACGATTGGGTCCAGAGGAAAATGTCTCTCAAATTCTGGACCCCAACATGGAGGAATTTTCCCTATTTATATGTTTTTACCTTCTTTGTCTCCCAAATATGGGGTGTTTCCAACCCCTTTTGCAAGTTCTTAAGAGCCCCTCTGTGCTGGGGCCTTGAGACCTCAACCAAAGGCCTGGCTGATAATTTTGTCTGGGGAAGGTTTAATGCCTCTCTGAAGTGGGAGTAGTCTCATTTTCCTTATTATTTAAGCAAGCAAGCATTACAGAAGCCAAATAGCAGGGTTAAAATTTCAAACAGCAGTTTTTATATAAGATGGATGCTTTAACATAAGTAAAAAAAAAAAAAAAAAAGTTGGTTTCAAATGTGTAGGACAGGCTACTCATTAGAATTTAACTTCTTTGGAAGAATTTGGTGGTCTAGGGCAAGTTTCATAAATCAGGGGGGAAAACCCATATTCTTGACATTTTGTTTAAATACTCATGGCCCTTTAGAAAATTTCATCAAGTTAAGAAAAAGAAAGAAGAAGGCATTCCCACACAGATACAGTATAAAACTGAAGAGAGGTTTATTTGTAAAGTTTATGGCCTGTTCGTTTGCCCTACAATTACACTTGCAGGACAAGCTAAATGCAAACAATAAATAAGCAAGAAGACAGGTAAGTAGAAACAGCAGAAGTAAAAAAAAGTACACTCTGCTGAGAGCATTAAGACCATCCTCCCCATTGGAAAATGAGCAGAACACATTCCGAAGATGAGATTATGCAGCCACACACCACTCTCCCAGGTAATATGTAGATGAGAGGCGGCATCCAGAGGTGACTTCCTCTGAAAATCTTAATCAGTCTCTCTCTGTTTCAGATTTAAAGTACAAAGCATACATTTTCTCTACTTCATTCTTTCTCCAATGTTTTTACACAATACATAAATAGGAGCATGATCCCCATGTAATTTAATATCATTTTCAGATATATCATATTTATGCTGAAAAGAATCATGTCTTTTTCTGGTTCCACGGGCCAATGTACCAAATTTTTTTGGTATTTTATTACAGGAATTCTTGTGAGACATAATCTTTATTCTGTGAAACACAGTAAACACATTAAATGGTTGGGAATAGAGATGTTCCAGGTAGAAAAATTTCCACAAAACTTCCAAAGAATTTGGGGTGCTGATTTCTAAGTGCATAATTAACATAATTAACAACTAAAATTGCCCACTTGACATTATCACCCATCACAAATTGAAGCCGTCATCAATTTGAGAGGAATTAGATACATTTTTGTTTTTTAAGATTTGTTTTATATTTTTTCAAAGTAAATATAACAGCCAGGAACTATTTACCCATCTTAACTGAATTTTACCTAAAAGCATCCTTATTTTGTCATGATTTGGTTTCATGATAGTAGTTAGGCAGACATTTTGAAATTCCTCTCAATAACAGAAGTTTTCTCTTTTTTTCTTTATGAAAATCACTGTAAATAGATCTTAACTATTAAAAAAATACATTTTACCTCATTTTTTTCCTTCTCCACTTACTTATATGCAAACATGATTTTAGCACAGTTTAAATCAGGAAACATACTCTTTTTCATCCTTTTTTTACTGGCATAATTTCATAAATTTTACTCCATATCCTCATAATTACCAGATGAACTAATTCTAGCAAAAATTGAATATCAAATATTTTATCCAGATGATCTTCATTCCCTCATAATTATTGTCTTAATGACTGCATAATATTCTAACACATTTTATACCATAATTTAATTAGCCATTTTGTGATTAGTGGACATTTGCACTGATTTTCATTTTCTACAAATAGTAACCTTTCAGTAAATATCTAAAATAATAAAATAGTAATATGCTAATTAAACCAGATGTCCTTCTGGACAAACTTCCGGACGAAGCCGGGGCAATCCTTCTCACAATATGGGACGGCTGGTTCCTAACCACTCACCTGCCTGACTACCTGATTGCCCCTAACTGCTTCTGCCTGCCAGCCTGATGGCCCCCTAACCACTCCCCTGCTGGCCTGATGGCCCCCTACTGCTCTCCCCTGATGGCCTGTTTGCCCATAACTGCCCTCCCCTGCCAGCCATCTTGTGACAACTATCTTGTGATGGCCATCTTGTGGCAGCCATCTTGTGATGACATGGGGGCAGCCATCTTGTGATGATGTGGGGGCATTGAGTGAGGGCACAAGGGCCACCTAGGCTTTTATTAGTATAGATAATTAACGAGAGTGAATTGTTTTATGTCTCAGATAAATTGTAGTACAGGTTATTTCAATGTAAATTTGTTGAACACCTGCTAGTAAAATGACAAATAATGGATGATTTGTACCTTGAGAAGTTTACTGAATAGGGGGTGTATCAATGTCCTTTATTAATTTATAATGAAAAGGCATTTCTTTCTCTTCTTGACAATAAATTAACATTTGCATAGTACCTACCTTTTTTTTGAAGAGAATATTTTAAACAGTCTACATACACATTTTGAGAATGTTTTAAATACAGAAATATTTCCTAGTTTTCTTTAAAAGTATTTGTGCTATAATAATATCCTTACACGTATCTCCTTGTTCTTGTGTGTGAGGTTTTTTTTAGTAAATATATGCCTTAAATTGGAATTGATGAATTGCAAAGTATTATATTTCATGTTTTTTGGATAGTACGAAGTAATTGCATCCATTTACACTCACACCAACAGTATATGAAAATTCTTATTTTTCTGAAAATTCAGACTTTATTGCCATTGGATGTATGACAAATGGTATTGTTATTTTTATAAGTGGGAATTAACATCTTTTCAAATGTTTACTCTTAATGTCCTCTGCCTATAAACTGCCTAGTATATAACTGGACCAGTTTCTTTTTATTGCATTCTTACACTTAATCTTAGCCAAAAGGCCGAGAAGTTATTTTATTGCATTTTTACATAATGTTGATGATAATGATGACTTGATCATGTTTATTAACTTTTACTATGCAGAGCAGCCATCAGAGGGGAGGGGTAGTGGGCCTGGGTGAAAAAAAGTGAAGGGGTTTAGCAAAAAAAAAAAAAAATTACTTTGCTGAATTTACCATGAATGAAAACTATATAGCAGAATGCCTATTGACAAACAAGAAGAAATGTCATTCTTGGTGGAATGGAATAGGGTACACGTGAATAGGGTACAAGCTCTTTGATAAGTTGTTTGGTAAGGTTTGCGATAGGAAAGGTTGAGACCCACTGATAAGGATAAATCAGAATACATATGCAATTAATTATTTCTAATTAGAAAAACACTCCAAAGAATAAGACATAACTTTTAAAATGTTAAAAATTAAATACACTTTGTCATAAGTAATCATGTTGAGTGCTGCTTTTCCTGATGAGGTGTAATCAGTATGTGATGTGCAAACACACTAAGTTAGCATCAGAAGTCCTGCATTTGAGTTTTTGCTCTGCCTCTTATTACTAATAGCTATGTGATGTATGTAAAATTTTAATTTTAAAGTTCTATTTACATGTAGCACATTATTAGAATCCAGGACAATCATGGAATTGTAGGTACACTATCAGGATAGCAGAATCCTCATATGTTACCTCAAGTAAATGAAATGTGCAGAATATTTTAAGTATTTTTTATATTTTTCCAGTTTGGGGCTATAATGAATAAAGCTGCTATGAACACTTTTGTATATTTTTGAAGACATTTTTTGTTAGATATTAAAATATTTAATGTTGTCTATTTCATTAGATTTTCAAGTTTTTCTGACTCTGACACAGTGCTAACTTCTGGCCCAGTATTCAGTTAGAATTCTCATCTATTTCTTTAATAACATCTAATGTTATTCTGATTTCTTTTGTTTTTTAAGCATTGAATTGTTTTTTCTGAACATCATAAGAATATGCATTGATTGATTTTTTGTTTGTTTGTTTAATGATGGGGGGGAAAGTGGATAGAGCTCTTTTAATAACATATGACCATAGAAATACCTGTAGCAGAGTGGTCATTTTTTCCTATTATAGCTCCAAATTGGGGGGCGGTAGGGGGGGGGGGGCGAAGATATCCATGAATAAGAAAATGAATAACTACATCATGGTATACTCATGAAATGAAATACAATTAAACAATAAAAAGAAACATATAACATAACTGAATCTCATAGATATGATGTTGAGAGGAAGAAACCAGGCACAAAATAATACATACTAGATACCTTTTATTTATATGAAATTTTAGAATGGGCAAAAACTAATTTATGGTGATAAAAGTCAGAACAGTTGTTATCTCTGGGAGTGGAAAGGTAGAGATTGGGTATGATCATGAAGGAAAGATATGAGGTACTAAAAGTATTTTATATTTATCTGGATGAAGGTTAACCTAATGTCTATTTATGGAAATATGTATCTAGTTGTATACTTAAAATCATATTTGTATATTTCACTATTTGTACGTCATCTTTCAATTTAATAAGCTTTTCTTTAATAAACATAAAACTTCTCATTGTTCCTCTTTTTTTATCAATATTACACCTACCTAAATTCAAATTTATTTATTTATGTTACCTGTATTCTTTAAAAAACAATTGATTACTTCCATGGAAGCTATATACTATGTCAGGAGTTGAAGACCTAGCAGTGAATGGGCTATCCATGGTTGCTGCCCTCGGACAGCTCACAGCTTAGAAGGAAAGACAGCTGTGGACTAAATACTTATAAAATAATGAGTGTACCAAAGAGAATGTGAAACCCAGGGTTCTAGCCTAATTTGGGAGGTCAGAAAAAGAAGTACCAGTTAAGTGGGACAGCAAAAATGAGCTGAATATAACTAGATGAGGAATACTTGCTAGAGGAAATAGCATATGCAAAAGCCCTGAGGGAAGAAAATGCTCCCAGCATTGAAACAGATGCTTGTTGAGCAGGGAGAGTCCGGGGACAGTGGCTGTAGAGGTAAGTGGGGGCCAGAGAGATATTCAGTCAGTTGGTGAGAATAGTGCAGCTGTGCTGTTACCCATGACAATTTCAAATTATGAGTTATTTCAAATTTGCTTAGAGCTGCTGCAGTCTTATATCACTGTCAACACCTTATTGATTATTTTATTGTGGTTGTCCAGTATTGAAAAAAAATCCAGATTAAGATGGACAAATGGTTTTTAATAGCTTGCCTAACAATTCTAGGAAACTTCATAATTAAATGGAGATGGCAGGAGATGCTTTATTCCAAGTTTGAAAAACAACAGCAATAAAAACTGAGTTAAGTGACAGCATAGACTTCACAAGGCTTGTTTAGTAAGGATTGCATTGTGTCAATTTCAGATATATGAGAAAATTACACATGTATGTACTTAAAAGACTTTTAAAATAATATTGTAATGAAATTTAAGAAGAAACCCTGAGGCACTCGATTTGAAAACCATAAGGAAAGCCAAAGGATTCTGGGTTGAACTCTCATCCTAAGCCTGGCTGACAAACTTGGGCAAGTCACAACTTTTGTTTAAATAATTTATAAAATGATTTCTGCTTTGCATTCCCACTGCACTGATCTCAGGGCAGACTCTGTTGGTCACTTGCCTTGTTCAAAGAACACCCAGTTGCCTTCAGATAGTATTGTGACCTTGATTGGTCAAAGTCTATCAAGCTAATCTCATTTCTCTGCCCAGGTGCTCACTTACCTAGCCTCCCTTGCAGCTCAAAATGGTCCAAGTGACACTGTTCTAGGCAATGAATTATAGGGGAGAAATCTCTATAGCAGCCATGGGCAAACTACGGCCCACGGGCCGGATCCAGCCCGTTCGGCTGTTCTATCCGGCCCGCGGAGCCTAAAGAGCAGAGGGTTCTCTTGCTCTCCCCTCCGCTCCTTCACCAGCAGCAGTGTTAACATGGCAACGTCGGGAAACACAGCCGCAGCTCCTTCTTCTGAGTGGGCGGATTTATATCCGCCCATTCAGTAGAAGGAACAACCTCTCAATCTTCCTGAGGCTCCTTGTAATGCCCGCGGACGCGTCTCCCGACATCACCCTGGGAATGCGTAGACACGTTATCGTGGTGATGTAGGGAGACACGCCCCTGGAGAGCACAGTATCAGAGCCTTTCTGAGGTAAGATTAAGAGCTCTGCTCAAACACAATTTTTTCCTGTTCCCACATTCTGTACATCACAATGGCTTGTTAATAAAACAACAAAGACTTTCAGCTTTTAGGGCTTGTATCCACTGCAGTTTTTTTCCCACTGCGGACACACGTAGCAGGGAAAAAGACACACAGAGGACATGTCACACTAGCCATGCTGCGGCTGCATTTTTTTGCTGATACAGATGCGGTATCAGTAATGCTACCATGGCCACTAACCACATGTGTTAGCGGCAAAACAAATGCATTTTGCGCTGCGTTTGCTTCTCCCCCTTACGCCTGCAAAAATGCGTGCTACAGGGCATTTGTGTTAACATGCACCACTACACATTAGCATCAACGCAAACATGATGGAAACCTGTGTACCCTGCATTAACCCTAGCTGCGCTGCATTGCAGTACTGCACCACATTGCAACGGCAGCACGGCTAGTGTGAACGAACCCTAATTCAGTGGGTTGAACAAAAAGATTGTATAGAAATGTGATGAACTAAAGATTTTATTACAAAATCGCTTAATTTCAGGGTTTCAGAAGTAATTGGACAAATGAAAAACTGAAAATCAAATGTTCATATCTAATACTTGGATGAAACCCTTTCCTGGTAATGACAGCCTGAAGTCTTGTACTTATGGACATCACCAGATGCTGGGTTTTCTCCTTTGTAATGCTCTGCCAGGCTGTCACAGTAGGGGTATATATATATAAATATCCTGCCATTTCCAGCTTTTAATAAGAAAAACTGTTGCAATGGGCATTTAAAAGTGGCACTTGGTTGTTTTTATAGAGTCCAGTGGATGCAATCTGACATTGATAATGGGCTCTTTCACACTATGTGCACTACAGCTATTTTTTTGCCAGTAACGGAAGTGCTAGTGGTAACTACTGGTTACCCATGTTTTGCACTGCCCTAGCACCTCCCATACAAGTTTGTCTGGAAGACACAGCAATGTGCAGGTATGTGTGTTACCATAAACAAAGGGCCTGTGTGAAAGATACACAGGTTTCCTATGGAGGAAAGGGGTTGTTCTCTATGGTCAGGGTGTGCCTCTGTCCCATGTCTGAACTTTTTCAGATGATTTTGTTATATATATATTTTTTAGAAGACCAAAAATGTTATAGTAGAGCAAATTTAATCACTTGTTTTTATACTTTACTGTCTTACTTTAGTAAAGAATTTAATAAGAGAATGGTACTGTTGGTTTTAGCCCAATATTAAACATGAGTGGACCAAAGAAAAGGAAAGTGGACAGTGAATGCCGAGTGTTTAAGAGGGAGTGGACAACAAAATATTTTTTCACCGAAGTCCGATCAATGCCGGTATGTCTGATATGCCAGGAAACACTTGCAGTCTTCAAAGAGTACAATCTCAGCCGTCACTTTGCCACAAAGCATGGCAACTATGCTAGCAAGCAGTCACCTCAAGAACGGGAGGCTACTGCACAGAGGTTGATGGCTAAATTACAGGCTCAGCAAAATGTCTTTCACAGACAAACTGCAATTCAAGAGACAACTACCAAAGCAAGTTTTATGCTATCATTCAAATTAGCAAAAGCTAGCAAACCTCTCTCTGAAGGCGAGTTTTTGAAAGAATGTATGATAGAGACAGCAGGTCTCTTGTGTCCAGAGAGCAAAGGCAAGTTTGAAAAACTCAGCTTATCGCGCAGGACAGTGACTCGTCGAGTGGAACTGATTGATGAAGACTTGGCCAGCAAGTTAAATAGTAAGGCAGAGTTCTTTAAGTTTTATTCACTAGCATTGGATGAAAGTAATGACGTAAAGGACACTGCTCAGCTCTTAATTTTTATCCGAGGGATTAGTGACAATTTTGAAATTACGGAGGAGTTTTTAGCCATGGAGCCACTGAAAGGAAAAACACGGGGAGAGGACTTGTATGACCGGGTGTCTACTGTCATCGAGAAAATGAAGCTACCATGGAGTAAACTTGCTAATGTCACGACAGATGGATCTCCAAATTTAACTGGAAAAAATGTTGGACTGCTAAAAAGAATTCAGGATAAAGTGAAAGAGGAGAACCCTAACCAAGATGTTATTTTTCTTCACTGTATTATTCACCAGGAATCATTGTGCAAGTCTATATTACAACTTAATCATGTTGTTAATCCAGTCTTAAAGCTTGTTAATTTCATTCGAGCAAAGGGACTTCAGCACCATCAGTTTATTAAGATTCTGGAGGAAACTGATGCGGATCACCAGGACTTACTTTACCACTCTCGTGTCCACTGGTTGAGTTTGGACAAAGTTTTCCAACGAGTGCGGGAGCTCAAAGAAGAGATTGGTGCATTTTTGAAATTAAAGGGGAAGTCTGACGAATTTACTGAGCTGAGTGACAAGAATTGGCTGTGTGACTTTGCATTTGCTGTAGATATATTTTCACATTTGAATGAGCTAAATGTGAAGCTACAGGGAAAAGATCAGTATGTACATGACATGTACACTAATGTGAAAGCCTTTAAATCGAAGCTGATTTTCTTTTCCAGACAAATTTCATACAAAGTCTTCACTCATTTTGCCACACTAGCCACACAGAAGGAGACCATCCAAAACGTGAAGAAATACAGCAAATCACTGGATGACCTGCATGCAGAATTCTGTCGTCGGTTTTCTGATGTTGAAAAAATTGACCAGTCACTTCAACTGGTGGCCTGTCCTTTGTCACAAAACCCTGAAACAGCACCAGAAGAGGTGCAACTGGAACTCATCGATCTTCAGTCTGACTTTGTCCTAAAGGAGAAATTCAGCTCTTTTGAACTAAGAGACTTTTATGCTTCACTTAATGAAGCCACTTTTCCAAACATCCGGAGGATGGCACAGAAGATACTGGTGCTGTTTGGGTCAACCTATGTTTGTGAGCAGACATTTAGCGTCATGAACATCAACAAAGCCCCTCACAGATCCAGCTTAACTGACGAACACCTCAGATCTATCCTGAGAATAGCCACAACAAAACTAACTCCAGACTTTGATGCATTAGCTAAAAAAGGAGACCAACAACACTGTTCCCACTGAAGTTGATGTTTTAAAGACCAAAAACCTTTCAACCCAGTCTACATTGCCATCTACATCTACGTCCCGGGCATAATTTGGAAGTTGCACTAAAGAAAATGTTTAATTTACTGTTTACACATTTTGTTCTTTTCTATTTGTTTTAGTTTTAAATTATTTTATTATATTTAAGTTTAATTTGAAAGGCTTTTGTACCTTTCCTTTGTTAGGCAATTTTATTTTGCCTTTGCCATCTTCAATATAAGGTATGTTATTGTGCTATGATTCCTCCATTTTTTGAAGTTTCAAATTATAATAATTAGTGTTTACATTCTTCTTGTTAAAATGTTTGAAATGAATAAAACTATTGAAATAATAAAAAAAAAAGACCGTACCATTTTATGTAATGATGTTTACTTTGAATTTATATTAGTTCACACAAACACTCCATCCATGCTTTTGTTCCGGCCCTCCGGTCCAGTTTAAGAACCCATTGTGGCCCTCGAGTCAAAAAGTTTGCCCACCCCTGCTCTATAGAGTGCTTCTGATGAAAATTTTGTTCTCTTATAGAAATAGAGAAACCCTGAAAAGAAACCCATTTTCTTCTACTTGCTATCTTGTGAGGATACTTTCTTGGTGCTACTGCAACCATTAAGTAGTATGAGGAGAAAGGTAGTAAAAGTACAGCTTACCTTGCACTTCAGCGTCATGGAGCTGCTGTACCACCATTACCACCATCTTATTATGTGAAAATAATAAATAAAATGTCTCTATTATCTCAGTTACTGTTAGGTAGTCTATTAATTGCAGCCAGAGTCACCTCAATTGATATGCTGTGACCTGAAGACTTTCCCAGTTGAGTGGCTGAGTGATTAGCTAGTCTCAAAGGATTTCACTGCATTCTCCTTCTCTGGATCCATGTGGTAATACCACTGTCTAGGTGCCATTGATTTTTATTTTTTATTTTTTATTTTTTAATTTTTTTTCCACCCTCATGCTTCAGTTTATTTTTTTAATTGTTTGAAGTATTACAAATAGTAGTACATATGTCTCTTTTTTTTTCCCCATTGGCCTCCCCCCAGACTCCCCTTCCCCCCAGTACATGCCTTTACCTGCCCCCCCCCTCCGCCACCCAGTGTCTTGGATCCATTGGTTATGCTTATATGCATGTGTACAAGTCCTTCAGTTGATCTCTTACAGCCCCCACCCCCCAAACCTCCTCTGCCTTCCCACTGTAGTTTGACAGTCTGTTCAATGCTTCTTTGCCTCTGTATCTATTTTTTCCCCTTTTCTTTCCTTTAAAAAATCTTGCCTCTGCAGACTAGAAATAAACATATAATAACAAAAAATGTTTGAGTCCCAATTTCAATGTCCAACAGTTCTGAGTCCCCGTTTCAATGTCAAACAGTTCCTTATGTGTACATGTCAGCAATGGTATCTGGATGGTGGGTACATGGTGGCAATGCAGGTCCAACCCTCTCTGGTTTGGTCCTAGGCAAGCTGCTGCGTCGCACAGCTTCTGACTGCTAGCGTGGCAAGGCTTTGTCAGCGTCTCCCATCTCTGGACTGTTTCTCCTCTTGTCTTCGTGGTTGGAGCAGACCTGTCAATTCCTCTCTGTTGCAGGAATCCACATGGTCTTGGAGTTGTTTTCTGAAAATATACAAACATATTCTCGACCAAAAGTTAATAAAGGAATCTTTCTATATAATTGATTTGGGATCCTTTTTATTTTTGCCCAAACGATTTTCCTTTGTCTTATTTAGACACCATGTCTGTTTTTCATGGGTGTCTTGCTGTTAGCATTACAAATAAAAATTAATTTTGTAAAGTAAAAATTTTCTAGATGTAATTTACTTATAGGATATTTTTCCTTACAAGATATTACCCTACTATCCCCCCTTTTTTGATTAATGGAGGCTTTTGTATATTTTATAATGCAGTCTTGATAACTTTAAATTTTAATTTTTTGCACAAAAATATGACTGCTTTAGTTTCATTGCATGTTCAGGAATTTTACCATGAGATGAACTACCAACAGAAATTTTAGTTAACACTTTAGGAACAGCTTTTTGTCCAGTACAATTAAATTTTCTTGAATATTCACTTATTTGAATTAGCCTATTTAATTTAATCTGAAAACTTGATTATTATTTTACTGTCAAATTTAATACTCTACCAACAATCTTAGTTTACCCAGTAAATATTAGTGGAAAGGATTATTTGCATTCTCGAGTAGGCCCTGAGCATTCCTGGTGCTAGGCTGGATTTAGATATAGGGCAGCTGCTGTCTGCCAAGTCTCTGTCTGTTACCTGGGTCCCAATCTGAGCTGGGCCAAGTCACACTGTCTGTCACCTGTGTCCCGATCTGAGCTGGGCGTGGGAAGCAAAGCAGCCATGGGAGCAGGAGACCTCCCTCAGACGGCGTGAGGGTTCAGGCCCCTGCAAGGTCGGGAGGGTGGGGGTCTGTGCCCCACCTCTGATGATCCAAGTTCTCTCCTGATGGCCCCTCTGCGACTGTGCCTGTCTTAGGTTGTTCCTTCCCTGAGGAATCTTACCCGTCTCTGGCTAACCAGTCATCCTCCGGGGCCAAGCAGAATGATGTGAGGTTCAGTTCTGTCTCCTTGGTAGCCTAGGCCCCCGTGGCCTCCACGCCCAGCACCTGCCTTGGGAATCCCCTGGCCTGCTGGCGGGGCCCCAGCACTGATCACATATCTTGGGGAACCCAGGTTTCTTCTCCAGGGAGGGCCCAGCTCACACGATTGGGCGAGAGACAGATCCATGGTACCAGCCACCACGAGGCTTCAAGCTCAGCATGAACAGAAAGCTCAGGCAACAGCTAAGGGCAATTGGATTGTGAGAAGAGGGTCCCTCTTGGCACAAAAAGCAAGAGGGGCCAATATAGAATGCTCAGGTGCCTTCCCAGCGCCTTAATTCCTTCTGAAAGGGATTAAATCCTTTCATGTCCTCTTTATTTATTTATTTTTTTATTGCTGCCAAACATTCCAAGAATTAGTTTGTAAGTTTGTTTGGGATAAGTGTACAATATGCTGTTGTAAAATATCTAAAATTATAATGACATTGTAGAATAATATCATGTAAGGATATTCTTTGCTCTAGGCCATGGCAATTCAATTTCAAACTGGCTGACAATTTCTTTTTGTAACTTTATATAAACTTTGTCAGGGAGGCAAAAACACAAATTATTCCCCCATAACCTCCCAACCCCCACTTATGCCCCACCCCCTTGTTGTCTGTGTCCATTGATTAGGCTCATATGCATGCACACAAGTCCCTTGGTTGACCTCCCCCTTAATCCCACCGACCCCCTCCTTCCTTGAGGTTTGAGGTTCTGATCGACATTTCTCAGTCTCTGGATCTGTTCTTGTTCATCAGTCTATACCGTTCATTATATTCCACAAATGAGTGAGATCATGTGATATTTATCTTTCTCTGCCTGGCTTATTTCACTTAACATAATACTCTCCATCTCCATCCATGTTGTTGCAAATGCTAGGAACTCCTTCTTTTTACCGCAGCGTAGTATTCCATTGTGTAGATATACCACAGTTTTTTAATCCACTCATCTGCTGATGGGCATTTAGGCTGTTTCCAAATCTTTGCTATGGTGAATTGTGCTGCTATGAACATAGGGGTGCATATATCCTTTCTGATTTGTGTTTCTAGTTTCTTGGGATATATTCCTAGAAGTGGGATCACTGGGTCAAAAGGGAGTTCCATTTTTAGTTTTTTGAGGAAACTCCATACTGTTCTCCACAGTGGCTGCACCAGTCTGCATTCCCACCAGCAGTGCACGAGGGTTCCTTTTTCTCCACATCCTCACCAGCACTTGTCATTTGTTGATTTGTTGATAATAGCCATTCTGACAGGTGTGAGATGGTACCGCATTGTTGTTTTGATTTGCATCTCTCTGATGATTAGTGACTTTGAGCAGGTTTTCATATGTCTCTTGGCCTTCCTTCTGTCTTCTTTCGAAAAGTGTCTATTTAGATCAGTTGCCCATTTTTTGATTGGGTTGTTTATCTTCTTTTTGTTAAGCTGCATGAGTTCCCTGTAAATGTTGGAGATTAAACCCTTATTGTTGATATCATTGGCAAATATGTTCTCCCATGCAGTGGGATTTCTTGTTGTTTTATTGATAGTTTCCTTTGCTGTGCAAAAGCTTTTTATTTTGATGTAGTCCCATTTGTTTATTTTCTCTTTAGTTTCCATTGCCCTAGGGGCAGTATCAGTGAAGAAGTTCCTTTGGCATATGTCAGAGATTTTTCTGCCTGTCGATTCCTCTAGTATTTTTATGGTTTCCTGTCTTATGTTTAAGTCCTTTATCCATTTTGAGTTTATTTTTGTGTATGGTGTAAGTTGGTGATCTAGCTTCATTTTTTTGCATGTATCTGTCCAATTTTCCCAACACCATTTGTTGAAGAGACTGTCTTGACTCCATTGTATGTTCATGCCTCCTTTGTCAAATATTAATTGAGCATAGTGATTTGGGTCAATTTCTGGGTTCTCTATTCTATTCCATTGATCAATATGTCTGTTCTTGTGCCAGTACCAGGCTGTTTTAAGAACAGTGGCTTTGTAATACAGCTTGATATCCGGTATTGAGATCCCACCTACTTTGTTCTTCTTTCTCAGGATTGCTGCAGCTATTCGGGGTCTTTTTTTATTCCAGATAAATTTTTGGAAAGTTCGTTCTAGGTCTGTGAAATATGTCATTGGTATTTTAATGGGAAGTGCATTGAATTTATAGATTGCTTTGGGTAGTATGGACATTTTGATGATGTTGATTCTACCAATCCATGAACATGGTATGTTCTTCCATCTGTTTATGTCTTCCTCTATCTCTCTTTTCAGTGTCGTGTAGTTTTCCACGTATAGGTCTTTTACCTCCTTAGTTAAGTTTATTTTTAGGTATCTTAATTTTTTTGGTGTGATGGTAAATGGGATTGCTTTTTTAGTCTCTCTTTCTGTAAGTTCATTATTGGTGTATAGAAATGCCATAGAGTTCTTGGCGTTAATTTTGTATCCTGCTACATTGCCGAATTCATTTATTAAGTCTAGTAATTTTTTGATGGAGTCTTTAGGGTTTTCTATGTACAGTATCATGTCATCTGCGAATAAGGACAGTTTTACTTCTTGTTTTCCTATTTGGATGCCTTTTATTTCTTCTTCTTGTCTAATTGCAATGGCTAATACTTCCAGTACTATGTCGAACAAGGGTGGTGAGAGTGGGCATCCCTGTCTTGTTCCTGTTCTTAGGGGAAATGGTTTTAGTTTTTGCCCATTGAGTATGATGTTGGCTGTGGGTTTGTCATATATGGCTTTTATTATGTTCAGGTATGATCCCTCTATTCCCACCTTGCTGAGAGTTTTTATCAAGAAAGCGTGTTGGGCCAAAACCGGTTTGGCTCAGTGGATAGAGCGTCGGCCTGTGGACTGAGGGGTCCCGGGTTCGATTCCGGTCAAGGGCATGTACCTTGGTTGCGGGCACATCCCCAGTGGGAGGTGTGCAGGAGGCAGCTGATCGATGTTTCTCTCTCATCGATGTTTCTAGCTCTCTATCCCTCTCCCTTCCTCTCTGTGAAATATCAATAAAATATATTTAAAAAAAAAAAAAAAAGAAAGGGTGTTGGATTTTGTCAAATTCTTTTTCTGCATCAATTGATATGACTATGTGGTTTTTATCTCTCAATTTGTTTATGTGATGTATCACGTTTATTGATTTGCGAATATTGTACCATCCTTGCATCCCCAGGATAAATCTTACTTGGTCATGGTGTATGATCTTTCTGATGTACTGCTGGATTCGATTTGCTAGAATTTTGTTGAGGATTTTGGCATCTATATTCATGAGGGATATTGGCCTATAATTCTCTTTCATTGTGTTATCTTTATCTGGTTTTGGTATAGGGTGATGCTGGCTTCATAGAAGGAGCTTGGAAGTGTTCCTTCCTCTTGAATTTTCTGGAATAGTCTGAGGAGGATAGGTTTTAGTTCTTCCTTGAATGTTTGGTAAAACTCCCCTGTGAAGCCATCTGGCCCCGGGCTTTTGTTTCCTGGAAGCTTTTTGATGACTGCTTCAATTTCTTCCATAGTTATCGGCCTATTGAGATGTTTAGATTCTGCCTGATTGAGTTTTGGAAGGTTATATTTTTCTAGGAATATGTCCATTTCCTCCAGGTTCTCCAGTTTGTTGGAATAGAGTTGTTCATAGTATTTTTTAACAATCCTTTGTATTTCGGTTGGGTCTGTTGTTATTTCTCCTCTTTCATTTCTGATTTTGTTTATTTGGGTCCTCTCTCTTTGATTCTTGGTGAGCCTGGCTAGAGGTTCATTAATCTTGTTTATCCTTTCAAAGAACCAGCTCTTGGTTTTGTTGATCTTTTGTATTGTTTTTGTGGTCTCTATGTCATTCATTTCTGCTCTGATCTTTATTATGTCCTTCCTTCTGCTCACTGTGGGCTTTTCTTGTTGCTCTCTTTCTAATTCTTTGAGTTGTTGAGTTAGATCATTTATTAGCATTTTTTCTTGTTTTTTGAGGTAGGCCTGTAGAGCTATAAACTTCCCTCTCAGGACTGCTTTCATTGTGTCCCATAGCAATTGCATTGTTGTGTTTTTATTGTCATTAGTCTCCAGGATGTTTTTAACTTCTTCTTTGATCTCGTTGATCACCCAATCATTGTTTAATAGCATGCTATTCAGCTTCCAAGTGTTTGAATTTTTTGGAATGTTTTTATTATAGTTTATTTCTAATATTATGCCATTGTGGTCTGAGAAAATGCTTGATATGATTTCAATCTTTTTGAATTTGGGGAGATTTTGCTTGTGACCCAATATGTGGTCTATTTTTGAAAATGTCCCATGTGCACTTGAGAAGAACGTATATTCTGTGGCTTTGGGGTGAAATGCTCTGAAGATGTCAATTAGGTCCATTTGATCTAGTGCGTCATTTAGAATTGCTGTTTCTTTGCTGATTTTTTGTCTAGAGGATTTATCCAGTGATGTCAGTGGTGTATTAAAGTCTCCTACTATGATTGTATTGTTGTTGATCTCTCCCTTGATGTCTTCTAGGAGTTCTTTTATGTATTTGGGTGCTCCTGCATTGGGTGCATATATGTTTACCAGAGTTATATCTTCTTGTTGAATTGCTCCCTTTAGTATTATGTAGTGGCCTTCCTTATCTCTTGTTATGGCCTTTACTTTGAGGTCTATTTTACCAGAGATAAGTATCGCAACCCCAGCTGTTTTCTCGTTTCCATTTGCCTGAAAAATTTTTTTCCATCCCTTCACTCTCAGTCTGTGTGAATCCTTTGCTCTGAGGTGGGTCTCTTGTAGACAACAAATATATGGGTCATGTTTTCTTATCCATTCAGCTACCCTATGTCTTTTGATTGGTGCATTTAATCCATTTACATTTAATGTTAATATTGACAAGTACATGTTTGTTGTCATATTTTTCCTTAGTGTTTGTGTTTCTTTTTGCCTTTCTCTTTCTTCTTTTTACAGCAGTCCCTTTAGCATCTCTTGCATTGCTGGCTTGGTAGTGATAAACTCCCTTAGCCCTTTTTTGTCTGTGAACCTCCTGATTCCACCTTCAATTTTGAATGATAGCCTTGCTGGGTATAGTATTCTTGGATTCAAACGCTTGCTTTGCATCACTTTGTATATTTCATTCCATTCCCTTCTGGCCTGGTGTGTTTCTGTTGAGAAATCAGTTGATATTCTAATAAGAGAGCCCTTGTAGGTAACTTTCTGTCTCTCTCTGGCAGCCTTTAAGATTCTTACTTTGTTGTTAGTGTTCGCCAATTTAATTATGATGTGTCTTGGTGTCGGTCTTTTGGGGTTCAACCTGTTTGGGACTCTATGTACTTCTTGGACTTGCATAGTTTTTTTCTTGCCAATATCAGGGAAGTTTTCTGTCATTATTTCTTCAAATAGGTTTTCTATTCCTTGCTTCTCTTCCTCTCCTTCTGGTATCCCTATTATTCTAATATTGTTTCGTTTTGTGTTGTCCCAAAGCTCCCTTAGGCTCTCCTCTTGCTTTTTAAGTCTTCTTTCCAGTTGCTGCTGTGTTTGTGTGTTTTTTCCTACCTTGTCTTCTAATTCGCTGATGCAGTCCTCGGCCTCTTCTAGTCTACTGTTTAAGCCTTCCAATGTGTTCTTTATTGAAGCTATGCCATTCTTCATCTCTTCTTGGTTTCTTTTCATGTTGGTGACATTCTCATTCAGCTCCTTATAGTTCTCATTGAGTTGTGTGTATTTGTCATCCATCCGTTTAAACATCCTTATAACCATTACTCTGAATTCTTTCTCTGTTAAGCTACTAGCCTCAATTTCATTTAACTCCCTCTCTGGTGATTCCTCTTTTTCTTTCCTTTGGGAGTTGCTTTTTTGTCTCCCCATGTTTTCCTGTAATGTTTTAATTGTAGATCCAATTGCTTTGCTACGCAGGTTCTTTTGGTGATGGTGCTACTGGTGTAATCTCTCAGTTCTCCTGGGCTTGGTAATCTAGTGTAGCTCCCTACTTGAGCTATTTGGGTTCTCTTGATGTAGGCCTGTGAACTTGAGAGGCACAACTGCGGTGTCCAGACGTCAGCAGCCGTGGAGGGGAGTATCCCAATTTTTGCTGTCTTGCACCCTTAATTGAAATCATGCGTGCCCAGTGGGGACTCACAGTGGCACCAAGGGACTGTCTGTCGGGGTGATGTGGCTCAGGGAGCCTGCACTCTGGAAAGGTGTGACTGTGATGCCCAGAGTTCTGTAGTTATGGGGTGGGCAGACTCAGCTTTCACTGCTGCACCTGTGGTGTATAGGCGCTCACTCCCAGTGGCGGCTCACAGGAGCACCCGCAGTAAGTTTGCCAGCGAGGCACACTGAAGCACTCTGAAGGGCCCTGGCAGTGTAGCTGTGTAATTGAGGTGCTTAACTTCTAAAGATTTCTCTTTAGGGCAGATCCTATGGCCTTAGGGAGTATTAAGATTCCATGGTGTTAATCAGTGTGGGATCTGGGTGTGGCCATATTGGTTGCCTGGAGACTGGAGGGAGGGGCTATCTCTCAGGAGAAAATGGCGATGGGGCCTAGATATGACTCAGCTCCAGACTTGCTTCCACCTCTCCTGGACCATCTGCTGCCTACTCTCCCCAGATTTCACAACCCCACTCACTCTTCTGCACCTCAACCACAGGTAAGCGTCTGTATCCTAAGGGTCTTACAAACCAGGTTCAGTGGAGAAAGGCGCAGGCCCCAGCGCAAGGAGGGACCGTGTCTCTGCAAGTTCCTCTCTTGTGGGCACTGCGCGGTCCGGCAGCTCTTCAGGGCTGCCTTAGAGCTCAGATCCCAAATCCAGACTCCAAGGTCTAAAATCCCCTACCTCCCGCAGTGGACCCTTTTTTTTTTTTTTTTTTTTTTTTTTTTTTCAGTCAGACGCTTTGCCTGTCCTCAGGGACGTGGCTTGGCGCTGTGTAGTTTCTCCCTGAGATGGGCTCAGAGGTCCAGCAGATTCTACTGCCTAGATCTTTGACTTTACCTTTATCGGGGGGATCTCTGCCCTTCCCGGCTGCAAACTGTCTTACCAGCTGCGCCTCCTTCACCAATTCAGGCTGGATTCCACTTCAGCTGCTCCCTCTATCTGCTCTGTGACAAGGCTCAGGACACGTCCGTCTATCCTGCTGCCATTTTGTCTCCCTCGGTGCCATTGATTTTTAATAAATAATTTCAGTCACTAAACTTATTTGGGAATAAGTGTGATAGAATAGAAATCACTTGAAACTTGGAGCCTGACAAACATAAAATTGAATCCAAATTCTACTACTTAGTAATTGTATGACCTTGAACAATTATCTTACTCTTTCTAAGCCTCAGTTTCTTCATCTGAAAAATCTACACTAATAAAAGAGAAAGATGCAAATTGACCGTACCTTCGCGACACCCACCAGCCAATCAGGAGTGAGTATGCAAATTAACCCAACGAAGATGGTGAGTTAATTTGCATACACATGCGCTGAGCGGCCAGGGGTAGGGCAGGACCCCAGCTGCTCCAGGCCTCTGGGCAACATGGGAAGGTGGAAAGGCAGTTCCGGGCCTGAGCAAAGGCAGAAAGGCAGCTCTGGTCCAGAGCGAAAGCGGTGCCAGCAGCCAGGAGAAGGAAGGCCCATTCTTGTATGAATCTTCATGCATTGGGCCTCTAGTAGGGATAATAATAGACCCTATCTCAGAGGATTATTAAGCATGAAATCACTTAAGATATATGAGATACTTAGAAAACTACCTTATACATTAAAAATGCTTTAAAAGGTTTACTACACTTTTCCTCCTCTTTATCATCATCATTACCTCTTTTCCATGATTCAGAGACCTATACTATCCTATCTAATAAAAGAATAATATGCAAATAGACCATCATTCCAACACACAAGATGGCTGCCCCCATGTGGTCAAAGATGATTGCCCCCATGTGAACACAAGATGGCTGCCACAAGATGGCCAGAAGGGGAGGGCAGCTGGAAGGGACCAGGTCTGCAAGGGGGGGCAGTTGTGGGCAATCAGGCCAGCAGGGGAGGGCAGTTGAGAGGGACCAGGCCTGCAAGGGAGGGCAATTGGGGGTGATCAAGCCTGCAGGGGGGGGCAGTTAGAGGTGACCAGGCTGGCAGAGGAGGGAAGTTGGGGGCAGCTGGGCCTGCAGGGAAGGGCAGTTGGGGGGCACCCAGGCCTACAGGGTAGAGCAGTTGGGGGGGACCAGACCTACAAGGGAGGGCAGTTAGGGTTGACCAGGCCTGCAGGGGAGGGCAGTTAGGGGCAAACAGGCTGGCAGGGGAGCAGTTAGGCATCAATCAGGCTGGCAGGGGAGTGGTTAGGTGGTGATAAGGCTGGCAGGCAGAAGCGGCTAGGGGCAATCAGGAAGACAGGCAGGCGAGCAGTTGGGAGCCAGCAGTCCTGGATTGTGAGAGAGATGTCCGACTGCCTGTTTAGGCCCGATCCCTGTGGACATCGGGCAGTCAGACATCCCTCGATGGGTCCCAGATTGGAGAGGGTGCAAGCTGGGCTGAGGGACACACCCCACCCCATGCTCGAATTTCATGCACCGGACCTCTAGTAGTATTAAAGAGATCTATACTATGCCAAATTTTATTCTATAGCAAATAGTGCCATGGAAGTCTAAGTGATTTCAGTGTTCTAATGTGATTGCACCTACTGATTTCTTACAAGTGCTTGTGCAAGAGCTCACCAGCTTCTATGAGTTTGGAGGATGTCTTTCCAAACTTTAGGCCACTCCCATGGGAATCTGGCCACCACTTATGTTTCCAGTGCTATGTACTAGGTTAGGTGCTAGTATCTATGCATGGTATACATTTTCATTATAACCAAATCCAAGAGGCTTGTAAATATTCTCTCTTTTCTATAGTTTAGAAAAGCAAAGCTCAGAGGAAGAGCTTGCTTCAGTGTCTACAGACAGTAAGTACCAAAAGGAGTATAAACCGGGCCTGATAAATAATAAAGTGCATGATACTGCACTAGAGAAAGAGTACCAAGCTTGATGGTAGTTGATGAATGATGGAAAGGGACAGCTCAGAGAGAGGATAACATGGTCACCCAGGACCTAGAGGTGATTCACTGGTTTAGATGATTGCCACCACTTTAAAGGTGTGAATGGATAGAGCAGAAAGCAAGAGAGAATGGGGCTTTCCATGGTCACATTGATTGGCGTTCTTCATTTTGAGCAGATATGAATACTTGAAAGCCTTCTCTCAAGCTCACCTCTTTCCTTCCCTGTTTTACTCTTCATCTTCCTTCTCAAACCTCAAATCAGTAGCCAAGTAAAACACAAGAGAGTGAAACTTGTAGCCATTTCTGAATGCATATAGATTCTTTTTTTTTTTAAATATATATTTTATTTATTTTTTACAGAGAGGAAGGAAGAGGGACAGATAGTCAGAAACATCGATGAGAGAGAAACATCGATCAGCTGCCTCTTGCACACCTCCTACTGGGGATGTGCCCGCAACCAAGTTACGTGCCCTTGACTGGAATCGAACCTGGGACCTTTCAGTCCGCAGGCTGACGCTCTATCCACTGAGCCAAACCGGTTTTGGCTAGATTCTTTTGAGGTTGAAAATATTTGTAGCTATTTCCTTTTTAGATTTTTAAAATTGATTTTTAGAGAGAGAGGAAGAGAGAGGGAGATAAAAATGTGAGCGTGAAACATTGATAGGCTGCCCACTCCCGCCCCACCTTACCAGGGATTGAGTTCAAAACCCAGGCATGTGAACTGACCAGGGATTCAACCTGAAACCTTTTGGTACATGGGATGAAACCCAACCAATTGAACCACACTGGCCAGGCTGTAGGTATGATCGACAAAGTATTGCAGGAGTCCCGATAGCCTTTAACTTATTTAATAAATGTATTAATTAAAGTGATATAAATAGATTCTTTTTGCAGAGATATTTAAAGCAAATGGAATGGAAAGGAAATGAAGTTATGGATACAGAATAAGATCAAGTATGATGTGGTTGTTTTCATACATTTTTTTTTCATGTTAACATATGAAAGATAAGTAGGCGATCAAAGGAGTAGCTAGGGAGGGCTAATTTTTAAGACCAATAAGTAACCAAAGCAGAAAGTGCCTTTCCTGCGTGAGTGGTGATTTTTTAACAGGTATCCCAGTGACCCACAGACACTGAGTTGAGATGTAAAGGACAAGATTGAGTTCAGTTACACATTTTTGAAAATGACCGATGAACAATGTATCTTAGAAAGTTGAAGAGAGTTCTTGAGGTGATAACTCTTGAGATTATGGGGGTGGTACCAATCTTCAAGTCCCCTAACTTGCGCAAATATATAAATCACACACCCTGCCAATGACCAGTGGAGGGAGAGGATGGCTCTGAATACCTAGGGTCTAGTTGATTCTCTCCTCTTCCATCAACTTAGAGTCTTTAAAATTCAGTGATCTGGCAGATATGAGGTGATATCTCATTGCGGCTTTAATTCGTATCTTTCTGATGATTAGTGATGTCGAACATTTATTCATATGTCTATTGGCCATCTGTAGGTCCTCTTTGGAGAGGTGTCTATTAAGGTCCTTGGCCCATTTTTTATTTGGGTTGTTTGTCTTCTTGGTGTTGAGTTAATTTTTTCATATGTTTGTGATATTAACCCCCTTATCAGATATACCATTGGCTATTATGTTCTCCCATACAGTGGGTTCCATTTTTATTTTGTTGATGCTTTCTTTTTCTGTGCAGAAGTTTTTAGTTTGGTGTAGTCCCATTTGTTTATTTTTTCTGTTCTTTCCCTTACCCTCGAGAATGTATCAGCAAAAATATTGCTGTGAGAGATGTCTGAGACTTTACTACCTATGTACTCTTCTAAGATTTTTATGGTTTTGAGATTTACATTTAAGTCATATTCATTTTCAGTTTGCTCTTGTGTATGGTATAATTCTCTGATCTAGTTTTATTTGTTTGAATGTACCTATCCAATTTTTCCAACACCATTTATTGAAGAGACTGTCTTGCCTCCTTTGTCAAATATTAATTGAGTATAATGGCTTGGGTTGATTTATGGGGTCACTGTTCTGTTCCATTTATCTATATGACTGTTCTTGTGTAAGTACCAGGCTGTTTTGATTACAATGGTATGTAATACATATTGTTTGATATGTATTATGATACCTCCAACTTTGTTCTTCTTTCTCAAGATTGCTGAGGTTATTTTGGGTCAGTTTTTGTTCCATATAAAATTTTGGAATATTTGTTCTAGATCTGTGAAATATGCCACTGGTATATTAATAGGAATTGTGTTGAATCTATAAATTTTTTTGGGTAGTATGGTCATTTTAATTCTTCCAGCCCACGAAAACAGTATATGCTTCCATTCATTTGTATCTTCCTCAATTTCTTTCTTCAATATCCTATCATTTTCGGAGTCTTTTACATTATTTCTTAAATGCATTCCTAGATACCGTACTTTTTGTTGTTATTGCAATAGTATATGGGATTGTTTTCTTAGTTTCTCTTTCCAATAGTTCATTATTGGTGTATAAAAATGCCACCAATTTCTAGCCTAAGAACAGGCCTATAAATCAATGGAACAGTACAGAGAGACCAGAAATTAACCCACACATATGTGTTCAATTAATATTCGACAAAGGAGGAAAGAGCATACAATGGAGTAAAGACATTCTGTTCAATAAACGGTGCTGGAAAAAAATGAACAGATACATGCAAAAAAATCAACAAACAAGTGCTGGTGACGATGTGGAGAAAACTTCTGGTGAGAATGCAGACTGTTGCAGCCACTGTGAAAAAACGGTGAGGAGTTTCTCCCAAAACTAAAATGACGCCTTCTGACTCAGTGGTCCCATTTCTGGGAATATATCCTAAGAATCCTGATATACCAATTCAATAGAATATATGCGCCCTTATGTTCATAGCAGCATCCTATCTAATAAAAGAGTAATATGAAAATTGACCGTACCTCTGCTACACCCACAAGCCACGCCCACCAGCCAATCAGGAGAGAGTATGCAAATTAACCCAACCAAGATGGCTGTGGCCACGGAGCGAGTAGGAGGCTTGGGTTTCCCCGATAATGGAGGAAGCGAAGCTTTCCACACACCCTGGCCTCCGCTCAAAGCTACAAAGTTTCAATTATAGAAGATAAATAAATCCCAGATACCAGAGCCTCCGCTTGGGGCACCAGAGGGCGTGGCTGGCCTGAAAACCACCACAGGCCCCTCGCCCAGGCCGCCCCACAACCCAAGAGACCCCCCACCCTTATCCGGGACACCCTTCAGGGCAAACCAGCTGGCTCCCACCTGTGCACGAGGCCTCTATCCTATCTAATAAAATAATAATATGCAAATTGACTGTCACTCCAACACACAAGATTGCTGACCCCATGTGGTCAAAGATGGCTGCCCCCATGTGGACACAAGATGGCCACCACAAGATGGCCAGCAGGGAGGGCAGTTGGGAGGGACCAGGCTTGCAAGGGAGGGAAGTTGGGGGCAACCGGGCCTGCAGGGAAGGGCAGTTGGGAGGGACCAGGCTTGCAAGGGAGGGAAGTTGGGGGCAACCGGGCCTGCAGGGGAGAGCAGTTGCGGGGAGTCCAGGCCTGCAGGGGAGGGCAGTTAGGGGTGACTAGGCTGGCAGGGGAGCAGTTAGGAATTAATCAGGCTGGCAGTGGAGTGGTTAGAGGGTGATCAGGCTGGCAGGCAGAAGCAGTTAGGGGCAATCAGGAAGGCAGGCAGGCGAGCAGTTGGGAGCCAGCAGCCCTGGATTGTGAGAGAGGGCAGTCGGACATCCCTCGATGGGTCCCAGATTGGAGAGGGTGCAGGCTGGGCTGAGGGACACACACCCTCTGTGCAAGAATTTCATGCACCAGGCCTCTAGTTATTTATAATATCAAGATCTGGAAACAGCCCAAGTAGATAAAAAAGCTGTGGTGCATTTACTCAATGGAATACTATGTGGCCATAAAAATAAGGAAGTCTTACATTTGCAACAGCATGGATGGACCTGGAGAAAAAAGCAAGTCAGAGAAAGACAAATACCATATAATCTCACTTATAAGTAGAATCTAGTGAACAAAGTAAACTGAAGAACAAAACAGAAACAGAGTCAGGGATATATGCAACAGACTGACAGCTGCCAGACAGGAGAGGAGAGGGGGACAATGGATGAAAGGAGGTGAAGGGATTAGCCAAAGAACATATATGCATAGGTAAAGGGGTGCAGGGGGTGGGTGGAGGTGGACAAAACGGAGGGGAAATTGCGACATCTGTAATAATATCAACAATAAAATAAAGTAAGTCTAGCCCTGGCCAGTGTGGATCACTGGCTGAGCATTATCCCATGCACCAAAAGGTTTCCAGTTTGATTCCCGAATTTGCAGGCTCAAACCTCAGTACAGGGCATGCAGGAGGCAGACAATTGATATTTATCTCTCACATTGATGTTTCTCTCTCTCAAAAAAAAAAAAAAATCAATAAATAAAAACATATATTTTTAAGTGTCTATTTTGTCTGGAAAAAAATTCAGTTGATCTAACCAAAACCTCTCAATTTCCCTTCAAATATACTGACCAGTCCCACCCATTTATGTCTCCACCCTCTTCACAATGTCATTTGTTTAGCAATTTTTTTTACATATTGCTGTGTAAACCAGACTCAATAGAGGAACCTGTTCTTTTTCTAAAATATATTTTTATTGATTTCAGAGAGGAAGGGAAAGGGAGAGAGAGAGATAGAAACATCAACGATGAGAGAGAATCACTGACCGGCTGCCTCCTGCATTCCCCACACTGGGGACCAAGCCCACAATCCAGGCATATGACCTCCTTGTTCATAGGTCAATGCTCAACCACTGAGCCACGCTGGCCGGGCAGGAACTGGTTCTTAAAATGATGAATTCTTGTATCCTATTCACCCAAGTATTTACATATTTTATGCTGACTTGATCCCTGAAGAATATAACATGATACTTCATAGTACAATCAAACATCTCCTCCGCCTCCTCCTCTTCCTTCTTCTCTTCCTCCCTCTTCTTAGTGAAGAGATCAGAGCACAGGGAAAATAAGAGTCAGGTTTAAAAAAGATAAACTCAGGGGTGAAATTTTCACACAAAAGTGTAATATCCACACAGTCAGGTTCTGTATTCCTGGGCAGTATTTGAGCATGGATTCTAGAGCCAGACTTCCTGGACATTATTCCCACTTGCACAATTTACTTTGACAATGTTATTTAAGTTTTCTGTGATTTGGTATCCTTGTCTGGTGATAATAATATTACTTACCTCATGTAGCTTTTTGTGGCTTAAAATAATCAATCGAAAGATTGTGTAATGAAAGTGTTAGTTCTTAATAGAATTAACTATAATTATATTTGTTATTATATTGACTCTATAGAGGCTGAAGGATATGACATTAACTTGGGATGTGCCTGAATTTTCATAATCCTGATGTTATCTTTTCTAATTCTTTATAGAAACAGAGGCAATGGAAGTTAAAACCATTCAAACATACTAACTAATAACTAGAACTATTCTTTTATTAAGGAATGCCTTTAAAATATTTCAAAGTTATCAGATGAACTTAATAAGTTCTAACACATTAACTTATATTTCCTATGAGATTTTGCTTTTTGAAAGTATTAACAAGACCTTCAGAGATCTTTTCATTTAAAAATAATTGATTGTTTTCAAAGTACTTCTAAGTAAATTTTTATTGCTGCATTTCTTTATGCATGATTAAGAAGCAAGAGTGAGTGAACTTCTTTCCAGATTCATCTTCTAATAATGGTTTATGGGGTATCCAATGCCACAGCTGTTACCACTCCCTGCTATAACACTAAATATACACCTTCACAAGTACATTCCCATGTGTCTACTTTATTTGCAACTCTGCCACTTTAAAATTATTAACAATTATAACTTTGGTAGTTAAATGGTCACAATGGATACTTCTTTCATATCCAAAACAATGAAAATTTAAAAAAATAATAATACATTACTTCTTAGCACCCAATTAACTAAAAATGGCTTGGCCCATGTGCACAAAATCAATTGATTAGAATACAGCTGCCAAACTGACTGATTTATTCCAAGGTTTGGACTAAGATATTATTCAAAAGAATAATCTTCCACTCTCTGAAATTATCTTTTAATAGATACATGTTCCTCTTCTTACACCAGAAGCCTAAGAGAGGCAAACCCCTTCATCCATTCACTTATTCAACAAGTATCTTAGGAGAGTGTACTCTGAGACAGGCTATGAAGCCCACAGGACAGAAAAGTGACTTAAAGAGATATGGCAAATAGCATGGATGGACCTGGAGAGCAGTATGCTAAGCGAAATAAGTCAGTCAGAGAAAGATAAATATCACATGATCTCACTCATTTGTGGAATATAATGAACAACATAAACTGATGAATAAAAACAGATATAAACACAGAGAAGCATCAATCAGACCGTCAAACCTCAGAGGAAAGGTAGGGGAGGGTGGGGGTAAGGGGGAGAGATCAACCAAAGGACTTGTATGCATGCATATAGGCCTAACCAATGGACACAGACACCAGGGGGCTGAGGGCACAAGCGGAGGGGCGGGGGGTAATGGGGGGATAAGGACACATATTTAATACCTTAATCAATAAAGAAAAATATATATATATATAAATAAAAATAAAAAATATGAAAAAGAGATATGGCAATTACCTCAGCCCCATGTGAAGCCAGAAAGAAAGAGTTTCCATATTATCAAGAGTGTTATATGGCCCAGTGGGGCCAATACTGTGGGGAGCTGGAGAACTCAACAACACTTCGCATCTTGGGGAGGCAGGACCGAGGTCTATAGATTGTACGGCAGTGAGTCTCCTTGCAGAAAGATGGGGAGGGAGAGGGTGAGGGGGACAGTGCTCCAGGTCCACGAAGCATAGTGTTAGGAGTGCAGTGAGGTCTTTGTACGAAATTTTATAGGATAGTGGCAGCCTAGAGGTTCTTACTAAATTTATAAGAACTATAAGATTCTCTCTTAGACATCAGACCCAGTACGATGCATAAAATAATCTCTTTTAAAGCAATTTCCAGAAAATAAGTCAATTACATAATTGCAACAGAGGAAAAGGGGGGTTTGTTGCTACTCACTGAACACAGTCACAATAAACATTTCATTAGCACCTCCTAGGACCCAGTGGTATGTTAAGCATGAGGAAGTGTAACTAAGCATACAGGCACTAATAAGGGAAACGATGGCACACCTATGCCAGGGGGACCGTACAGTTCTACCAGGACAGTCCCAGGGCATGCCTGTGGCCCTGGCATCAGTATAAACGGTGCCTCCTTTCACTTTCAGATATGCCCAGGGTTGGACAATGAATTATGGACAACCTATCAGAAAAGAGGATGATATCTATTGACGAGGCTGCTGGTAATGGTTTCACAGAACCAGTGGGATTTGCAGTGTGACTTGATGGTACAGTGGGATTATGTAAGAAGTGGAGCCCTGTGACAGCTGAAGATCAAATACCAGCCAGGAGACACCTGCTGAGAACTCACCATTTCAAGGAATGTGAAAGCCATTCATTCATTAATGCACTGTCTCACTCCTTCGACAAATATCTATAGAACACATGATGCATAATGTAGCAGGATAGTGAGAAACAAGGAAAATTCCTGGGCAAGTGGGATGGGGAAGCTGAGACACACACACACACACACACACACACACACAAACAAACAAACAAACAAAAAAACAAGGCCAAACACTTTGGGCAGCTTGCAGCCAGCTTGTGAATTACAGGACCTTATCTTTCCTAACCAAGGACACCTGAGACACAATGGTTTGTGCCTAACCTCCCTAACCAGAGAATACATAGCGTAATCACCCTGGCCTGGGGAAGAGAGAACAGAGACCCAATGAACGCCATTGTGCCAGCTAAACCCAAGGACAGATGATGTTGGGGAACAAATAACAAAAACCCATTAAAGCCACACAGACCTAAGATAACAGTAACACAGACCAAAGAATAATCCAAAACTCGCCCGATAGGCTCATTTGGATGAATCAGCATATTTAAAATGCACCTGGAAAGCTGATAAATATTTTACTGAAACCCTCCCCTAAGATTCTCACCTGCAGAAAAAAAAGGGGGAGGGGAGGACAAACAGCCCTCAGAACAAAGACTAAATGTGGGCTCACTCAGGACTAGAGTGCACCCATGACCCTTCCTGGGAAATTTTTTTTTATTTCTTCCTAAACTCTAAGGGTCCCCAAGAGACTTGCAAAGGGGTGCAGTGGGCAGTAGTGACAGCTCTACCAGGCTCACCACCTGATCCTGTCGCCAAGGCCCCTCTTTCCTCTGACTTCTCAGTGAGCTAACAGCGGCCCCACCTTGGCTACTTCTATCACTGTGACCTTCACTTCCCAGTGAGCTAACAGTGGCCCTACCTTGGCTGACTTCTTTCCTGTAACATTTCTAGGGAGCCAAAGCAGAGCACCATCTGGGCTCCCCCCTGTTGTTTCTTCTACCCTAGGTCCTTCCTTTGTTTCCCTCTCCCCAGCTTTAATAAACGTACTCTCAAATCCATCTGGCCTTGAACTGTGAAATCTTTCCTACAGGAATTCAAGAGCCCACACACTACAGCCCGGCCTGAGACAGACTCACTCTGGGCAGGTAGCTGTCTAGTGACATTACCAGGCACTGTGTAGGCACTGAATCACACCAGCAAACACGCTACCCAGATCTTATCCTCTTAAAGCTTATATTCTAGAGGGAGAGTGAGTGGAGCATAATTTAAAAAGTAAAAAAAACCCACACAAATAAACTGGGTATTTTCTGACAGTGCTAAGTGCTCTGAAGGAAATCCAAAAGGGTAATGCACTGGTGAGTGGTTGGAAGGTGGTTACCCAGGTGGCTTCCTGAAGAGCTGGCCTGTGAAATCTAACCTGAATGAAAAGAAGCAGCCACCCATGATATGATCTTGGAACCATTTAGAGCAAGCAGACTAGTGAAGGCAAGGCCCTGGTGCACAGGCACACTTGGTGGCTGGCAGTAAGTAGATCAAGAAGTAGGGTGACATTTAGCCATGGCTTTAGGCAAGGTGAGTAAGACAGGGCATTGCAGTTCAGGGAAAGAATTTGCATTTGATTGCAAGTGCAAGGGGAAACTATGTAGACAATAAAGAGGCAAATGCCTTCATGATAATCATGTTGTAAAGATCACTAAGGCTCTCTTGTGGCAAACAGAACAGAGAAGAACAAAACATAGACAGCAGCTGCTTAGACCAGGTGGTTGCAGGAAAGCAGAGGTGATAAGACAGATTCAAAATACATGCTGGAGGTAAGTGGCCAGGGTTTGCTAAAGGTTTTCTGAGGGGAGTAAGAGGTAGGGGGATTGAGGGATAGAGAAAAATAAGGAATACCTCATGGACTTGGCCTGAAACTGGGTGCATAGTAATATAAACATAATTATTGAACTGTGAGCACAGTGCCATTTTCAAGCGTCTATTCATGCTTTGATCAAGGAGCAGCCAACCTCTACAAAGGGAAATGCTGACTAACACTGTGAACTCAGAACAAAGTCCATGTCTAATTCAGGCTTTCATCTCCGGGAGTGCTTAAATGTGCACAGTAAATGCTCAAGAAAATACTGGATGGATGGATGGATGAATGAATGAAACTTTTATGTGAATTAGCTTAGATATTTAAGAAAATCACCTACCCCTGGCTGGGTAGCTCAGTTGGTTAGAGCATTGTCCTGAGGTGCCACGGTTACACGTTCTGTCAGGGCACATACAAGAATCAACCAGTGAATGCATACACAAGTGGGACAACAAATCTCTCTCTCCTTCTCTCTCACAAAAGCAAATTAAAAACAAACAAACAAACCTGTCAAGAGGAATACAGGGTGACTGATTAACAACTAGTTAATCTGTTCTCTCATTTGTTTTTCATTTACTCCTTTAACACATATTTATTTAGTGCTTACTTTGTACCAAGCATTGTGTTAAGCAGATATGTGAGTCATATAGTATCCGTGCTAAGGAAGCAAAGGGCTTGATGACAGCAAATGACAATGGACCCTGATGTGGATAGAAAGTTAGGACAGGCTTCCCTGAGGTAGACATTCTTGAGTGAAGTGTTGAAGGTGTGGACTTGGCAGGAGTAAGTTTACGTAATGAGAAGACCCCAAAGAAGCCTTGCTGCTGGAGCAGAGGGGCCAGTTGGCACCTGATATGTCGCTGAGAGGTGGGCTGCTCGCAGGAAGGCAGAGACCTCTGAAGGGTTTAAAGAAGACAGGCATGAGGAGAGTGCACCTTGAAGAGAGAAACCTGCCTACTGGTGGGAAATGGCCCACTGGAAGAGAGAAACCAGCTAAAGGGTGACACCTGAGTCACATTCTCTTTGACACTAATTACCCAATCTAGAAATCTAACATCCTATCTAATAAAGAGGGAATATGCTGATTGACCCTCACGCCGTCACAAAGATGGTGGCGCCCACAGCCAATAAGGAGGGAATATGCTAATTGACTGCCCTGCCCTCAAAGATGGCGGCAACCACAGCCAATAAGGAGAGAATATGCTAATTGCTGCCCCGCCCTCAAAGATGGTGGCACCTACAGCCAATAAGGAGGGAATATGTTAATTGACTGCCCCTCCCTCAAAGATGGCGGTGCCACAGCCACAAGATGGTGGTGCCCAGTCCCCTCCAGAGTCCCTGCCAGGGCCCGGCTGCTCCACGCACCTGCCTCCAGAGTCCCCCATTCCCCTCAGCCTCCCAGCAGGCCAGGGCCAGCCTGAGGCACAGGCAAGCCTCAGATGGCAGCTGTCCAGCCACCCAGAGCTGCCCTGAGGCTCAGGTAACCAGGGCCGGCCTAGGCTTGTGCTGCCAGAAGTGTCAGCAGCAGAGGTGTGATGGGTTGTCGCCTTCCCCTGATCGCCGGGTTGCCTCCTGCCCCTGAGGGCTCCCAGGCTCTGAGAGGGGGCAGGCCGGGCTGAGGGACTCCCCCCCTCCAGTGCATGAATTTTCATGTACCGGGCCTCTAGTCTCTATATATAAAAGCCTAATATGCAAAGTGTCCCCTTGGGAGTTCAACTGACTGGGAGTTCAATTGCTGGCTATGATGTGTGCTGACCACCAGGGGGCAGCAGAAAATGAAGGAAGACCCCAGCCGGCAGCCACTAGGGACCCTACCCATGCACGAATTTTGTGCATTGGGCCTCTAGTAGTCTGAATAATTGTCTTTGGAGAGCTTTGAAGAGGGAAAAATAAGAGTAGAAGAAGCTCAAATATTTGGCATGTAATTTCAGAAATCCAGTAATGTATGTGAGGCTTCCCACTATGTCTAATCCCAAACTAAACTTTTCATAATTTTATTGTCAAAGAAACAGCTAAGAAAATGCCATTATTTTTGTTAACTTTCATTTTAAACTAATGTCTTCTTTCCCAGTATAAGTGTAATGCATGTTTATTATTTTAAAATTTCAGAAATGAAGAAAATAAGTATAAAAAATTACTTTTAGTGTTTCGCCAAAGTAGCCTTTGTTAGTATTTTATTATACTTTCTGGCATACTTTTTACTAAGCTTTCTTCTTCCTCTTCCTCCTTCCTTCTTTTTATCATACTATTTGTATAATTTTATTTACTTCTCTTTTCACTTAATATCATAGCACAATCATGAGAAATAAAAAAGGTCTCTCTATGAATTTCTCCAAAATATTAGGAAACCCTATTTTGTCTCTCTAACCAAATATTCTAGATCTCATATGCTGAAGTGCTGGTCTTCTGCAAGCCATTTGAATATTTATTTATTTACATCATCGACAGAAATGTTTGATCCCCCCTTATGTTCACAAGAGGTTGCTTTCTCCTTGGGAAGTGGATGTCAAAAGCTACTCACAATTTCAAATAGGCCAATTTCTTTTACACAGTTGAGCTGACCATATATGTCATCCAAACAGCTACACTATAATATTCCAAAGAGATCACCTAAATTGTATTACCACCTCCAATTATTAAAACTTTAATAAATCCATAAAGTTATATATACTTCATTTTATTTAATAAAACTAGAGACCCGATGCACGAAATTCATGTATGAAAAAGCCTTCCTTCCCCCAGCTGCCGATACCGGCTTCCCTCTGGCACTTGGGACCCAGGCTTCCCTTGCAGCCCTGACTTCATCCGGAAGGTTGTCTGGAAGGACATCCGATCTAATTAGCATATTATGCTTTTACTAGTGTTATTATAGATAGAGGTCTGGGCATAGAGACCCGATGCATGAAATTCATGCACTGGAGGGGTGTCCCTCAGCCCAGCCTGCACCCTCTCCAGGGATCGGGCCTAAACCCACAGTCAGACATGCCTCTCACAATGTTGCTGCTGTTGCTCCGTGGCATCTCTCTGTACTGTGGTTCATACTTGCCATGCTGGGGTTGTGCCCCAGGTTCATGATGTTCAAGGCCTGGCCCTGGGGTTTCAGGACTCCCATTGCTTGCTGCTGCAGAGGGACAGCAGATCGTGGCCCACTGGCTTGCATGGCTTTCAGATTCAGCAGGCTGGGCTAGAGCTGAAGGCTGGGCTGGCTGGCCACTTACTTGGCTGTGTGCTATTTCATGAGGGCTGCCATCAGCTGAGGGTTTGACTTGAGAATGTTGAGCATGTGCTACTGCTGGGGGAGCTGGGAGACTTCAGGGTCCACAGCAGGTCCTGCAGGGCACCTGGAGAGATGTTCTGAGGTGGCTGCACCTTGGGTCTGCACAGACATCACGGGTCTGAGCATGGGTGATGGGTGCTGGGGGATGGGTGCCAGCTGCCACTGCCGGGGCTCGGGGGGCAGAATAACAGGCCCACTGACCTGGTTGGGTCACATTCAGGCCCATGGGGGCCATCTGGCTCTCAGGGGTCACTGTGCCTCGGGGGCATACCGTTGTTGGTGCTCACCCAGTACAGATGCTGCTGCTGCTGTGCTTCACGTGCAATCTGCTGGGCACCGCAACTGCTGCAGGTGGGCCTGGGCGGGGGGCAGGGGGGTGGTACCTGGTTAGTGGGCTTCCGAGTGCAAACTGTGGTGGGAGGGCTGAGTTATGGCCACGCTGGAGAAGCCAGCTAGTTACATGCTCACAGGTGAGGGCTGGGGCAGAGTCGGGGGCTGTGGTGTCTAGGGTGTGCTGGGATGCAGTGTGGGGTGGTGCTGAATGACGGGAAGGCAGGCTCGGCTGAGCCATGGTGCCGGTGTTGATGGTGGCATCTGCTGGCGCATGAGCTACGCGTGCTGCCGGTGGTGCTGTATCTCCTGCTGGCGGAGCTTCTGCTTGATGTTGAGGCAGTAGGGAATGGGGCATGTGTTTTCTTGGCAGTGTTTGGCATGGTAGCAGCAAAGGGTGATGAACTGCTTGCACACTCCGCAACCTCCACTGGTCTTGCGCTGGCAGTCTTGCTGTGCTGCACAACCCACCTCATCTTCTGGCAGGACGGCTGTGGGCAGTTGGAGTTGCGGCACTGGCGGGCATGCCTAAGGGACTGGATGCAGTGATGGATGGCCTGGTGCCACCACTCCCAGAGGCTCCTGAACTGCGGCTCACCCGCCATCCCTGCGGGAGCAGAGGCAGCCCCGCCTCCTCCGCTTCCGCTCCCCTGCCTCCTCTGCTCCGGCTCCCCCGCCTTCTCCACTCTGGCTCCGCAGTGGCGGTTACCACCTCCTCCCCAACATCTCCCTTGGCAGCATCAGTGCTGTTTCCTGAGCAGCCAGCAGAAGAGCTCTCAGGACCCACTCCTGCCCAGACTCAGAAACAGGCTGTTTTGGAGCCAACTTTTATTGTACTTGCCGTGGTGACAAAGCAAGCATTAGGCCAAGCCGCTCATGCTGCCCGCTCTCAGCGGCCGCCCCCTGGGACTGGAGGACTCTGGCGGGGCTGAGAGAACTAGGCGCTGCCATCTTGTGGCTATGGGTGCCGTCATCTTTGTGATGGAGTGATGGTTAATTTGCATATTACCTTTTTATTAGATAGGATGGTTACAATTTTAAGAAATTATTGCTAACGAAGTGATACACTCCATAGAATACTGGGGTGGATTGAATAGCAACATCATTTCCTTTGGCTGAGAAATAAATGGAATCACAGTATGCTAAGTTGCACTTATTTTTCATTAGCAGTTAGCCACCATGTCTATGCAAAGATCCATTTATCTCATACATATTTTTTCCTTTTCAGATAAAACTTCCAAATGCTTACATTTCACTGCATGTTGGTTAATTGGATAATTTAAACATCAAAGGAAAGTTTCATTTAATTTAACTCCTGAAGTTGTCTTTTGCTTTATTAACTCCCGATCAATAAACAAGCAATTTGGAAATGTAATCAGGAAATGCTTCCAATTGGCTGACAATGTATCAAAGCGAGGCTTCAAGGCAACAGCAGGCTGTACCAAGTAGTTTATTACCAGTAGCTGTTACTGACATTAGTCAAAACCATGAAAGATAAAATGGAATAAGAAATGTAATGCTGGAGAAGCCTTGGGCGCTGTGTTCTCTCCCTCCTTTTGAAAACGGCAAGCCTGTCTTTGATATGATAACAAACATAAACTGTTTAAAAACACCAAGTGGAGAAAAACTGAGCCTCGCCTGTCATGCAGTTAATCCATTCCAGAGTGACACACAAACAGTGTAACACCCAGCAGATATATGTTATGGAAATACTTTGAATTGGATTTACATGTAGTGAGCAAATTGGAACTTTTGATTTTTACCAGATATGGTAATATGCATGTTCTCATATTAACAGATGTAATCCTATTTGAAAATAATAAGTTTTCAACAGGCTCTGCCACTGGAAGCTCTGTGAATAAGAAATTGTTTGGCTTTTCACTAGAGATGCGTGAAGAGAATTAGACCCTACACTTGCAAGGCAGCCTCCGTTTTTATCAGCTGGCTGCATGCTCTTCTTGCCCTTGGTTACTACTTACAAGAGATTTCTGGAACTGATGCATTTTAGGCTCCCCCCCCCTCCGCCGCCGACCCCCGCCCTTTATCTCTGGACTGTCCATTGCCGTAGGCAAATAGCAAAGTGCAGAGCACTGGACCGGGATGTTTCTTTACACACATCCCTTCTTACAGTCATTCTAAACAGTCTATGCCTATCTTCCAGACAATTAAAACAGGAGAGAGGGGAACTAACCTTTATATTTGTTGGCTATACACTCCCTTTAGATATTGAGCACAGATTCACAGAATTATTGTTCATTGCACTCAGAACATTATAAGCCACACTGATAGCAAAGTCAAATAGACGACACAACAGGGAGATAAAGAGAAGCAAGGAGGGATTCTATTTTATATTGCTTTTGGCGGCCTCTCTGCCTGGGAACACTGGGCATGCTGAGTCCAGTGCCTTTTCATCAGCGTGTGAGGAGTTTCCCTCCTAGAGCAGTTAGAGACCTTCGTGTTTCAAGATAAATAAAATACCATATTGCTCGAGGAAGCTTTGCTTTAGGGGCCTATATATCTAAATGAGTTGGTGAGATCTGGCTGGTGGATTGCACCAGGGTGACTGACCATAATTTTCATCCACTATTTTTCTCCAGTGTCCAGCCACTTAGACAGTAATTTTCTCTGAATTACTAGCTGACCATCTGCCCAATCTGTCCTCCAAATGTAAACACATCGAAGCATAATAGAAAGTCCATAATTTGCTGTATGGATATTTAAGACTTAGCTCACTATAGGGCTACATGATATGCATCTTGAAACATCCCTTTAGCTTGTTTTCTGTGTATAGGTATGAATGTACTGTATAATGAAAAGTCTATGCGTACGCAGAGTGACCAAGTTTTCTATTGTGACTGACTCCTAGAATGATAGAAAACAAACCTCTAAGCTGATTTGGCTACTTGGTTTTGACTGATAGCTGCTTTTTAAAAAAATATATTTTATTGATTTTTTACAGAGAGGAAGGGAGAGGGATAGAGAGTTAGAAACATCGATGAGAGAGAAACATAGATTCAGCTGCCTCCTGCACACCCCCTACTGGGGATGTGCCCGCAACCAAGGTACATGCCCTTGACCGGAATCGAACCTTGGACCCTTCAGTCCACAGGCTAACACTCTATCCACTGAGCCAAACCAGTTAGGGCTGATAGCTGCTTTTGAAATCAATTTAGATGAGCTGAATTTTTTAACTCATCTGGCATACTACAAATATTAGGGAAAATTTGTTTAATTAACGGTTACAATTCAAGATTCCCATGAAGTTCAACTAAACAATTCCAATGTATCTAGTTACAGTAGTCTTACTGTCATTTTTTTTCCCAATGTACTTTGTAGGCTTTTAAAATCACATTTTGAAAAATAAAGAAGATATTTTATTTGATACAGATGTTATATAAAGTCACACATCTGTTAACATCACTATATGATATTATTTGTATCCTCTAATTATAATGGTAGTTGTATTTTTTAAAAAACTGCTTCTCATTCACAGAGAAGTAATTTTTTAATTGGTATTCTTATTACTTCACCAAAATTTTAAATGTTTATTTGTTTAGAAGTAGCGAGAGTAAATTTTCTTTGGCTTTGCAGTAAAAGACTGAATAAGCAGTTCAGACTCAGAGAATAAAAAACATTGTTAGAAGAAAGTATGTACCACCAATGATTAATACATTGAGAAACAGAGATACGCCAACCTATATTTAGCCCTCTCTTGTTTTCTATACTCACTGTGTATATAACTTAACTTCTTTTACTATCAATGAGTATATATGAAAGCTAAAAAAGTATTTTTTAAAAATATATTTTTATTGATCTCAGAGAGAAAGGGAGAAGGAGAGCGAGATAGAAACATCAATGATGAAAGAGAATCATTGATCGGCTGCCTCCTGCACACCCTACACTGGGGATTGAGCCCACAACCCAGGCATATGCCCTTGATCAGAATTGAACCTGGGACCTTTCAGTCTGCAGGCTGATGCTCTATCCTCTGAGCCAAACAAGGTAGGGCTAAAAAGTATTTTTAATAAATTTATGATTCATCTATTAGCATCTGAAGACCAAATAAAAGAAGTCAGCACTTTAAAAGTTTTGGAAGATTTTTTTTTTTTTGAGATTGATCCAAAAAATCCATGTGAGGTTATTTATATCATCTGCAGCTTTGTACTCTAAGACAAAATGTGGGAATATCAATGTTTAAACAAAACTTTAGAGGGGAACATTAGCTATTGTGAGAAGAATAGAGTGTCAATTCCAAGAGCAGTGCAGTGCCAGAAAGAGAGAAGAGGCACAAATGGTATCATTTATTAGTTCTAGAAGGTTACCCGATGGTTTACAGCTTTCACTATGCTTAATAGAGAGTGTAGTAATTTGTTGTAAAAGTGGTTTGTCTGAGATAAGTAGGAGTTTTGAAGCATTGACTATGAAGATTACTATGTAATATTATTTTATAATATTCTCACTTGTGTATGTAAGAAATTTTAAAAATCACCAGAATATTGAAAAAGCATCAAATTATTCCATTTTGTTTCTTATAAAAATAAATATAATAGCACAATCAGTTCATTTTAGGGAGCACAACTCTGGAAGGTGGTACCTTTGAAAAGCAAGACGTGTATCTACGGCACTAGTTCTGTGAATTATAACCTAAAGACTGCATTTTTACACTCTCATTTAAAGTCCCAACAGTCTAGTAAATAAATATACAAAGAACATGTGAAGATGGTTTATACCACAGGACACATATAGTACAAAACTTGACATTCTTAACCTAGATAGTAACTGAATGTGCAAAATTTAAAAATATTGAAGGTCTGGACCTAAGGGAAGTGAAGAATGTAGGATGATGCCTACATGTCTGGTTGGAACAATGTGTAGAAAATGGTGTCATTCATTTTGAATGGAGAAGATGGGAGAAGGGCATGGGTTTGGGGGTGAAGAAATAAAAAATTACATTTTGGACATACTATTTTGAGTCACCTAAAAGTCACTCAGGTTCAAATAGTGATGTCATGAAGGCTTTTGAAACCATGAGAATAGTGGCCCTGGCACAGTGGCTCAGATGGTTGGAGCATCATCACATTCACCAGATGGTCATGGCTTCAATTCTGGTCTGTCAGGGCACATACCTAGGTTACATGTTCCATCTTCAGTCGGGGCATGTGTGGGAGGCAACCGACAGATGGATGATTCTTTCCCACACTGATGTCTCTCTCTCTCTCTCTCTCTCTCTCTCTCTCTCTCTCTCTCTCTCTCTCTCTCTCTCATCTTTCCTCTATCTCTAGAGATCAGTGAAGATATATCCTTGGGTGAGGATTAAGAAAAACATAAGAATGGTAGTCAGAGGGAAAAACTGTAAATGTCAATATAAAATAAATATGGTTATTATCAGCAAGGAGTTGAAGTAGATCATCTAAGGAGAGAGGACACAGAGAAAAAATGCTTAGAATTACCAGGCCTCAAAGAACCCCATATTTAGAGGTTGATTGGAGAGGCCTCCTCCCCCCGGCCCCTGCCGTGAATGAGGAGTCATGAGGAGTAAAGCCACTAGAGAGTAAGGTTGCTAAATTCCAAAAAGGAAACACGAAGATGTTGTTTTGTATGTTGAGTGATTCTTAGAGCTCAAGAAGAATGAAGACAGAAAGGTGTTCATTGGCTTTGGCAGCATGAAAGTCTTTGATGTCCTTGACAAGAGTGATTTCAGTAGCATGCCAGGATGGGTACCACATTAGAGAGCATCGAATAGAGTCTCGAGAATGAGGAATTTGAATTGCAGAGAAAATAATGAGAAGGTAGAGGTTGTTTTTTAAAAAAAAATTATTATTGTTGTTGTTTTTTAAAATAGAAGATAGAAAAGAATGTTTATATGTTGATGGGAATGTCCCAGTGTAGGAAGATTGAAACTACAAGAAGAAGACAATTACAGTAAAAGAGAAATAACTAAGAATGTGGGGGGAATGATGAGATTCAGGCTTGATATTGATGGGGGTACCACTTGCTTCAGACTTCACACTGATCACTGATGGGGGCACTATTTGCTTCATCGTCACAGGAGAATGAGGTGAGATTGATGCAGGAACGCTGATGAAGCCAACAGTTATTAGTAATGACGCCAACATGTGTGCACACCCTGCGGTAATAATTGTATGTGAAGGAATCCTGACTTATCAAAAGTTAAAGCATATAAAAACAATTTCAAAGAAGTAAAATACAACTTTGTAAAGTACATGGTTTCAAATGTAAAGGGAACTTTTGTGTGGCTCTGAGTTAAACACCATTGAGCAAATGTAGATTTTGGTTAATTCCAGCTTTTGCATTTGAGTAATGACCTTTATTTTACCACCATTTTATTAAAATAGGACTTCTTATCACTTTCTCACCTTTAGCACTTACTATTACCATAAACCTGTGATTCTCAAATTGCAGCCTGGGATCCCTTCTTGAGATTCTTTCAGGGTTTCAAAGGCAAGGTCAAAACTATTTCTATAATAATACTAATTTTCTTTTTTTGGCCCTTTTCACTGTGCTGACATTTGCACTGATGGTGCCAAAGTACTGATGATGAGTAAAACTGCTGGCACATTAGCACAGATCAAGGTGGTGGCACCATATCATACCAATAATCACTGTGTTCTTCACAATCGTGCACTCCCAGTAAATCACACAAACAAAAGACAGTTTCACTTAAGAAGACCCTTGATGAAGCGGCAACTATCATCAATTTAATTAAATCCTTATTAAGTTAAATGATTAACTTTAAAAAATTATACTTTGAATACATGGCTTTTTAATATTATGTGTGATGAAATGGGAAATACACATAAAGCACTTTCGCTGCATACCAAGGTACCATGTGAATCTCAAACAACATGACTTGTGAGCTTAACTAGCTACCTTTTTATAGAACATTTTCACTTACAAGAACAACTGTCAGGCTTAGTAGGTTTATTGAGATGTGGATATTTTGCAAGTATTTTATGAAAAATACCCAAAATGAAGCTTTCGCTGTAAGGAAAACTTCTGACAGTATTTGTTGCCAATGATACATTTCAAGTAAAAATTAGAATTTTGGAAAGTTTGCATTTACTGCTATAAACTTGACAGTTTCCCAATATTTAATTTTTTTTCTGAAGAAATTTGTGATCACCAATTGTCACTGATGATGTGATTTTTTCAAATCTCTCATGCAAGGAAAAGTATCAGCATTTGGAAGTTCTATATAACTCAGTGAATCAACATTTTCCAAATGACCAGCATATGAAGTCACAAAATTATATATAGGTAAAAGATCCAATTGAAATCCTATATAATAAAGAGGTAATATGCTAATTTGTCCATTACGGTGTTTGAGTCATGACCAGTCAATGGGTTGTGCACGCACAGGACCTGGGGTGCAGGGACAGGAGTGGGGAATTCCACCCCCAGAGGAGGCACGCCCAGGCCTGCACAGCGCTGAGGTGAAGCTGCCTGCCTGTGTCCCTGACCTGGGACGTGACCCTGCCTGCATGCTCCCCCACCCCCCCAGCGCAGAGCTGCTTTGGTGTCTTGGTGAACTTTGCAACCGTCCCAAGGAGGAAACCAAGAGGGGAGAGGCCGGGAGCTGTGGATTCCCAGTGCTTTAGTCACTTGAAAACAGCCCCTCTTGGAATGTGAGGCAGCTGTACGTTCAGCTGAGAAGTGAGTGGGCTGAACACCACCGTTGCTGGGCTTCGATCCATCTGAGGCCGAGCGTCCACCGCGGGAAGGAAAAAACGGAGGGTGGGGCCTGGAGGAAGGGTGGACAATCGAAGGAAACGTGTCTAGACTTTCCCCAGCCCTCTCCCTCTTTCTGCTGCCTACAAAAGCCCCAGGCCCAGCCACAGTTCTGTCTCCACTTTTTAGTCCCCTGTTCTCCAACCACAGAGGAAAGAAATAAGGAAGGAGTCCATGCTGCCTCCAGAAAGTATTTATATACCTGATCTGCCCGTTGCCTCCCGCAGAGGGAGGCCAGACTGTGGCTTAGGCCCATTCCTCAAAGGGAGCGGGCCTAAGCCATCAGTAGGACATCCCGTGAGGGCTCTCGGCCTGTGAGGAGCAGCGGCCGGGCTGAGGGATCCTCCTCCCCCGTGCACAAATTTTCATGCATCGGGCCTCTAGTATTGAATAAACGAGTGGATTTCAATGTGGCAGAGTCTGAAAATTTCACTGACATTTTTTCAGGTGACACATTGCAACTAAAATCTAGTTTCTTTAAGAAACTGTCACTTGTCTAGTTTTAGTGCAATATCAAAGAAGAATATTCACAATTATCTTCTGAAAAGTCTAATAAAATACTTCACTCTTTTTCAATTACAAAGCTGTGAAAAGCTGAATTTTCTTCATTTGATTCAAACAGTACAACTTATTGCAACAGTTTCAATGCAGAAGCATATATGAGAATGTTTGTTACTTAGTCATAAAAAAGAATTACAAAAATTTCTCATTGAATTTAGCTAATCTCACTAATTTTTCAATGCAGTTTTTTTCATAGAAAATGTTAATATTGTACATATGAAGTAAAATTACTATTTTTAACTAAGCTCATAGTAAAATATACCTGCTTTTATTAAGACATACCAATTGGTAGTTACAAAATAGTCAAGAGGATATGAAGTATCGCATTGATAATATAGTCAATAATATTGTAATAACTGTATGGTGCCAGATGGGTACTGAAATTACAAGGAAGATCACTTTGTAAATTGTATAATTGTCTAACCACTGTGTTGTACATCTGAAATACTGAGTGTCAACTATAATTGAAAAATAAAGTAAAAAGTTTTAAAGATAAACACACACACAAATAAAAATATAAATACCAAAAAATAAAAAAGTAAATGCTTTTAATTTCTTTTATGGTAAAACCTATTGAATATTACCCACATAAACAGAAGCTGTTTGGTTTCCTCAAAACTTTTTTTTCTTATTAATATTTTAGAGAGAGGAAGAAGAGAGATAGAGAGAGAGAAACATCAATTTGTTGTTCTGCTTATTTTTGCATTCATTGGTTGATTCTTGCATGTGCCCTGACTGGGGACCGAACCCAACACTTTGGTATGTTATGATGGTGCTCTAACCAACTAAGCTATCCAGCCAGGGCCAGTTTCCTCAAAACTTTTTTTTAAGAATCTAAAAGTTGAAGATCTGTGGTCATAAGCAAAATATTTAAACAGTATTTGTGGGTAGTGCATGAAATATATTTTTCCACTTTTTATTTTTAGTTTTTTAATGTTTGGTTTCTTATCCAAACAGTATTTTCTGATTAATTTATCCAAATGCAGACTTTCCAATTTTCAATATGACCACCTTCTTTTGTATTTAAGTTGATAAGGAAATGGGTAAATGCTTTCCTTTTACTTTTATATTTTAACAATTTTAATTTGAAAGTTACAGTCCTTTGGAAGACCCATAATCTCTAAATTTCAGGGTTTGGCTAATTCTCCCCTGAGCTTGCAGTGGATAATAATAATGGTGGTGAGGAAGGGTACAAAGATTTGGTTTCTATTCCCAACTCTGCTCTTAAATTTGATCAAATCTCTTAAACCCTTGGGCTTAAAATGCCTTATATTTACAATAAGGATACGCATCTCCATTTTTTCTCAGTTCCTGTCAGCAACTTGAAATTCATGTAACTCTGATAAATGTACACATATAGTGCAGTTGAAAAAAGTTATCCCAATAAAAGGGAGTTGAGCAAAAAGCAATTTCAAGACAACTCAAGCTCTTAACCTTCATTTCTTGAATACCACAAAGAACACAGTAATAACTCTTATGATCACCTTTCCCCTTGTATCTGCCTGTCTCTACAGGCTCACACATCTGCACTCAGATACACCCTCTATTCTCAGGATTCTGCATCACAGAATTTGAAGAGCAGATCTAGCATGGCAGGATCCTTCTCTAGTCTCTGTAGCCCCACCTCAGAGAAGCACTATTTATAGTTTGATATATCCTGCATCATATTCCACTTTATACGTGCTCCATAATACTTTAATCATTTTACCATCCAAGGAAATATAGAAAGTGTCCAGATTTTGTATTAATATAAAATACCAGCCTTTTAAAAAACTTTTAATTTTCAATTGTAGTTGACATTCAATATTATATTAGTCTCAGGTATATAGCATAGTGGTTAGACCAGGGGTGGGCAAACTTTTTGACTTGAGGGCCACAATGGGTTCTTAAACTGGACCGGAGGGCCGGAACAAAAGCATGGATGGAGTGTTTGTGTGAACTAATATAAATTCAAAGTAAAGGAGCGGAGGGGAGAGCAAGAGAACCCTCCGCTCTTTCGGCTCCGCTGGCCGGATAGAACAGCCGAATGGGCCGGATCCGGCCCGCGGGCCATAGTTTGCCCATGGCTGGGTTAGACATTTATATAACTTACCAAGCGGTTCCCCTGTTAAGACTTGCACTCACCTGACATCATCCATAGTTATTACACTACTAGGGGCCCAGTGCATGAAATTTGTGCACTGGGGAGGGGTCCCTCAGCCCAGCCTGCCCCCTCTCACATACTGGGAGCCCTCAGGGGATGTCCTACTGATGGCTTAGGCCCGCTCCCTATTGGGAGAGGACCTAAGCTGCAATCTGGCCTCCCTTTGCGGAAGGCGACCAGGCTGGTCAGGGGAAGGCGCCAGCCCCATCACCCCGCTGCTGCAGCCACTGCCAGTCACCGCAACAGCCAAGGTATTTTCATCAACACGGACTCCAGTCCCTTCACCATGAAAAAATGACAACTTTCTTTAGGCATTTTCAAGTTGTGCCTTTCATAGGATATGACATTTCTTTCTTTAATTTTCTTTTTATCCTCACCTGAGGATATGTTTCCATTGATTTTTTACCCCTTCCCTCTGATCACAGCCTCGGGCTCTGCCCAAGCCTAAAGCCTCCACCCCAGGTTTTAGCCTTGGGAATGGGTTCCCCCACCCGCACCTCCAATCGCAGGCTCAGCCCCTTCCCAAGCCTAAAGCCTCTGCCCGATGGCTGGCTAGGAGTGACCTGGGTGCCAAGGAGGCTCCCGGGACCCAGGTATGTATGCAAATTAACCGCCATCTTTGTTGGGTTAATTTGCATACTCACTCTGATTGGCTGTGGGCATAGCGGAGGTACGGTCAATTTACATGTTTCTCTATTATTAGGTAAGATTATTGACTATTATTCCCTAAGCTGTACTTTACTTCCCAGTGGATATTTTGTAACTGCCCATTTGTTCTTCTTAATTCCTTACCCTTTTTGCCCTAGCTACCCACTCCCACCCTCTCCACCCCCCCACAATCGGGAAACCATCAGTTTGCTCTCTGTATTTATGAGCTTGTTTTTGTGTTGTTTTATTCCTTTGTTTTCTTACATTCTACATATAAATGAAATTATATGGTATTTGTCTGTCTCTGTTTAACCTGTCTCATTTATCTCAATACCCTCTAGGTCAGGGGTCCTCAAACTTTTTAAACAGGGGGCCAGTTCACTGTCCCTCAGACCGTTGGAGGGCCGGACTATAGTTAAAAAAAAAAAACTATGAACAAATGCCTATGCGCACTGTGGGCCCAGGACGAGTCGGCTGCTAAGCAGGACAGGCAGCGGCACCCGGTGGGCTGGATAAATGTCCTCGGAGGACCACATGTGGCCCGCGGGCCATAGTTTGAGGACCCCTGCTCTAGGTCCATCCATGTTGTTGCAAATGGTAAGACTTCATTCCTTTTTATGGCTGGGTAATATTTTATAGCATATATGTACCACATTTTTGTCCATTCATCTTTGGAATGAAGCATTTAATCCATTAAATTTAAAGTAATTATTGAAAGGTATATAGTTATTGCCATTTCATGAATTGTTTTTTATTGTTTTGGTAGTTCTCTGCTTCTTTCTTATTCTCTTGCTCTCTTCTCTTGTGTGTTGATGACTATCTGTAGTTTTGTGTTTGGATTCCTTTTTATTTCTTGCATATTCTTTGTAGATTTTTGGTTTGTATTTCATATATACCAGGCTATATTTATAGTAGCCTATTTTAAGTTGATGGTAGCTTAAGTTTGAACACATTCTATAACTATAGCACTAACATTTTACTCTCTACATTTATGTTTTTGTAATTTTTTTAACTTCTTGTGTGTGTGTGTGTGTGTGTGTGTGTGTCCCTTAATTAACTGTTGTCATTTTACATTTTACTTTTGTCTTTTAACTTTTGTACTAATTTTAGTGTGAGTTGATCCTTTGTTTTCATTATGTGCTTGCCTGTGTCAGTGAGAATTTTTTCTTTGCAATATTTTCTTATGCATATGTTTTCTTTTTATTCTTAAAGAAGTCTCTGGAATATTCCTTGTAATATTGGTTTGGTAGTGATAAACTCAGCTTTTTCTTGTCTAGAAATTCTTTAACTCTCAATCAATTTTAAATGATAGCTTTGCTGGGTAATCTTGTTTGTATGTTTTTGCATTTCATCACTTTGAATATATTGTACCAATGCATTCTGGCCTGAAGTTTCAGGTGAAAAATTGGCTGGCAGCTTGTGGGAGCTCCCTTGTATGAAACCAACTGCTTTTTTTCTCTCGCTGAGTTGTGTGTTTTTTGTTTTTTTTTGTTTTTTTTTTAAATTAAATTGGTTGGAGTTACATTGGTTAACATGAACATATAGGTTTCAGCTGTGGGTTTCTGTTATAAGATCTACGTATATATTGTACCATGTGTCCACCACCCAAAGTCAATTCTTCTCCTGTCTCCTTATATTAGGACCCCCATCTGCCCCAACCCCCTTCCCTCTGGCAACCACCACACTGCTGTTTGTGTTCACGAGTTTCAGTTTTATATCCCACATGTGAGTGAAATCATATGGTTCTTAGGTTTTTCTGACTGACTGATTTCACTTAGCATAATGTTCTTAAGGTCCATCCATGTTGTTGCAAATGGTGCTATTTCATCCTTTCTTATGGCTTGGGTAGTATTCCATTGTGTATATGTGCCACATCTTCTTGAGCCAGTCCTCTCCCACAGGACACTTTGGTTGTTTCCATGTCTTGGCCACTGTGAATAATGCTGCAATGAACATAGAAGTGCATATATCCTTGTGAATACATGACTTAGAGTTTTTCTGGTATATACACAAGAATGAGATTGCTAAGTAGTGTGGTAGCTCTGGTCTTAACTTTTTGAGGAATCACCAGACTGTTTCCATAGTGGTTGTACCAGTCTACGGCCACCATCAGTAAATGAGGGTTCGCTTTTTTCCACAACCTCTCCAACACTTGCCATTGCTTGTCTTGTTGATAATGGCCACTTAACAGGTGTGAGGTGGTATCTCATTGTAGTTTCAATTTGCATTTCCCTGATTGCCAGTGAGGTTGAACATCTTTTCATGTATCTATTAGCTGTTCATATGTCTTCTTGGGAGAAGGTGTATTTTCAGGTCCTCTGCTCACTTTTTGATTGGGTTGTTGGTGTTGAGTTTTATCAGTTCTTTATATACTTTGGAAATTAAACCTTTGTCAGAGGTACTGTTTGCAAATATTATCTCCCATCTGGTTGGCTGCTGCTTTGTTTTGTTGTCAGCTTATTTTGCTGTGCAGAAGCTTTTTAGTTTGATATAGTCCCATTCATTTATTTTTACCTTTACTTCCATTACCTTTGGGGTCAAGTTATAAAATGTTCTCTACAACCCAGGTCCATAAGTTTGGTAGCTATATTTTCTTCTACATAACTTATTGTTTTGGGTCTTACATTTAGGTCTTTGATCAATTTTGAATTAATTTTTGTACTTGGGGAAAAGCTGTAATTCAGTTTCATTCATTTGCATGTGGCTTTCCAGTTTTCTCAGCACCACTTATTGAAGAGACCATCTTTACTCCATTGTGCATTTCTGGCTCCTATGTTGAAAATCGTCTGTCCATATACATGTGGTCTTATAGCTGGGATCTCTATTCTATTCCGTTAATCTGTGTGTTTGTTTCTCTGTCAATATGCTGTTTTGAGTATTGTAGCTCTGCAGTATAACTTGAAGTCAGGTAGTGTGATACCTCCACTACCTTTGTTCTTTTTTCTCAGGATTGCTTTGAGTATTTGGGGTCTTTTGTGGTTCCATACAAATATGATTATTTCTCATTCAATTTTTAAAAAATGACATTGGTATTTTGATGGGGATCATTAAATCTATATAATGCTTTGGGTAGAAGCCATTTTAAGTATGTTGATCCTTCCAATCCATGAACACAAGATATTTTCCCATTTTGTTGTATCTTTTTCAATCTCTTTTTAAAATGCTTTGTAATTTTCACTATGTGGATCTTTCATGTTCTTTGTTAAGTTTATTCCTAGGTAGTTTATTCTTTTGGTTGTAATTGCAAAAGGAATTATTTTTATCATTTCTTTTTCTGAAGTTTTGTTGTTAGTATACAGGAAGGCAATGGATTTTTGCACATTGGTTTTGTATCCTACAAATTGACTGCATTTATTTATTATTTCTAATAGATTTTTGGTATAGTTCTTAGGATTTTCTATATACAAAATCATGTCATCTGCAAAAAGTTATAGTTTGACTTCTTTCTTCCCTCTTTGGATGCCTTTTATTTATTTCCCTTGCCTTATTGCTCTGTCTAGGACGTCCAGCACTAAGTTGAATAAGAGTGGTGAGAGTGGACATCCTTATCTTGTTCCTGATCCTAGAGGAAAAGCTTTCTATTTTTCACCATTGGGTATGATACTAGCTGAGGGTTTATCATATATGGCTTTTATTATGTTGAGGTACTTCCTTTATATCCCTATCTTATTGAGTGTTTTAATCATAATTGGATGTTGTATCTTATCAAATGCTTTTTCTGTATCTATGGATACGATCATAGATTTATCCTTTCTTTTGTTAATGTGGTGTATTATGTTGATTGATTTGAGTATGTTGAACCATCTTTGTGCCCCTGGAATGAATCCCACTTGATCATGATGTGTTATTTTCTTGAATGTACTGTTGTATTCGATTTGCTAGTATTTTGTTTAGGATTTTTGCATCTGTACTCATCAGAGATATTGGTCTGTAGTTTTGTTTTTTTTTGTGTGTGTGTTATCTTTGCCAAGTTTTGGTATCAGGGTTACATTGGCCTCATAGAATGTGTTAGGAAGTATTGCCTCTTCTTCAATTTTTTGGAAGAGTTTGAGAAGAATAGATTTTAAATCTTCTTTGAATGTTTGGTAGAATTCACTGATGAAGCCATCTTGTCCTGGACTTTTGTTTCTTGGGAGATTTTTGATGGTTGTTTCAATCTCCTTACTGCTGACTGGCCTACTTAGATTTTCCATCTCCTCATGATTAAATCTAGGAAGGTTATATATTTCTAGGAACTTATCCATTTGTTCTAGGTTATTGAATTTGGTGGCATATAGTCTTTCATAATATTCTAGTATGATCCTTTGTATATCTGTGATGTTTGTAGTGACTTCTCTCTCATTTCTGATTTTGTTTATGTGGGTTTTTTCCCTTTTTTCTTAGTGAGTCTGGCCAGCGTTTTGTCAATTTTATTAAACTTAAAAAAAAAAAAACAGCTCTTTGTTTTATTGATTTATTTTTTTGCATTCTTGTTCTCTATTTCCCTTAATTCTGCTCTAATTGTTTTTATTTCCTTTCTTCTGCTGATTTTGTTCTTATTTTTCTAGTACCTTTAGATGTGATGTTAAGTAGTTTACTTGGGATTTCTCTTGTTTCTTGAGATAGGCCTGTAATGATCTAAGCTTCCTTCTTATTACTGCTTTCACTGTGTCCCAGAGGTTTTGATATGTTGCATGTCATTCTCATTTGTTTCTATATCTTTTTATCTCATCTTTTATTTCTTTTTTGACCCCATCATTTTTTAGTAGTATGTTGTTTAATCGTCATGTATTTGTGGATTTATTTACTTCCTTTTTGCAGTTGGTTTTTCATTTCAAGGCATCATGGTCAGATAATATGCTTGGTATAAGTTTAATCTTCTTGAATTTGTTGATGCTAGTTCTGTGACCCAATTTTATGGTCTATCCTTGAGAATGGTCCATGTGTGCTGGAGAAGAATGTATAATCTGATGTTCTAGGCTGAAATGTTCTGTAAATGTCATAAGTTATGTCCATTTAGTCTAGCATTGATCATCTTACTTGTAGTGTTGTGATCTTATGTTCTTTGTTTCAAATAGAATAACTCCCTTGAGTATTTCCTACAATGGAGCTTTTCCTGTAATAAAATCCCTCAGCTTCTGTCTGTCTGGGTTTCTATTTCTCCTTCGTATTTAAAGGATACTTTTGCTGGATATATTATTCATGGCTGGTAATTTCTCTTTTTCAGATATCTGAATATTTGGTCCCACTCTCTTCTGGCTTGTAGAGTTTCTGCTGAGAAGTCAGATACAATTTTGATGGGTTTTCATTTGTAGGTCACTTCCTTATTTTCTCTGGCTGCTTTGAGAATTTTCTCTTTGTCATTAATTTTTTTATAGCTTCAATACCAAGTGCCTTGTAGAAGGCCTCTTCGAATTGAGGTAACTAGGTTTGCTTCTTGGATTTGAGGATCTCATTCTTTCCACAGATTTGGAAAGTTCTCATGCACTATTTGTTTTAATAGACCCTCCATTCCATTAGTGAGGGTCTCTCTCTTCCTCCTCCACAATGCCTATGATTCTGATGTTACTTTTTTTGATGAAATCAGAGAAGTGTGGTAGAGCTCTTTCATTTTTCTTTATTCTCAGGTCTCTCTCTTCTTCCCTCTGTATCATTATTGATTCCTATCTTTGATATCACTAGTTCTCTTCTCTAACTGGTTGGTTCTATTTTCTATGTTCAGCAGTTCCCTCTTAATCACCTTAATTGCATGCTTCATTTCTAGGATTTCTGATTGATTCTTTTTTTAAAGTTGCAATTTTCTTGAATAAATGCCGCCATTCCTCTGATGTCAGTCCTCTCGCTGCTTTTAAGATTCCCTCTTTCTCTTTATTTTTTTTTTTTGGCATTTTAATTATGATATGTCTTGGTGTAGTCCAATTTGGGTTCATCTTATTTGGGGCTCTCTGTGCTTCCTGGACTTGCCTGTCTATTTCCTTCACCTAGGGAAGTTTTTGCTCATAATTTCTTCAAATATGTTTTCAATCCCTTGCTCTTTTTCCTCTCCTTCTGGTACCCCCATGATGAGAATGTTCTTATGCTTAATGTTGTCTCAGAAGTCCCTATACTATACTCATTTTTTAAATTATTTTTTTTTCTTTTTGCTGTTCTGATTGGGTGTTTTCTGCTACTTTGTCTTCCAAATCACTGATTTGTTCCTCTGCTTGATCTAACTGATGTTTATTCCCTCTATTGCAATCTTTATTTCAGTTATTGTATTCCTCATTTCTGATGGAGTCTTTTTTTTTATGGTTTCTAAATCCTTTTAATATTTCCTCTCTTTGTTGAAGTTCTCACTGAGCTTATCTAACCTTCTCCTGAGCACATTAAGCATCTTTATAAGCAGTATTTTGAGCTCTGCACCTGGTAGATTGCTTGTTTCCATTTTGTTCAGTTCTTGGGCTGGTGTTTTGTCTTATCCTTTCATTTGTGACCCTAGAAGCCCAGTGCACATATTCGTGCACTGGTTGTGGTCTCTCAGCCTGGACTGCGCCCTCTCACAATCTGGGACCCCTTGGGGGATGTTGGACTGCTGGTTTCGGCCCAATCCCCAACAGGCCGTCCGACATCCCTTAGCAGTGTGTAAAGCAGCAGGCAGCCGGGCAAGAGCCTGAGCCAGGCTTGGTGCTTAGTGTTCCTAACTGCTCACCACTCACTCCTTACTGCTCGCCACTCACTCCTTAGCTCCTTAGCGCTGCTGCGGAGGCGGAAGAGGCTCCTGCCACCACTGTTGCGCTTGCCAGCTATGAGCCCAGCTTCTGGCTGAGAGGCGCTCCCACTGTGGGAGTGCACTGACCACCAGGGTGCAGCTTCTGCATTGAGAGTCTGCCTCCTGGTGGTCAGTGCACATCAACTGCCCCCCCTGCTGGCCTGCTCACTCCAAACTGCCCCCCCCCCCCCCCCGCTGTCCTGATCACCTCCAACTGACTCCCCTGCTGGTCTGCTTACCCCCAACGGCCCCGCCCCCCACCAGCCTGATCACCCACAACTGCTATCCCATCCTGGCCTTATCACCCCCCGGCGACCCAAGCTCCCAGCCCCTCCTTTTTTTCTTTTTCTTTTTTTTTTTTTCAGTGCCTCCTTGAGTGGAGACCAGGGCCAGCTGGAAGCAAGTATCTGGGATTTATTAATCTTCTATAATTGAAACTTTGTAGCCTTCAGCGGAGGCCAGGGATGGCCAGGGCAGGTGGGAAGCTTGGCTTCCTCCATCACTGGGGGCAACCCAAGCCTCCTGCTTGCTCCAGCTCCATAGCTGCTGCCATTTTTGTTGGTATTTATTTATCTTCTATAATTGAAATTTTGTAGCCTTGAGCAGAGGCCAGGGTGGCCAGGGCAGGCAGGAAGCTTGGCTTCCTCCATTGCCAGGGCAACCCAAGCCTGCTCCTCACTCCAGCTCCATGGTCACAGCCATCTTAGTTGAGTTAATTTGCATACTCGCTCCTGATTGGCTGGTGGGTGTGGCTTGTGGGCATAGTGGAGGTACTGTCAATTTGCATGTTTCTCTTTTATTAGTGTAGATATAGATATTTCTTGGTCTTCTAATTTTGGCTGCCTCCTGTTGTTTGTTCCCATGTTTTAGATAGTTCTGCTACTTTTCCCAGTCCTGGTAGAGTAGCTTATGTGGAAGATCTCCTGTGAGGCCCAGTGGTACAGTCTCCCTTGTATCCTGAACAGGGTGATCCAGGGATGTCCCTTGTGTGGTTTGTGTGTGCCCTCTTCTTGTAGTTGAGCCTAGATTGCTGTTGAAATGCTAGTGGGTAAGACTGATCCTCAGTCTGACTGGCTTTGATGGCTGGCCATAACTATAGTGGACAAGCTGTTCTGTGGTCACTGACCTCACAGAGCAAGATTTCCTTTCACAAATCCTGGCGCCTACTAATCCCATCTTTGGATATGTCGATTATGGCACAAATTGGGTGGTGCCCTGGTGTGGTCTGAAGTTGGCCAACTGTTATGTTGGTTATGGGGCTTCTTGGGAGGGGCTCCAGAGCAGGCCAAGTTTAGCCACTGCCTTGTCTGGCCCAAAGCAACCTGGTAGGAGCTACAAAGTGATATGAGATTGTTAGCTACCTGTGCTGGTCTTGGAGGTACCTGGGATTGGGTATGCTGTGAGCTGAGGTTGGCTGTCACTAGTATGAGATTTGCGGCCACTTAGCAAGAGGTACAGGACACGCTAAGGCCAGCTGCTGCTTTGTGTGGTGTTTGTGGACCTTTGAGAGATTTTAGGAAAGTTCACAGCCTGGACCCAGGCTGGCAGCTTGTTTGGATTAGACTCTGAAAGAAGTTCAGTCCAGTCAAGGTACCAGAAAATCACCAGGGTGGGGTGAGAGTGGTGTTGCCTGGTTAAGGAGACTCAGATTTGATGTCTGCCTATACCTGCAGGCTGGATGGGGATGGGGGAGGGACTCAACAAAAGAACAATGGTGCTTCAGGCACCTTAGTTCCTGAAAGAGCTGTGCCTATAAGCCTTAGTCCTGAAGGCAGACAATTCAGTTCCACCACATATATGGTATTTCTTGTGCAGTTGTCCCTTTGCTGGATCTTAGGGTAAGTGTTTTGAATGAGTGAGACTGTGCTTGGATGCTTTAAGAGGAGACCTGTGTCTCTGGCAGCTCTCAGTCTCACCCAGACTGAGTCACTGCTGATTTCCCAGCAAGCTGTTTTTGGGAGTCCTCTGCCCAGCACTGGAGATCTGGGATGGTGAGCTCAGTGTGCGGCTAGACTCCCACACTCCTAAGGGAAAACCCATGATATTCCTCCCAATTCTCAACCACCACACCTGGGTGTGGGAACAGCTCATTCCACGTCTCTTACCTGTCTCAATGTGGCTTCTTCTATACATTGTTAATTATAATAGTTCTGATTAGCTAGTCTTCTGGTGGTTCTCAAGGGTTGTTGTTCTAAAATTCAGTTGTAATTTTGATATTGTCATGGGAAGAGGCAAGCACAGCACTTACCTACCCTGCCATTGTCACTAGGAGTCCTAAAACAGCCTTCAAATAGAATCTTTAATCACATAACAATAAATATTTTTGCAGTTATATCCTATCTAATAAAAGAGTAATATGCAAATTAACCATCACTCTGCTACACCCACAAGCCATACCCACCAGCCAATCAGGAGCGAGTATGCAAATTAACCCAACCAAGATGGCTGCAGCCACAGAGCGAGTAGGAGGCTTGGGTTTCCCCTGCAATGGAGGAAGCCAAGCTTTCCGCACACCCTGGCCAGCGCAGGCCTCCACTCAAGGCTACAAAGTTTCAATTATAGAAGATAAATAAATCCCAACAAAAATGGCAGCAGCCACGGAGCTGGAGAGAGCAGGAGGCTTGAGTTGCCACCGGTGATGGAGGAAGCCAAGCTTCTGCAGCCCTGGCCTGCCTTGGCTACAAAGTTTCAATTATAGAAGATAAATAAATCCCAACAAAAATGGCTGCAGCCACAGAGCAAGCAGGTGGATTGGCTCGGCTCAAGGCAACAAAGGTTCAATTATAGAAGATAAATAAATCCCAGGTACCAGGGCCTCCACTTGGGTCGCCGTGGGGCATGGCCAGCCTGCAAACCACCACAGGCCCCTAGCTCAGGCCGCCCCGTGCCCCAAGGGAACCCCCAACCTGATCTGGGACACACTTCAGGTCAAACCAGCTGGCCCCCATGCATGCACCAGGCCTCTATCCTATCTAATAAAAGAGTAATATACAAATTGACCATCACTCCAACACACAAGATGGCTGCCCCCATGTGGTCAAAGATGGCTGCCCCCATGTGGATACAAGATGGCCAACACAAGATGGCCAGCAGGGAACGACTTTTGGGAGGGACCAGGCCTGCAAGGGAAGGCAGTTGTGGGCAATCAGGCCAGCAGGTGAGGGCAGTTAGGGGCAAACAGGCTGGCAGGGGAGCAGTTAGGCATCAATCAGGCTGGCAGGGGAGTGGTTAAGGGGTGATCAGGCTGGCAGGCAGAAGCGGTTAGGGGCAATCAGGAAGGCAGGCAGGCGAGCAGTTGGGAGCCAGCAGTCCTGGATTGTGAGCGGGATGTCCAATTGCCCATTTAGGCCCAATCCTACCGGAATCGGGACTAAAAGGGCAGTCAGACATCCCTCAAGGGGTCCCAGATTGGAGAGGGTGCAGGCTGGGCTGAGGGACACTCACCGAAATTCGTGCACGGGCCTCTAGTATTTAGAATAAATTCTTGAAGTAGGATGGTTCTTTAAATGGTGGGGAACACATTTTCCTCTCACCAACCCATAGAGCAATGCCTAATTCCCCAAACCTTCCTTAATATCAGGTCAGATCAAACTTAATTTTTTTTTTTTGTCAAACTGATAGATTTTTTTTAAATGTCATTTCAGTACTATACTTGATTTTTAAAATCATTACCTTTTATTAATTAAAAAGCATGCTTTTTATATGTTTACTGTATTGCCCATTTGAATTTTTTTTTATATTGGTAAATTACCTGTTCATGATCATTTTCTAATGGGTTGCTAGTCTTTTACTAAATGATTTACAGAAATTATTTTCTTTACCCTCTGATTTACAAATATCTTCAGAAGCTTTCATTCCTCATTTTACTTATTTAAAATGTTTTGGTCTATGAAGATATTCCTTATTTTTTATTTAGTCTAATCTGTTCATATATTATCTACAGCTTCTTGGGTATATCATGCTTAAGTGCACCAAACTTTTTTTTTTAATTACCAAGCTTATTTCAAACCTTTAATAATTTAATTTTTATGCTCAAATTTTTGAACCAACCAGAATTCATTTTGAGTAAGGAGTGAAATAAAGCTCCCATTTCATTTTTTTCCAAATGGCTAGCCAGTTGTCCCAGTACCCTTTATTGAATAATACATCTTTTCCACAATGTTTTGAAAAGCCATCTCTACCATATCTTAAATTTGTACTTTTTTCTCTATCTCTGACTTCTCAGAATAGGGAGTTATAGGTGAAAGATAAGAAAGTGAGGAATGAAAAATTAAAAAAAAACACCCACAGTGATTAAAGTAGATCAGGGGGAAAAAAAATGTTTACAGGATACTAAAAACTGAGCATAATATTTCTCTACTTCCTCATGGTTACAAGAGAATATTCTGTCTTTGTTGGCTAGGCCATAGAAAATCAGAGCTATCATCCTATTCATAACACTTGAACTCTTTTACTGCAAATAGCATAGGATAAAGAAATGAGCATCTGTCATCATTTTTCTTGGCTTGTTAGTAAATTTTGGCATTGGGAGAATAATGTGCCTTTAACAGATCATAGATTATAGATAAACAATGCATCCCACAGTACTCTGTTGCTAATGTATACAATACCTCACCACCACTATCACCACTCATATTCTGAGTTGTTGTTTTTTTAAGTTCTTTTTTTTCTAAATTAAATTTTTTTTATTGATTAAGGTGTTACACATGTGTCCTTCTTCCCTCATTACCACCCCATCCCCCCTATTCATGCCCTCACCCCCCTGTTGTCTGTGTCCATTGGTTAGGTCCATATGCATGCATACAAGTCCTTTGGTTGATCTCTCCCCCTTATCTCCACCCTCCGCTACTGTCCCTCTGAGGTTTGATGGTCTAATGGATGTTTCTCTGTCTCTGGAACTGTTTTTGTTCATCAGTTTTTTGTTGTTCATTATATTCCACAAATGAGTGAGATCATGTGATACTTATCTTTCTCTGACTGGCTTACTTCACTTAGCATAATGCTCTCCAGTTCTATCCATGTTGTTGCAAATGGTAAGAACTCCTTCTTTTTTAGCTCAGTGTAGTGTTCCATTGTGTAGATGTACCACAGTTTTTTAATCCACTCATCTGCTGATGGGCACTTAGGCTGTTTCCAAATCTTAGCTATGGTAAATTGTGCTGCTATTAACATAGGGGTGCATATATCCTTTCTGATCGGTGTTTCTGGTTTCTTAGGATATATTCCTAGGAGTGGGATTACTGGGTCAAATGGGAGTTCCATTTTTAGTTTTTTGAGGAAACTCCATACTGTTCTCCACAGTGGCTGCACCAATCTGCATTCCCACCAGCAGTGCACCAGGGCTCCTTTTTCTAAGCATCCTCGCCAACATTTGTCATTTATTGATTTGTTGATGATAGCCATTCTGACAGGTGTGAGATGGTACCGCATTGTCGTTTTGATTTGCATCTCTCGGATAATTAGTGACTTTGAGCATGTTTTCATATGTCTCTTGGCATTCCTTCTGTCTTCTTTCAAAAAGTTTCTATTTAGGTCCATTGCCCATTTTTTGATTGGATTGTTTATCTTCCTTTTGTTGAGTTGTATGAGTTCTCTGTAAATGTTGGAGATTAAACCCTTATCAGTGATAACATTGGCAAATATGTTCTCCCATGTAGTGGTCTTTCTTGTTGTTTTGTTGATGGTTTCTTTTGCTGTTCAAAAGCTTTTTATTTTAATGTAGTCCCATTTGTTTATTTTCTCTTTATTTTCCATTGCCCTAGGAGCAGTATCAGTGAAGAAGTTCCTTCAACATATGCCTGAGATTTTGCTGCCTGTGGATTCCTCTAGTATTATTATGGTTTCCCATCTTACATTTAAGTCCTGTATCCATTTTGAGTTTATTTTTGTGTATGGTGTAAGTTGGTGGTCTAGTTTCATTTTTCTGCATGTATCTGTCCAATTTTCCCAACACCATTTATTGAAGAGACTGTCTTGACTCCATTTTATGTTCATGCCTCCTTTGTCGAATATTAATTGGGCATAGTGGTTTGGGTCGATTTCTGGGTTCTCTATTCTATTCTATTGATCTATATATCTGTTCTTGTGCCAGTACCAGGCTGTTTTGAGAACAGTGGCTTTGTAATACAGCTTGATATCTGGTATTGAGATCCCACCTACTTTGTTCTTCTTTCTCAGGATTGCTGTGGCTATTTGGGGTCTTTTTTTATTCCAGATGAATTTTTGGAGAGTTCGTTCTAGGTCTGTGAAATATGCCATTGGTATTTTAATGGGGATTGCACTGAATCTATAGATTGCTTTGGATAGAATGGATATTTGGTGATGTTGATTCTACCAATCCATGAACATGGTGTGTTCTTCCATATGTTTATATCTTCCTCTATCTCTTTTTTCAGTGTCCTGTAGTTTTTTGCATATAGGTCTTTTACCTCTTTAGTTAAGTTCATTCCTAGGTATCTGAATTTTTTTGGTACAATGGTAAATGGGATTGTTTTTTTAGTCTCTCTTTCTGTAAGTTCACTGTTGGTGTATAGAAATGCCATAGATTTCTTGGCGTTAATTTTGTATTCTGCTACCTTGCCAAATTCATTTATTAAGTCTAATAATTTTTTGATGGAGTCTTTCGGGTTTTCTACGTACAGTATCATGTCATCTGCGAATAAGGTCAGCTTTACCTCTTCTTTTCCAATTTGGATGCTTTTTATTCATTCTTCTTGTCTGATAGCAATGGCTAGTACTTCCAGTACTATGTCGAACAGGAGTGGTGAGAGTGGGCATCCCTGTCTTGTTCCTGTTCTTAGGGGAAATGGTTTTAGTTTTTGTCTATTGAGTGTGATGCTGGCTGTGGGTTTATCATATATGACTTTTAAGATGTTGAGGGATGATCCTCTATTCCCACCTTGCTGAGAGTTTTTATCAAGAAAGGTTGTTGGATTTTGTCAAATGCTTTTTCTGTGTCAATTGATATGACTATGTAATTTTTTCTTCTCATTTTGTTTATGTGATGTATCGTGTTTATTGATTTGCAGATATTGTACCATCCTTGCATCCCTGGTATGAATCCTGCTTGGTCATGGTGTATGAACTTTCTGATGTACTGCTGGATCCGATTTGCTAGGATTTTGTTGAGGATTTTGGCATCTATGTACATGAGGGATATTGGCCTGTAATTCTCTTTCATTGTGTTGTCTTTATCTGGTTTTGGTATTAGGATGATGCTGGCTTCATAGAATGAGCTTGGAAGTGTTCCTTCCTCTTGAATTTTTTGGAATAGTCTGAGGAGGATAGGTTTTAGTTCTTCCTTGAATGTTTGGTATAACTCTCCTGTGAAGCCGTCTGGGCCTGGGCTTTTGTTTGCTGGAAGCTTTTTGATGACTGCTTCAATTTCTTCCATAGTTATTGGCCTATTGAGATTTTTACAATCTTCCTGATTGAGTTTTGGAAGGTTATATTTTTCTAGGAATATGTCCATTTCCTCCAGGTTGTCTAGTTTGTTGGAATGGAGTTGTTCATAATATTTTTTAACAATCCTTTGTATTCTGTGGCGTCTGTTGTTATTTTGCCTCTATCATTTCTGATTTTGTTTATTTGAGTCCTCTCTCTTTGCTTCTTGGTGAGCCTGGCTAGAGGTTCATCAATCTTGTTTATCCTTTCAAAGAACCAGCTCTTGGTTTCATTGATCTTTTGTACTGTTTTTTTTGGTCTCTATGTCATTTATTTCTGCTCTAATCTTTATTATCTCCTCCTTCTGCTCACTGTGGGCTTTTCTTGTTGCTCTCTTTCTAATTCTTTGGGTTGTTGAATTAGATGATTTATTACCATTTTTCCTTGTTTTTTGAGGTAGGCCTGTAGAGCTATAAACTTCCCTCTCAGAACTGCATTCATTGTGTCCCATAGGTTTTGGATTGTTGTGTTTTTATTGTCATTAGTTTCCAGAATGTTTTTAATTTCTTCTTTGATCTCATTGGTAACCCAATCAATATTTAATAACATGCTATTCAGCTTCCAAGTGTTTGAGTGTTTTGGATTGTTTTTATTGTAGTTTATTTCTAATATTATGCCATTGTCTGAAAAGATGCTTGGTATGATTTGAATCTTCTTGAATTTGGGGAGACTTTGCTTGTGACCCAGTATGTGGTCTATTTTTGAAAATGTCCCATGTGCACTTGAGAAGAAAGTATATTCTGCAGCTTTGGGGTGAAATGTTCTGAAGATGTCAATTAAGTCCATCTGATATAGTTAGTTAAGATTGTTGTTTCCTTGCTGATTTTTTGTCTAGAGGATTTATCCAGTGATGTTAGTGGTGTATTAAATTCCCCTACTATGATTGTATTGTTGTCTATCTCTCTCTTGATATCTTCCAGGACATTTTTTATGTATTTGGGTGCTCCTGCATTGGGTGCATATAGGTTTACAAGGGTTCTATCTTCTGGTTGTATCGATCCCTTTAGTATTATGAAGTGGCCTTCCTTATCTCTTGTTATGGCCTTCACTTTGAGGTCTATTTTGTCAGATATAAGTATTGCTACCCCAGCTTTTTTTTTTTTTCATTTCCATTTGCCTGAAAAGTATTTTTCCATCCCTTCACTTTCAGTCTGTGTGAGTCCCTTGTTCTGAGGTGGTTCTCTTATAGACAGCATATATATGGGTCATGTTATTTTATCCATTCAGCCACTGGATGTCTTTTGATTGGAGCATTTAGTCCAATTACATTTTAAGTTATTATTGAAATGTACTTGTTTGCAGCCATTTTTATTTTTTGAGGCTATGTTCCTTCTTACCTTTTTGTTTTTTCTTTTTACAGCATTCCCTTTAGCATTTCTTGCATTGCTGGTTTGGTAGTGATAAACTCCCTTAGCTTTTTTTTTTTTTGTCTGTGAAGCTCCTGATTTCCCCTTCAATTTTGATTGATAGTCTTGCTGGATAGAGTATTCTTGGATTGAGTCCCTTGTTTTGCATCACTTTGTATATCTCCTTCCATTCCCTTCTAGCTTGATGTGTTCCTGTTGAGAAATCATTTGATAATCTGATGGGGGATTCTTTGTAGGTAACTCTCTGTCTCTCTCTTGCAGCCTTTAAGATTCTCTCTTTGTCGATAACATTTGCCATTGTAATTATGGCGTGTTTTGGTGTGGGTCTTTTGGGATTCATCTTGCTTAGGACTTTTTGTATTTGAGTAACTTTTTTCTTCCCCATATCAGGGAAGTTTTCTGTCATTATTTCTTCAAATACATTTTCTAATCCTTGCTTCTCTTCTTGTCCTTCTGGCAGCCCTATTATACGTATGTTATTTCATTTTGCATTGTCCCAAAGCTCCCTTAAGCTCTCCTGCTTTTTAATTTTTTTCTCTAGTTGCTGTTCATATTAGGCTTGTTTCTGTACCTGATCTTCTAACTCGCTGATTCGGTCCTCTGCTTCTTCTAGTCTACTGTTGAAGCCTTCCATGGTGTTTTTTATTGTAGCTATATCATTTTTCATTTCTTCCTGATTTTTGCATAGGTTGTTGATTTTCTCGTCCATCTGGTGTTTGAACTGTATGACCATTACTCTAAATTCTTTTTCTGTCATGTTGCATGCTTCCGTTTCACTTATTTCCTTACTTGGCAATTCCTCCTTTTCTTCCTCTGGGGATTGCTTTGTTGTCTCCCCATTCTGACTATCACCAGAAGGTTCAGATGTCGAGTTGCAGGAGCCTGGACCATGTGCAGTGGGAGTTTTGAACCCCCCAAGTGTCACTGAAGAGCTCTGATACCAAGATGTGCAGTTGCTGTGGGTTGCCACGCTTGCCCTGGGTCAGAGTCACAGGTGCTTAGTGTGGCCTCGTGTGTGCACCTAGAATCAGGGACCCTGCCTGCGCCACTTTGAAACAGAGAACCCACTGGCATGTGCCAAAAATCAAAGTCCCCTATTGTGTGTCAGGAGTCAGAGGCTCCCTGTGTCCATGCCGAGAATCAAATATCAGAGTCTCTGTTTCTTGGTGCTACCTCACACTGAGAATCAGGTCCCTGTGTGCACATGCACCAAGAATTGGAGTCACTGGCTCTTAGTGTGAATGTACTGGGAATCAGAGATCTCAGGCGCACATAATGAGGCACGAAGTCTAGTTACTGGTGGTCAATGCTGCCTCTTGTGTGGAGTTTCAGGGTCCCTGATCTGCCCAGGAGACCGGGTTGCTCAGTCACACTGTGTTGGCAGGAGGTCCACTTCTGCCCTGCGGTAAACAGCCTTCTGTGTGCGCTTGCCCTGAATCAAAGTCAGGTGGCTCTGACCCTTAGTGTGGGTGTGCATGTGGGGTCTGGTTACATGGGTGTGCACTGTGGAAAACAAACTCCCTGTGTCCATGTACCCATGCTCAAATTCAGCACTGCCTTCCTGTGTGGGCATAGGGTCTGGTCATGGGAAACAAACTCCCCGAGACCGCACATCCAGGTTCAAATTCACCGCAGCCTTTCTGCTAAGGTGCAGGGTCTGGTCATGGGAAACAAACTCCCCGGGTTTGCACTCCCAGGCTCAAATTCAGTGCTGTCTCCCAGTGTGGGCATCGGATTTGGTCACAGAAGACAATCTCCCCAAGGTCGTGCACCTATGCTCAAATTTAGGACTGCCTTCTTGCCTGGACATGGAGACGAGTCTCGGGAAACAAATTCCCCGAGTTCACAAGTCTGGGCTCAAGTTCAGCACTGTCTCCCTGCCCTGCGTGGGCGTGGGATCTGGTTGCAGAAGACCACCTCCCTAGGGATGAGTGGCTAGGCTCGAATTCTGCTCAGTCTCCCTGTCTGGGCACAGAGATGAGTAGCGGAAAACAAATTCCCCGAGTTTGCAAGTCCGGGGTCAAGTTCAGTGCTGTCTCCCTGCCCTGCGTGGGCGCAGGATCTGGTCGCAGAAGACCACATCCCTATGGATGAGCTGCTAGGCTTGAATTCCGCTCAGTCTCCCTGCCTGGGCGCTAATACTAGTCGCGGGAAACAAACTTCCTGTGTCTGACATCAAGGCTCAAAGTCAGGCAGATTCGCTACTGCTTTGTGTGTGCATAAAGCCTTATTGTGCGGCTGGGTTTTGGTAGTTTCTATGTCGCTGCTGCAGGGACAGTGGGGGAGAGGGATTAGCTTTGTGACTCACAGAAATCTGCGGCCAGGTGCCCGGAGTCCTGGTGTCCCTGGGTCTGCAGCTGTGGTGACAGGTCTTCTACCAAAGTGGCTGTAGGGTCCTGGTTTGCTTCTGAGACCAGACTTGGTGGTGGCGATGCTAGGATCCTAGTCTCAAGCAGTTCTGTTCTTCAAGATGGCGTGGTCTCTGTGCCGCTGGTGTCCTCCCTGGAGTGTTTGCGGCGGCCGCGGGGTTTTGCCGTCTAAGACTGCCCTGATTGGCAGCCCCCTGGAAGAACTGCAGGGTCTAACTGTCCCTATTTCACTCACACACACACCCACACAGGTCCACACACACCTCTATCGCTCCCTCACTCTCTCACACACTCCCCCACCCTACCTTCCTGCCGGTCGCCATCTTGCCTCCCTATTCTGAGTATTTTTATGCCTGTTTTCATGAAAAGGATCTATTTTCAATTCAAGGAGGAAAGAATAAATTTTCTGCAGTGGGTGTGATGAAAAGTAAAAGTAGAGGGAGATGCAAAGGCATTACCCATCTCTAAGGACATATGGACAAATTTTGACCTTCCTTGAGAAAAAGTTTCAGATTCAGAAGCAAATGAGAGTCTTAGAGTAAGGACTGCTGCTTCTGGGGTCCCCTGGTTCTGACTGTCCTAAGCTCTGCACAGTCAGTTTCTCACTGGAGCTGAAATGACTGGAAACCCGAGGAGCATAAGCTGACCGCATTCTTGGCAGAAGCATCCATTTCTTAGGGCACTAGCAAGTCTTTTCCATGAGTTTATTTTTCGCAGCATTTGTAGAAAAGGGGAGAAATGGAGTGGGAGAAAAAATAAGACAAAGGAAATTCAATACCTACTAGTATAACTGAACTTTGTCTTTTGCTCACATTTAATATACCTGTTTGTAGGACCCTGGGGAAAGGCTAGGGCAGGGGCTAAGGGCCTATTACTCCTTGTGTGGGGACTCTCAAGTGAATAGATATTTGGAGTCACAAATATTTGGAAAATGAGTTAATGAACCAACCAATGAATAGTTACTACTATAAAAATAATACCTTTCAAGACTCTAAGTGGTTCATCTCATTTGGGCTGAATATGAAAATGTTTCCAAGTTAGCACAAAGTACAAGAAAAAATAGTTTTTGAAATTTAAAAATTAGAAATTGTTAGAGAATAATTGGCTACTTTAAAATAATTATTTTTTTTATCATGTTTTCAACCTCCACTACTGGGGTTTAATCACTTTCTAATATCACTGTCACTGAAAGCAAATTTTCTAGTAACATAGAACAGAAGGCTCACAGGTGGAGCTCTCCAGCTCATAGGTCCTGGGTGAAGTTCAGGGCAAATAGGACCTGCACGTGTTAGGAACCCAGAGTCAATATTGTTTGATAGAACCAGAAAGAAACTTGGGGTGGGGGGGGGCGCTAACATCCATTCCTAATTTTTGTCTTAGAATTCCTGATGAATTAATATCTAAATTAATTCTCATAAAGGAGGAAAGTAAATGGTGAGGTAATCACCCCAGTTTGACTAATTTAGAAAGTTCCCTGGTAGACAGCTACACTACTTTGTTGATTCTGTCACAATGTGGAGAGATAAAATTCAAGATTCCTTTCCCACAGAAGAAAATACAACTTAAACAGCTCTTGAAAAGGCATTATCCTGGCATAACTAGAAGATTTTATACAGTTTGAAGTTATTTACTATTAAAACGCTAAAGAAAATATTCTTAATATTTATCAGAATATTTATAACAGAATGAGGAACTTAACATGTTTCTGAACTTTTAACTGTTTTCCAAAACACCCTGAGTTAAATAATCACTACATTAATTGACATATAGGACAAACTGTAATGTTAAAGTATTTGAACAAATACCCCCAAAAGAGGGTGGGCATTGACTTAAATCAGCTAAATACTGCATTGTGTCAGGAATGGATGGTCTAGGCATAATTAGCGAGAATTATGTGAATTTGTGTGAATTACTGTGGATTACTTCCAGCACAAATGGTAAATAGAGGAACAGGGGCAATATAGCTCAGAAAGCATGTTGGTACAGTTTTCCCAGCACAATGTTTTGATGCAATCATGAGTGAATTTTGATACTACAAATAAAAAGTCTTAGTGATTTGTAAAGATTTTAAGAAAAAAAGCTGAGAAACTACATATGTGATCGCCTTTAATGGGAGTAGTTGTTGGCTTAACGGCTTCAAGAATTTTCACCACCTAGCTCACCACCACTTTAAGCTACTGGCAAAGGTACAATGGAGGTGATGAAGCGTTAAGCCTTCTTCCTTGTACTAAAACAATGGGATTACATAGAAGCCCACACCCTGAATCATAGTTTAATGCAAATAGTCTCTCTTCAAAGCAAATGTGACGGACACAGACAATAATGTGGTATAGGCCAAAAGATGGGAAGGCAAGGGTAGGTGGAGGTGGACAAAGGGAGGGAATGGGGGAAGTCTGCAATAATTTCAACATTAAATTTTTTTAATAATAAAAAAAAGCAAATATCCTCTAAGAGACATATTTCCTGGAGGAGAAAGCACAAGCTCAACATTTTGAGTGCAAAGACCTGACTGTCTATGATGCTTGGTACAAATGCTAAGAGAGATTTAATTATGCCAATTTTAATTAGGATTATTTCATTTTGTTTATGCTATTAGTGTTCTGGTTATAAAGTATATGAATTGATATTTGCCCTCACCCTAGTTTTCCCAGAATCCTCTTCATCTTGAAGGCGAGATTTTGTAGATTTTACAGAACACATGACATCTAAACTTCCACTTGAAATAGCTGTTCATTGTTTCTTCCTTTAAATTAAATCCATTGGGATGACATTGGTTCATACAGTTCTATGCAATATTATGATCCATCATCTGTATATTGCATTGTGAGCCCACCATCCAAAGTCAAATATTTTTCAGTCATGATATATTTGACTCTTTTTACACTTTGGTACTTCCCCACACCACTTTTTTCTAGTAACCACCATACTGTTCTCTGTGTCTAGGAGTTTTTGTTTCTTTTTCTTGTTTGTTCATTTGTTGCTTTCAGTTTTATATTTCACAAATAAGTGACAACGGAATTGTCCCTCAATAGATGATTGGCTAAGAAAGATATGGTACATATATAAAATGGAATACTACTCAGCCATAAGAAAAGATTAAATGCTGCCATTTGTGACAAGATGATTGGAACTCGAGAATATCATGCTAAGTGAAATCTGTCAGACAGAAAAAGTCAAGAACCTTATGATTTCACGTATATGTTCATTGTCTCTTAAAGTGAGTTAATTCCAGGGCTGTCCACATTTGGGCTATGAAACGTCCCTCACCAGGAAGTAGAGGTTTATTTTTCGTCATAATAGGCCATCTGGCTGCCAGAGGTGCAGGGGCAGAGATGTGTTTCCAGGGGATGGGGGCGCAGTTTGCTAACATGCCCAGAGTTGCAGTATAAGGTTCAGAGCAGCCTTGGTTGTGATAGTTGTTTAAATGTTTTGGGTGTCTCAGAAATTAATTCTCCCACATTTTTATTTTTTTGGGAAATGAAGTAAATAGAAATGCTAAGCAGATCCCTCTGCTGGGGTTAAGAGTGTATCCCAAAAATGCTGAATTTTAGCAGGCACTGTGTGCTCCTGCACCATCCAGTAACCCTCATGATAAAAATGCTGCATTGCCTCCGTCATGATATTCCACTCACTTTTCCTTCTCATTTCTGCTCCAAGAATGTAACCAAGGATGATGGACAATTTCACATGTGTAATATACTGACAAACATCCTCTGGTAAAATGCAAAACTCAGTTTACATCCAGTATATTGTCACAGAAGTATATTGCACACTGCCTACAGAATTTTAATTTTGGAGAGACAACAAAAAATGATTTTTTAAAAGGCAATAACAAAACCAAAAATGGCTCTCTTTTTAATTTCCATCAGAGATGTTGAACTAAGCCAAGATGAGGATGGGCACGGATGTTCTGATATGTGTTTTGTAGAGGTGGCCATCCTCTACAAAGCACTTCTATGATAAGGTTGATGTCTGCTCCCACATATACATGTACTAGTAGAATTAGCATAGACGGTACTGATTGAGTTTCTTTTTATGCCCATTCTTCCCCTGTTAAGTTTTCACATCTTTTATAGAGTTGCTAGAATCACCATCAACATACCCTCTTAAACTCTAGGTCATTTACAGAGAATCAGCATAAGATAATTCATTCTTTATAAATAATAGCAAAGTTGTTTCTTAATTTTCTTTTCCTATTGCTCTTCTGAGCCGTGTCTTCAGCTTTGATAGAAATAATTTAAAATACACTGAGGATGTCTGTAAGTTAAAAAGATAATATAAAAAGGGTTATTGAATCAGCATATTAGCTGTTAGCCTTTCTGTTTGCTTATCATACAATGAGAGCTGCTATTTGCGTTTTATCCTACAAAGGACAGACCCGCTTGCTGTCTCCAAACAGTTAAAAGAATTAGATGAGAAATTATTCCAAATGAACTGCTACACAGTTTGATTAGCCTCGCTGAGGAATATAGTTTCTGAGAAAAGAGTCATCAACAAGCTGAGGTAAAATGTATTCTTGCTAAGTAATAAATTGAAGCCCTAAACGCTGCATGCAGCAGCATATACATGTATATGTATGTTAACTTATTAGCAATACAACACGTAATTTAATTGGCTGACTATTAGAGATGGGTTACTCTAAAGCTGTTACATTTAACATCCAAACATGGTAAAGAGGTTCTGTTTAAATAGGTCATAAATGATATATAAAGGAGAACAGATTTTTACTGGACTGATCACAATATTACTTGTTATGATCTTCACACTTCAAAAAGTTCTTCTCAGATATAGTGTCACTTTGTTCTTATCACAGACATATGGAACAATGCATATTCAAATGTAATTTTTACACCAAAAATTGACCTAATGAAAGCATCTATTTTATAATAAAATAAGAGTAACATAAGAATTTATATATATATGTATATATACATATAAATATATATATACACATATATATGTGTATATATAGTGTTTGTGGCTGATGTATAAAAGGTATTTGAAATAAAAAGCATAAAGCAAATATTTTTTTCTACTTTGTAATGGAGTAAAAGTAGCCCAGTATGAGAAATTTTTTAAAAATCACACACAAGGACGACAATCCAAGGTTTCAAGCAGACTGAATGTATTTCCAAACTCTAGGGCAGTCTAGCACCAAATGTTTAGTTTCCATCCAAATTGTTGATTACTTGTTGAGGTATGTATGGTGTGTATGTGTGTCTGTCTGCTGTCTGTGTGTAAAACAATCTGGAGATTCTTTTTTGCAAATATGCCAAGAAAAATATTTTTAAATGAAGTGGAAAATAAAGGTGTTCACATGCTTTTGCATTTTTATCTATGAGACCATAAAGGGATTTTCAAACTGATGTTTCCACAGTGCTATGAGAGGTTACAAACATGTTTTGAGCCAGTCTGTGGCTATTTTATTTCCAATTTCAAACTATTATCTTATAATCCTTTGAAAAATGTGAGAGTAGCTATATTATGATTCATGTTTTATTGAATTTTCATAAGGAATGAGAATTTAAAACAGAAAGGTAGATAATGTGAAGAGATAAAACATCCCCATTGGATAGCAGAGATGTCCATAGGCATGGATCTATGAATACCACTCAAATGCAGAGCATCATTTCCAGCCCTGTCTTTAGATGGCATTTGGACAAAGAAAAGGTAAGCTAATACACTAGAAGCAGGTAGCATTTGATAGTATAAATGATTGACACCATGGATTGCTAAGTATCATGGATGCTTATCTCAGTCCTTTACTTATTAAAAATAAATACGTAAAGTTAGCAAAACAATAAAACAACAGATGTGCAGGTCCATATTTAAAACCAGTCTTCCTTCTTCCCTTGTCTTTCCTCTTTCCTTTTCTCTGCCTGACTCCAAGCACACCTTTCCAGCTCATTACTGCAAATCATTTGAATTCCAACACACAGTGTCACCTGCTCTGTAATCTGATTACTTTATGGAGGAATTAGTATGTATATTTAATGTAGAAGGGTTTTAATCTTGATGAAAATAATCCTAAGGAACTGTGATAGGGCTGCTCATATGTCTGGCAGATATGCCAGTACATGCTAATAAATGACAGCTGATTTATGTATCTGGATTCTTTTATTTATAAAAATAGCAAGTGGACTGATTTTTGATATTAATAATACAAGTGAATCCACTTTGATTAGACTTCTGTGGAGAGCTGTGCATATCCGGCATTACAATTAAATCTTGTGATGTGGAATGGGAATGACATGCTAATGAAGCAAGCCAGTGAGCCTGAACCAAGAGTGTCCAACATCATTATAGGATATCTTAGATGAAGAGTAATTATAAGAGGAACACTAAAATGTCATTAAAAATCTTCACTAAGAGATTTAACCTACTATTTTGTACTATGCTGGATTTTTTTTAACAACATAACTGAACACAAAGTTCCCTTTCAGAATTTTTTTAAAAAAAGGTTTTTAAATAGGTCTGGATTTAAGAAAAGATACAATCTAGTATCCTAATTTAATTTGCTACATCAAAATTCAATGGTGGTAGTAATTGAAATCTCTTTTTAATAATTTTAGATGAATTAGCAATTAGGACTTGATCCGATTTCCATGAAATTTATTAAAATTGAGGGTTAAAGCTCTTGAAAATTTTTAATTCTTTTCACTCCATTAGCACAATACATCCAGTTTAAATGACTCTGTCAGCATGGTACATTCCTTGTTTATTTATGAGAATTTGTTTCAAGGAAGTTCAAAAGAGGTAACGTAATGCATATTCATAAGGTATAGCTTATAATATACGATTCAAGGAAGCTCTCAAAGCTTAAAATCCCTTCCTTCTTTTTGGGGAAAAAAAAAAAAAAGCACTACCCTCACCTTCACAACCTCATTTGCTTTGGAGCAATTCTGACTCAGGCGCTCCCCAGGTGTGAGTTGATTGTGTCACTGGCCTTTGTGTCTTCTTCATGACAAGTTGCGATTGGGCACTGTTAGAACGCAGCCTGGGGAAAGATGAAACAGTGCCAACTCTCAAGCACATGATATGCGAACTCTGAACCTTGACTTCAACCTCATAGAACCAGGAGCCTGAATAGAAGAAAATGCAACCAAAATCGTAGTGCCTAACACATTGCCTTGGTGCCAGCAGGAAAAACACAGTGCTTCTCAGTGGCAAAAACAAGTAAATTACGCACATGCTGCGAGACCAAAAGAAATATGCCAAGGATTTGTTCTGCTTCTTCGGGGTCTTTGTGAAGAAATGCAATTATACTTAATAAAAAACACCGTAGAACTGGTTGGCATCACTCTGAGACAAAAATGTGTTTCTGTTCCAAATATGTAGCATTTTCCGAATGTTTGTATGTATTATGTGTAATTTGTTCAGTGTATCATTCTGGAAAAAAACACACACAGGTCCTGGCTGGGTAATTATGAAAAGGGTAAATAGTATTTTCTGACTGTGAGCTCCCATTACTAAAGTTGTAGCAGAAAACTCCTATAATTTACCTTTTTGAGAAAATATTACCAAGACAGACTTTGCCTATTTGCTGTCATCAATTTGATTTTTACAAATGATATATCCTCGTGGTTTATTGAAACAAACCTCCTGAAGAAACCTATGTGGAAAATGGATGTCGTTCAAGGAGACTGGGGGTTCTATACAGGAAATAATACCAACTCTCTAACTTCCTTACTAGAAAACCCTGGGGTTTTTCTATTAGTTCAATTTTATTCAGTAAGTCTTCATTCTTTATCTGCACAGGTTAGTGTAGAAGATGGGCATGTGGTGATTCTTCACTCTAGTATGTTAAGTGCCAAGAGTGGTATGCCCCGGTGCTGTGGGAACATCAGTTAATAAGGCATGCTGGAGGATAAAGGCTGTGCTAGAGGTGGCCAACATAGGTGGTGACAGAGCAAGTTGAAAAGGGCGCTGCAGGCAGAGGAAAAAATATGACCAATGATTCATGGCCCTGAATGTGAATGGTGTGTACTGTAGAGATATTGGGGATGGCAACTGGCAGGGATGGTTACTAAAAAACTAAGTACTCCATGACCTTACTATCACACAGGGCAACAGATAAAGGAAAAAGTAGCGGTAAGTGGAAATCTCAGAGGGCCTTGTATGTATCATGCTAAGCAAATCAGACCTTATTGTAAAATTGATGAACAGCCACTGAAGGGTTTTAAGCCCCAGAAAAGTATGTGGTCAACCGTACCTTTTAGGTCAATCACTCACTTTCTTGCCTCCACCTTTGCTTGAAGAGTTATGCCTCTTGAATGCCCTTTCTCAGATTCAACAAATTCAGTTTCTGACTCCAATGGAAGTTCAGCAGTGTTTCTATCAATAATACTGAAATGCCATTTTGAGGAGTATTGAGCTATCACAGGTTCTTATGATGGCAGTTCTGTTCATCCTGCAACACTGTTCTAGCTTTTTTATTTTTTTAACAGAGAGGAAGGGAGAGGGATAGAGAGTTAGAAACATTGATGAGAGAGAAACATCGATCAGCTGCCTCCTGCACACTCCCCACTGGGTATGTGCCCGCAACCAAGGTACATGGCCTTGACCAAAATCGAACCTGGGACCCTTGAGTCGGCAGGCCAACGCTCTATCCACTGAGCCAAACAAACCGGTTAAGGCTAGCTTTTTTTTTTTTTATACTTATCCTTCACAACTGTTATAAGCATTTTAATAAAGCAAAACAAACCTAAACAACATAGTGAATTTGGACCCAGCTGAAGCCTTGTTCCTAAAGCCAATTCTACAGATGATCTGTGGCTTCATACCTTTCAGGTACGCAAACATTTCTACCCAAAAACTGCTCCAGGAGGAAGGAACACAAGATATTTTGCATAGAAATGGCCGTAAAGTTGCAGAGAAGAATTGCTAATGCCCTTTTAGAGGGCCATCATTTTATTTTTGCAAGACTACCTCTGAACATTGGCCAGTTTGTGAATTTGAGTAGGAAGGCAGACAGGAGTGAACAGAAAACAAAAACAAAAAAGAAGACAATAAAGCCAACACTGAGAAAGATAAAAGTCAAAAGGGCAATATCTTCAACCAATTGCTGTCTTGCCAGTGGTCTTCAAAAGTCATTTTTGAGATCAGTAAATACTCAGGCTTTTTACTATGAAACATTTTCTATCTGCCCCCAATTTTCATTTTACTCATGTTTAGCAAGATAAGAAACATAAGAAAATCTATTGCACTTAATCTAAAAAAGAAACCGGTCCTAGAGTGACCTCTTGAGTACAATTCGAACCCTTTGCTTTATATATATATTGACTTTTTACAGAGAGAAAGGGAGAGGGATAGAAAGTTAAAAACATCGATGAGAGAGAAACATCGATCAGCTGCCTCCTGCACGCACCCTACTGGGGATCGAGCCTGCAACCAAGGCACATGCCCTCAACCGAATCGAACCTGGGACCTTTCAGTCCACAGCCCGATGCTCTATCCACTGAGCCAAACCAGTCAGGGCTCAAACCCTTTTCTGACATGGAAAGGCTTTCTTCAATTTTATTTAATTTTTTCACCTGGCCTGCTTGTCTGGAGGTGCCAAGGTAAAAGGGAGAAAGAAAGAGAGATAGAAACATAAATGATGAGAGAGAATCTTGATTGGCTGCCTCCTGCATGCCCCCTACTGGAGATCGAACCCACAACCCGGGCATGGGCCCTTGACAGGAATCTAACCCGGGACCCCTTCAGTCCACAGGCTGACGAGCTATCCACTGAGCCAAACCAGCTAGGGCTCAAGTACTTTCTTGGTAGTTGGGGAGACAGGTGGAATGGAAGGAAAGTAGGGATAGGTTTGGGAATATCATCCAACTACTAAAAATCAAGAACAGAAGGAGGAAGAAGAGGAATTTTAAAATGTACAAGAAGAGGAGACCATCACAAATGACAAAAGAGCCAGAGTAAGTTGAAGCATAAAGTAGGTAGAAAGAGCCCTTCACCAATAACTCTAGATAAGATAGCAATCTTTCCCCATCACCCACCTTCTACATTCTCCTCCCTTCTCCTACTTCAATGAACTTTTGCCTCATGCTGAGTCCAATTATATTTATTTCTTGAGAATTTGAACTAAGAAGTTGTAGTCAGAGAATAATTGATATGGGAACTGTAAGATCCAAGAGAGAAATTTTAAGTTTAAGATATACACTGAGTGGCCAGATTATTATGATCTCTGAACATAAAACAATCTGGCCACTCACTGTATATCCTATATAATAAAAGGCTAATATGCAAATTGTCCCCTCAACCAGGAGTTCGACCAGCAGGCAGACCAGCCAACCACTCATGTCCCCTCCCCCTGGTCAGGCTGGCCAGACCCCACCCATGCATGAATTCATGCACTGGGCCTCTAATACACACACACACACTGAGTGGCCAGATTATTATGCATTCAGAGATCATAATAATCTGGCCACTCAGTGTATTTGGAACTATATAAACAATTTACTTCAGATACACACACACACACACACACACACACACACACACACACACTAGTGGCCCGGTGCACGAAATTCATGCATATTAAAAGGGGGTTAATTAGAAGAAATATTTTAATATTGCTATTTGCCCTTTCTCTATATTAGAAGTGTCAGAGATTAAAGAAAATTAGTAAAATGTATATGAAAATCTTCCTCCTGTCAGAGTCTGGGGTGCACTGCGGGACCCAGAGTCAAGTCCCTGCCCACCTGCGGCTCCTCAAAATCATGCAAGACCCAGACCCAGCCAGCCCTACCCCCATTGGGCGAGATCCAGACCCGGCCAGTCCCACCCTTGTCAAGCCCCCCCGGTGGGGCATGCAGCCTCAGGTCCCCTGGCCTGGTGCCGGGCAGGGGGCGCAGCCTCAGGTCCCCCATCAAGCCTTGTGGGGCGGGGTCATGGCCTGAGGTCTCCTGGCCTGGCAACAGGGTGGGGAGCATGGCCTGAGGTCTCCCAGCCTGGGCCGGGTAGGTGGGCATGCCTTGAGGTCCCCCGTCAAGCCCTGCCAGCTGGGGAGTGCAGCCTGAGGCTTCCTGCCCTGGCCCAGCGCCATGCAGCCTCAGGTCCTTGCTGATTGCTCGTTAAGGCTCATTATGGGAACTCAGCCTCCACTGTGGGTGCAGCCAACTTGTGTTATGGAAACCCTGCCTCCGCTGTGGGCGTCGTCATTTTTGTGACATTGTGACGATCAATTTGCATATTCCCTCTTTATTATATAGAATATGAAAAAAAAAAACAGCCCTGGCTGGGTGGCTCAGTTAGTGGGACCATCATCCCATACACCAAAAGGTTGTGGGTTTGATTCCCAGTCAGGGCACATACCTAAGTTACAGGCTCAATCCCTAGTCAGGATATGTATAGGAGGCAACTAATAGATGTTTCTATCTCACATTGATGTCTCTTTCTCTGTCTTCCTCTCTCTAAACATATTTTTTTTAATTGCATATAATACATGTGGTATTATAGGAGAAAAATATTTTAAAAACTATTGCTCTTTTTCATGATTAAATACCATTTTCTATTCATTTACTACTTGTAAAATATGGATTTGTAATTTCAGGAATGATCATTTTGTCAGTAATGAGAGCAATTAAGATTCACATGAAACTAATAAGATTAGTAAAAAATAAAGGGGTTATTATGATTTGGATTCAACATAAATTCATCCATAGGGAAAAAGAAGCCAAGTAGACATAGCATAGACACAGTATCTGACCCTTTCTTGTTGACCTAAATAAACTAGGTGTTTAATCTAAAAAAAAAAAAAAAAAAAAAGGAAGAAAGAAAAAGTCCTAAACTGATTTCCTTTTATTGTAATGGAAATTACATTTTTATTCGAAGAGAATGACATCAAATGAAGCAACATTACATCTCCAGATATCAACTAACAGGAAATACAAATTAATTGCATTTTTCCCAACACTGGTAGGACACTGCCAAATGGTATTTCCTCAAAAAGATATTTAAAAAAAATCCTTTTCTCATAAACATGTATTGAGTACTCATTATGTGTCAAATACAATCATAGAAACTAAAGAGGATGATGAAATCTTCAGAGGGAAGGCAGGAGGGCCCGGGGTGGGAGAGAGAGAGATTAACCAGGGAATTTATATGCATATATGCATAGCCCATGGACACAGATAATAGTGTGGTAAAGGCTTGGGAGGAATGGGTGTAGGGTGTCAATGGGAAAACACACACACACACACACACAAAAAAAAAAAAACAAAGAGGACATCTGTAATACTTTCAACAATAAAGATAAATTTTATAAAAAGAACATTGTGTCACAAAATATGCTATTTATTCATATACCGTTTACTCTGAGCACACAGGAAAAATGACATTTCTCAGGCTTCCACACAGTTATATCTGGCCATGGGACTGAACTTTGGCCAATACAATTTTGGCAGTAGTGATATAACCAGCTTCTAGTCCTGACCCTTAAAATCCTTTCAGCTTTCACTTCTTTCTTGGGGGTCCACATATTTCAAAGAGTAGAACTACAGAATGGAGGAGGCTTATCCCACTGTCACCAGACTGTGAGGTAAAAGTAACATTTGTTGTGTTAAGCCACTGAGATTTGTGGGTTTATTTACTATCACTGAAGAACCCTTCCTAATCTCATGATCTAGAGAACAAAATTGTAACAATGAAAACTTGTAACATAATATGGGAATGTAGAGATAAATACTATATATGGATAGAAAAACAGAGTACATATTTCCTGTAGACTCAGTCAGGGATGGAATCAAGAGGTGAAAGTTCACATTGCACTTGAATTATGGTAGGAGTTTGCAAGATAGAGCAAAACAAAATGAGAGATTGAAGGAAATGATCTGTTGCTGAAATATCTTTCATCATCAAGGAATAACGATGTTTTCTAATTTAAAGGCAACTAAGATGGGAAAGTAAATATAAAAGCAATTTAAGAGCTACATTCAACATTGTGGTGAAGCAATACTGGATTACCATTTAGCTTACTTAACTGGAAATTGATTTGGCCAGATAATACATTTGCTGTGTAATCATTTATAATTCACTTTTATTATAAATGAATTCATGAAAAAAATAAAAGCACCTAGCAGGTTATTTAGAAATTTTTAAACTCACTTCAAAATAGAATGTATTCATTAGTAAGAGATCCTTAGTACCTAATATCTAAAAGGTCCTATCTTCAGATGCAGGCTAATTCCTGATACTTGGACAGGGTTCAAGGTTAATGTAGTGATACCACAATCTATAGTTGCCAGGGGCAGCTAGATCCAACTATACTGAATGCCTTAATGTGAATGTATAACATTTCTCCCGAGATGAAACAAAAACTAGCAGCAGAAAATCTGAACTCTTTTACTATTCAGAGAAAGTGATGTGTTCTGCACTGGCCTCTCCTTCTGAGAAGGTGTGAGATGAAGGCTTCGCTGTGAATTGTCAAATCTGCTTTCCTAGAAAGGGTGTTTGAATTATAATAGAAAGAAGAACCTGTGAGTTTAGGGAAAATGAAGAAAACCATGTTAAGAACAAATGAATAATGTGTCAAGGGTCGTACCACAGGAGGACAAATGATAACCATCCTTAAAAGTGCAACATATGAGGTACTGAGTCAGAGGAAGATAAAGACTGGAATGGAAAGATTCAGAGCGTTGTGAGATCTTGGAGGAGTTTGATCTGTGGATAGCACATTATAGCTCTATAAATTCAAGGTGGAAACGAATGGTTGGTGTGCAGGTTTGAGGCATCAATCATCAGTAAGGTGGACAGTTCTGAGTGTTGGAGATGAAGGGAATGGCTTCTTCCTGAACGAGTGGACCAGGCAGAAATGTTATTCCAGGTTAAACATTTAAAAATACTAAGTAAACCTCAAATATAAATTTGTGGTTATGACTTTGAATTGAGGATTTTCAACATAATGACCAACCTGTGCACTACGTATATTCCTACTTGAACAGAAGTGTCAGGTATTTCCTAGGGAAAAAAAAATTATGATAAAGATTAGCTCAGGAAGAGTTTTCTCTTATAATATAGCAATATGGCCTCAGCAACTTAGTGCATAACAAATATAAAATTAAAAATATGATTAGAAGGGTGTGTTTGTCATCATGACTTCATAGATTTCTGTTTTATACTGATCCTCCTTTTTTTTTTCTCTGCATTACTAACACCTTACTAACTGATATTTCTGATATGTTTGCCAGGTTCCTTTAGGTTTCTTGAATACCAAGCATACAAAATACACCTTTAGTTTGGAAATTAGGGAAAGAGGCAACATGAAGGCTGATGATATTTACCAGCTTTATAAATAAATTAAAAAACATTTTTTCCTTTTTATTTCCTTTTAGTACACATAGATACTCAGGTTTACTTGATCAGTCTATTGTGATCAAAGGCACATGTGACCAGTTCTGGGATACAGAAATAGTCTCACCAATAGTACTGCTTCTTTTTAACTTCTTAATATTGGTCCTTTATTACCCACATCATAGCAGAATTCCTTGAAACTTATTAAAGCTCTTGTAAAAAGTATACTTAAGCCCTAGCCCAGTGGTTGGCAAACTGCGACTCACAAGCCACATGCGGCTTGCGAGCTGCAGTTTGCCGCTCTGTTGACTAATGAGTTTCCCGACCACTGCCCTAGCCAGTTTGGCTCAGTGGATAGAGCATCAGCCTGTGAACTGAAGGGCCCTGGGTTTGATTCCAGTCAAGGGCACATACCTCAGTTGTAGGCTTGATCCCTGACCCTGATCAAGGGCCCTGTGGGAGGCAACCAATCAATGTGTTTCTCTCACATTCATGTTTCTCTCTGTCTCTCCCTCTCCCTTCCACTCTCCTTGAAAATCAATGGAAAAACAAGGATTAACAATAAAAAAGTACTTAAAAACAGTTTTAACTAAGTATAGCTAGCATTGTGACTATGTTTGCATTAATTGGGTACTATGACCGAGAAGCCTATTTGTCCCGTGTTATTCTATACTAGAGGCCCGGTGCACAAATTTTGTGCATGGGTAGGGCCCCTAGGCCTGGCCTGTGATCAGGGCCAATCAGGTTCCCCACCTCCCCACCTCCCTGCCTCCTCCTTCACTTGCCACCCATGTACCACCACCATGCCATTCCACCGCCTCCCCACTTTCCCGCCTCCTCCTTCCCTCGCTCCCTCAGTGCCCTGCCATCGCAGCTGGTCACCCATCATATTCCGTGCCGTCCCCTGGTGGTCAGTGCACGTCATAGTGAGTGGTCGAACTCCCGTTCTCCCAGTCAAACTCCCGAGGGGACACTTTTCATATTAGCCTTTTTATATATATAGATGGTATATGCGTGTATGCATAACCCATGCATACAGACAATTTGGCAGCCATATCTGAGTCTCCATCGACCTGGCTCACACTGTTTGCTCCATCTGCTCTGGCTTTGGTGATTCCCTAATGTCCACCCCATCCAATTTGCAGCCCCAGCTAATCTGTGTGCAGTATGCAAATGATAGTTAATAAACAAGTATGGATCTGACATTAGCATACTTTAATTCAGATATGAGACAAAAATTTATTTTAGATAGTTTTTCTCATATATAAACATGATTCTTTGCTGAGACTGTACTCAGAAGCTGTGTATCTGAAAACTTCCTTTTATTTGGGCATTGTCCTGCCAAATAAAAATATGTATTTTTTCTGTATTAGTTTATTGGTGAAATTGTTTTTGGGGGCCACAGAGAAATTAAGTAAACCTAGGGAGTGATCCTTTGTAGGCTTAGAAATTCCACCATGCTTAGACAAATTAAGCTGTTTTCCACTGATTTATGTAAAGCAATTAACAAAGTAATATATTTAAAGATAAAGGAGAGCATCAAGCACTAATGTAGTTTTTGAAAATTACTGAAAGTAATGGCAAAGCTAATCTGTTATAAATTTCTTTTAATTAAGTAGTGTTCAGAATATATTTTTTCTCAGTTAAATCTATTTCATGCCATTCTTGAATGTTTTCATCTTTACATACTCAGGGAAGTGTTCTAATATGGCCTCTATTTTCTGTATAGCATTATATTTATGAACTAGAGGCCTGGTGCATGAAAATTTGTGCACTTGGCGGGGGGGGTGTCCCTCAGCCCAGCCTGCACCCTCTTGCAGTCCAGGAGCCCTCAGGGGATGTCCATCTGCCAGCTTAGGCCTGTTCCTCAGGGGAACGGGTCTAAGCTGGCAGTCAGACATTCCTCTGGCAGCCCAGGACCCCTCAAGGGATGTCTGACTAATGGCTTAGGCCTGGTCCTCTGTGCTGGCCAGCAATGAGCTGGCTTCTGGCTAAGCAGTGCTCCCCTGTGGAAGCGCCCTGACCACCAGGTGTCAGCTCCTCCATTGAGCGTCTGCCCCCTGGTGGTCAGTGCACATCATAGCAACCAGTCGTTTCTGGTTGTTCCACCATTAGGGTCAATTTGCATATTACCCTTTTATTATATAGGATTACAGAGTAAGTAGACTATGGTGTTAGACTGTTTTGTTGTTGTTTTTTTTGTTTTGTTTTGTTTTTGTGGGGTTTTTTTTAACATATTTTATTGATTTTTTACAGTGAGGAAGGGAGAGGGATAGAGAGTTAGAAACATTGATGAGAGAGAAACATTGATCAGCTGCCTTCTGCACACCCCTTACTGGGGATGTGCCTGCAACCAAGGTACATGCCCTTGACCGGAATCTAACCTGGGACCCTCAGTCCGCAGGCCGATGCTCTATCCACTGAGCCAAACTGGTTAGGGCTGGTGTTAGAATGTTTTAATAAGACCTGTTGCTTTAAAACCAAAAAATTACTTCCAAATGCTATGTTGTTTACTTAAAATGTCAAACATTACTATTATAAGGGTGATAAAATCTTATCATTATGAGACAAATCATAAAATACCAGTAAACCTAGGCAGCATAATTTAGGACACTGTTTATGTGGAAAAATGATACATTTTATTAATTTATTGTAACTTGTATGAATATATTCATGACCAGAGTATAAACACTTAACAATTTTTTATTCAAATGTATATTTCACTTCCTGGGATATCGTGAAAACTGAAGAAATAAGGTGGAAGAGCTTCTGAAATCTATGATATGTAGCCATAGGTGAACATTGCCTTTCTCTGTGGAATATTGAAGCTCAGTCAGTTGTGGCTTTATTGGGGAAGGGGGCAGGGTCGGGGCGGGGGGGCGCTCAGATTAATTTGGAGCTCCCCATGATTTACAATGAGTATAAACAACTTTGTGTGGTGTCATGCCCACTAAGACTTCCAGGCATGTCCCAGGATTGATCCAGCCTCCCCAGTGACATTCCTCCTTTCTGGATAGGATCCAGCACTAGCGTAGCCTGCCTGCAACTAGTCTGAAAGAGAACAGACTCCTCTACCTCTCTCCAGCTTGTCTTCCCTCAAATTTCTCATTGCACCAGGCTTTTGGAGCTCAGAACTCCATGGCCCACCGTTTTTTGTAGAAAACTCCCTTCAGACCCTACACTGTTTTGTCAAAGCCAGAGAGTTTTAATTTGTTTTGTTTTTGTCCATTCAGATAGCTAAACCATCCTTCCTGAATAATAGAGATTTAAGACTGAGATGGTAAGGTTATCATGCATAGAGTCAAATGGGCACCTGGAACATTAGTGAAAACATTTCTGATTAAATATATCCACCATAAAATGCCGTTGGCTTTCACTTGGGCTAATAAATCCTTGTTTCTTAGCAGCAAGTGAAATTCCTGCACAGGTTGCTAGGTTTATCCTCAAGAGCTCTCTTCATTCCTCCTACTATAGAAGGGGATAACTTTCTCCAAAAGTTAGTCAGAGAATTGCTCACTAACGTGAGGGTGAGCAGCAGGTATAGAAACAATGGAAAAAGTGGAAAGTTGTTTTCTTTCCTAATTTCTCCTTCAACAGTTAAATGTAAATTATAAAATCCTTAGGCTTTTTGTCCTGGAAGATTTATCATCTTAAGAAAAGGAAACTTTTCTTCCCCTCCCTGTTTAAACAAACAAACAAACAACAACAACAAAAAAAAAACCAGTTCATCTTCTGAGTAATTTTGTATTGTCATTTTAATTTACAAGTTAATATACAAGTCTTGGATGACTTTCTATGCCCTTGATTTATTTTATTTTATTTTATTTTACATTTTACACATCTTTATCTGTTTCTCTTGTCTTTGCTCTGTGTGATTTGTTCAACTTTTTATTTTTACCTTTTTGCTGATTTGTTTTTGCAATTTGTGTTTTAAATTTTCGTCAACTCTTTCTTATTCTCAGATTCATTCTTTTTTTTAGCAGGCTGTTCTTGTTATACGGATACTGTAAAAGAGTAATTTTTAAAAAGACTACATTTTCTTTCCTAAATTATCCATTTTTGAGTGTCTATTGTTTCTGCTTGTTCATCTCTATTTTTTTCTTTTTATGCTGCCAATTGTCCTCAAGTAATTTCTAAATCGTTGTTTTGCCTTCATACACCTGAATGAAGGAGTGGATGACAAGCTAGGTAATTGTCACAGGGTTTCTATGTCTGACTCAAGCTCTTCCCTGAAAGAAAGAAATGACTGCCAGTCCTGGGTGCACAGACAAGGTGTGGGAACCTACAGACTTCACCTGCGGGTGTAGCTATTGCTAATCTGAGTCCTTAGATCAGGAGACCCTGATCTAAGATGCCAGTTCTAACACTAGCCTCTTTGGTAGGTCATTTTCTATCTTTAGAAAACAGGAGCTTATATCTTGAGCACCCTGGGTGTGAGTATAGTCTTTCCTATAGTCACTCAATGTCCTGACCTTGGATAGTATCAGGGATGCCTGATCAAGGCCGGGATCCTAGGTAGTCACTTGGCACTCTAAGTTTCTGACACCAAGTAACAACAGTGAACCAACACAGGTGACTATACTGTCAACTTAGCTTTTATTACTTGCAGGATTAAACCAAATCACAAACACATCAGAATACACACACACACGTATTGGTGGTTAACAAATGGAAAGTCCAAGAGTCTCAGATGTCCTCCAATGCCAGCTACTCACAGAATGATGATCACTGGTCGCTTGGAGTCGTCCCTATGGGCGAGTCACAGAAGCCTCAGCATCCTGGGAGGGTCCACGTCTCGCAAGGAAGACTGCTGAACCAGCTGGAGACAGCAAGGCCCAGAATACTCAATGGCCACCAAGGCAGACACAGGAAGTTGGCGTGGCTCATTCACAGGAGGGTGAATAGCAGCTTGCTTGTTCTGCTTTCAGCTTTTATAAGGTCCTTGCCTGCCTGTGATAACCTGTCACAGTGAATCTGACAAACAAACTTGTAACTTGTAAATATTTGTCAACATCTGCTACAGGGGCCCACACCCTTCAGTTTCTGTGTTCATCTGACAAGATGTTGTAGGCAGCCTTCCCAGGCAGTCACAGTGGCTGCACTTGACACCTGGTAGGTGTAAAGATGCATTCAGGCATGGAGCCAGTCAAGTAATGCCAACTCCATGCTCTCCGCAGCTGCCAAAGATGATAATTTCACCTCAGAGGATACAAGTTGTTTTGCTGGGCTAATGGAAGAAAATATAGGCACACCACTGAGGAAAGTCTTACTGATTAATATTTTCCCAGTAAGAAGCCTCTTGGTTTTCAGTATCCAATCTTCAAAGAATATTTATATCACTGTGGGAACCCTGATCAGAGTACACCGGATGTTCAAGGCCAATTGGAGTGTGGGAGCCCTGTCTAGAGTACGCTGGATGTTCAAGGCCAAGGCAAATTTCCCAGAGGCAAGTACAAAAGCAAGAACACAGCAATCTTACTGTACTAGGCAAGTGTGCCCTTCTATAACCCAAAAGACTGATGTCAGTATTTGGGCAAGAAGCCTCTTTTGTCTAAGTTGGTAGAAAGTATGTTACTGGCCAGTTGGTGTGCGGTTGCTTGGTCAGGCTACTACGTTGGTATAGCTCCTATGTTGGAAGCTGCTTTGTAGGAAAGATGGGTTATTGACCAGCCAGTGTGCAGCTGCCTACTTTATGGGACTGATTTGAAGAATTGCATTGCCTGGCTCCTTGTTAGCAATGGTCACTTGGGCTACAAAAAGACTCTCCTATATGTCTACGACTCCTCATGTCTTCTCCATCTAACACCCTGCACCCAAGGAGGTTCAGTCTCTGGCAGAGGGACTCGGACACGACAGTTGGCACAGTCAGGCAAGATGAAGGAGTGAGTACTCCCACAATTGGCGCAGCAAGCAGGGGCAAGGAAGAACTTGTTCCCAACAATCACTCAATCCAACTTTGTTGGCTAATATTTACAGAGAAAAATACATTTATATTCTCAACACTCAATACATTTTAAACCAAATTATGGAAAACTAGAGGCCCGGTGTACCAAATTTGTGCACTGGGGTGTGGGGGGGTATCCCTCAGCCCAGCCTGCAACCTCTCCAATCTGGGACCCTTTGGGGGATGTCCAACTGCTGGTTTAGGCCCAATCCCTGTGGACATCCCTCTCACAATCCAGGACTGCTGGCTCCTAACCACTCGCTTCCCTGCCTGCCTAATTGCCCCTAACCGGTTCTTCCTGCCAACCTGATCACCCCTAACCACTCTCCTACTAGCCTGATCGATGCCTAACTGCTCCCCTGCCAGCCCAATTGACCCCAACTACCCTCCCTTGCCAGCCTGGCCCCCCCCAACTGCCCTCCCCTGCTGGCCATCTTGTGGTGGTCATCTTTGGCCAAATGGGGGTGGCCATCTTTGACCACATGGGGGAGGCCATCTTGTGCGAGGGTCAATTTGCATATTACCTCTTTATTATATAGTATATCCTGATATACATCTATAATAATAAAAGCATAATATGATAATTAGACCAGACATCCTTCTGGACTACCTTCCAGACTAAGCCCGGCTGTGAGGGAAGCCTGGGTCCTGGGTGCCAGAGGGAAGCTGGTGCCAGCAGCAGAGGGAAGGAAGGCCTACTCTTTTTTTTTTTTTTTTTTTTAATCTGAATAAAGATTTATTTAAAAAAAAAGAAGTCTTAGTAATAGTAAAATAAATTGATTTGTCAGTGATGTAGTTGTTTCTGGGTCTCACTTATCAACAAAACTATTCCATGAACAATTACAAAATTGAGTTTGTTTTCAAACTTGTATTTCTATTTGAATAGTATATCAGAGTTTAGATGTCACAATGAGAGTATTTATCATTTAAATGCCATTAAAGTAACAGTGCATGTTCAATCTGATAGCTGTATGCCTTTTCTTTGTTTAGCACCATTAATTTGAATGTGGTAAGATTACTTTTATTTTTTTATTTTTTATTTATTTATTTATTTTTTTTTTTAATTTTTTTTTCTTTATTTTTTTATTTTTTCAAATTTTTATTAAGGTATTATATGTGTACATATCTTACCATTGCCCCCCACCCCCACCCCACTCCCATACATGCCCTCTCCCCCCAATGTTTTGCATCCGTTGGTTACTCTTATATACATGCATATAAGTCCTTCAGTTGATCTCTTATTTCCCCCACCTCTCCCTAACCTTACCACTGTAATTTGACAGTCTGTTTGATGCTTTACTGCCTCTGTAACTATCTTTTTGTTCATCAGTTTATAATGTTTTTCATTATCCCCAAATGAGTGGGATCATGTGGTATTTTTCTTTCATTGACTGTCTTATTTCACTTAGCATAATGTTCTCTAATTCCATCCAAGTGCCTACAAATGGTAGTAATTCCTTCTTTTTTACGGCAGCATAGTATTCCATTGTGTAGATGTACCATAGTTTTCTGATCCAGTCATCTGCTGATGGGCACCTAGGCTGTTTCCAAATCTTAGCTATTGTAAATTGTGCTGCTATGAACATAGGGGTGCATATATCCTTTCTGATTGGTGTTTCTGGTTTCTTAGGATATATTCCTAGGAGTGGGATTACTGGGTCAAATGGGAGTTCCATTTTCAGTTTTTTGAGGAAACTCCATACTGTTCTCCACAGTGGCTGCACCAGTCTGCATTCCCACCAGCAGTGCACGAGGGTTCCTTTTTCTCCGCATCCTCGCCAACACTTGTCGTTTGTTGATTTGTTGATGATAGCCATTCTGACAGGTGTGAGATGGTATCGCATTGTTGTTTTGATTTGCATCTCTCGGATAATTAGTGACTTTGAGCATGTTTTCATGTGTCTCTTGGCCAGGAAGGCCTACTCTTGAACAATTTTCATGCATCGGGCCTCTAGTCCTATCTAATAAAGAGGGAATATGCTAATTAACCATCACAGCCTCACAAAGATGGTGGCACACACAGCCAATAAGGAGGGAATATGCTAATTGACTGCCATGCCCTCAAACACATGGAGGCTAAATTGCATGTTATTAAACAATTAATGTGTTACCAAAGAGATCAAGAAAGAAAGAAAAAACTTCCTGGAAACAAATGAAAATGAACACATAACAACCTAAAATTTATGGGACACAGTGAAAGCAGTCCTGAGAGGAAAGTTCACAACATTACAGGCCTACCTCAAAAAACAAGAAAAACTTTTAACCAACTACTTAACCCTATAACTTAAAAAATTAGAAAGGGAAAAACAAGAAAAGCCCAAAGTAAGAAGAAGGAAGGAAATATAAAGATCAGAGTAGAAATAAATGACATAGACACTAAAAATTAAATAAATAAATAAATAAATAAATAAATAAATAAATAAATAAAATTAAAAAAAAATCAACAAAATCAAGAGTGGTTCTTTGAAAAGATAAACAATATTGATGAATCTTTAACCAGGCTCATCAAGGAATAAAGAAGAGATAGACCACATGTTAGGACACAGGCTAAGTCTCTACAAATTCAGGAAGATGGGAATCGTATCAAGCATCTTCTCAGATCACAATGGCGTAAAATTAGAAATCAACTACAATAAAAACAATTAACAAAAATCAAACAAATAGAGGCTAACATATGCTATTAAACAATGATTAGGTCACCAAGGAGATTAAAGAAGAAATTAAAAAATCCTGCAAACAAATGACAATGAAAATACAACAATCCAAAATCTATGGGACTCAGTGAAAGCAATCCTGAGAGGAAAGTTCATAGCAACAGTGGCCTACCTCAAAAAATAAGAAAAACTTGTACTAAGTTATATAACCCTACAACTTAAATAATTAGAAAGAGAGTAACAAGAAAAGCCCAGAGTAAGTAGGAGGAATGAAATAATATATATCAGAATTGAAATAAATGATGTAGAGACCAAAACAACCATACAGGAGATCAATAAAACCAAGAATTGGTTCTTTGAAAGGATAAACAAGATTGATGAACCTCTAGACAGACTTACCAAGAAACAAAGAGAGAGGACCCAAATAAATGAAAAGAGAAACAAAAGAGGTGAAATAATAACTGACCCCACAGAAATACAAAGGATCATAAAAAATACTTTGAACAACTCTATTCCAATAAATTGGACAACTTTGACGAAATGGACATATTCCTAGAAAAATACAATATTCCAAAACTTAATCAGAAAGAATTAGAAAACTTGAAAAGGCTGATAACTACTGATAAAATTGAGGCAGTAATAAAAAACAAAACAAAACAAAAAACAAGCAAACAACAACAAAAAAAAAACAATAAAAATCTTCCAGCAAACAAAAGCCCTGGTACAGACAGCTTCACAGGGGAGTTTTACCAAACATTCAAAAAAGAACTAACACCTATCCTCCTCAAATTATTCCAAAATATTCAAAAGGAAGAAACTCTTCTAAGCTCTTTCTATGAGGCTAGCATTATCATAATGCCAAAACCAGATAAAGACATTAAAAGAAAGAGAATTACAAGCCAATATCCCTGATGAACATAGATGCTAAATTCCTCAACAAAATTTTAGCAAATTGGATGCAGCAATACATTAAAAGATCATACATGACCAAGTGGGATTTATTCTGGGGATGCAAGGCTGGTACAATATCTGCAAATCAATAAATGTGATATAGCACATTAACAGATTGCAAGACAAAAATCACATGATCATATCAATTGATGAAGAAAAAGCATTCGACAAAATTCAACACCTTTTCAGCAAAGTGGAAACAGAGGGATCGTACCTCAACATAATAAAGGACATCCTATATAACAAAAGCCTAATATGCTAAGTGTCCAGTCGACTGGTTAGATAATCAAAGCACAATATGCTAATGATATGCTATGGCCACTCAACTGCTCGCTATGATGTGCTCTGACCACCAGGGGGCAGATGCTCTGATTGGTAGGTTAGCTTGCTGCTGGAGTCTGACTGATCAGAACTGAATAAGATGGGCTGGACACTCACTCCCTGAAGCCCTCCCATGGTCCCTTCCCAGCTGGCCAACCTCCCACATTCCTCCCTGGCCCCAATCATGCACTGGTGGGGTCCCTCATCCTGGCCTGCACCCTCTGGCAATCCAGGACCCCTCATAAGATGTTGGAGAGCTGGTTTCGGCCTGATGCCACAGGGCAGGCCGAGGGACTCCACTGGTCCACGAATTCATGCACTGGGACTGTAGTATAATATAAATCTACAACCAACATAATTCTCAATGGGTGAAAATTAAACCATTTCCCTTAAGAAGAAGTACAATTCAGGATGTCTGCTTTCACCATTATTCAATACTAGAGGCCAGATGCACAAAATTTGTGCAAGGGTCTTGGCCATTGCTGCCATGGCGGCTGCCTCAGCCCCTGCCACTGCAGTGGCCGCCTCTGCCTTGGCCCCCCCGCTGTTGCGGCTTCATCCTGAAGGTCATCCGGAAGGATGTCCAGTCTAATTAGCATAATACACTTTTATTATTATAGACTAGAGGCCCGGTGCATGAAATTCGTGCACTGGGAGGGGTGTCCCTCAGCCCAGCCTGCACCCTCTCCAATCTGGGACCCCTCGGGGGATGTCTGACTGCTGGTTTAGGCCCAATCCCATAGGAACTGCTGGATCCTAACAGCTCACCTGCCTGCCTGCCTGATTGCCCCTAACCGCTTCTGCCTGCCTGCCTGATCACCCCCTAACTGCTCCCTTGCTGGCCTGATTAACACCTAACTGCTCCCCTGCCGGCCTGATCACTCCAACTGCCCTCCCCTGGCAGCCTGATCTCACTCCCAACTGCCCTTCCCTGCTGGCCTGATTGCCCCTAACTGCCACTGCCTACCTGATCGCCCCTAACTGCCCTCCCCTGCTGGCCTGATCTCGTCCCCAACTGCCCTCCCCTGCCAGCCTGATCTTGTCCCCAACTGCCCTCCCCTGCCGGCCTGATATTGCCCCCAACTGCTCTCCACTGCCAGCCAAGTTGGTTCTTATTGGTCAGTTTCTATGCCAGTCAGAGTCAAAAGCTCCACTTCCTAGGCAGCCATTGGCTCCTCACATTTCACCCAGATTTGGTTCTGAAATGGAGGCACGGTTGCTGGCCAGGCCCGGAGAGAAAGAAAGAGGCAACTGCTGATCAAAAGCTGCCACAGAAGCTACGGATCATACTCTGCTTCTCTCTTCAAGCATCTCTCTGGGCCTGATTCGCAGCCCCCTCAGCAGTCAGTGCTGGGTCACCACGACTACAGCCACTGATTGCAGGACTGGCTTCCAGTTGGTTGATCCTCTGGTCGTGATGGACCTAGGCTTTTTATTATAAAGGATACTATTATAAGTGCTAACCATGGCAATAAGACAAAAAGTAGAAATAAAAGTCATCCAAACTGGAAAGGAAAAAGTAAAACTGTGATTATTCGCAGATGATATAATATTGTACATAGAAAATCCTAAAAACTCCATTAAAAAACTACTAGATTTAATAAATGAATTTGACAACCTAGCAGGATACAAAATAAACACCCAGATATCAATGGCATTTTTATATACCAATAATTAACTCTCAAAAAAAAGAAAATAAAAAAACAATTCCATTTACCATTGCAACAACAACAACAAAAAATTAAGATATTTAGGAATAAATCTAACCAAGCAGGTAAAAAACCTGTACTCAGAAAACCACAGGACCTTGAAAAAGAGATGGAAGAAGATATACACAAGTGGAAGAATATACTGTGTTCATGGATAGGTAGAATCAACATCATTAAAATGTCTACATTACTACCCAATGCAATCTATAGATTCAATGCAATCTATATTAAAATTCCAATGGCATATTTCACAGATCTAGAAAAAACACTCCAAACATTTATATGGAACAAAAAAAAAAAAAAAGAAATCTTGAGAAAGAAAAACAAAGTTGGAGGAATCACAAAACTAGATATTAAGTTATACTGCAAAGCCACTTTGCTCAAAATACATAAACCGGCATATAGATCAATGGAACAGAACAGAGAACCCAGAAATTGACCCATGCTATTATGCTCAATTAATATTTGACAAGAGCATATAATGGAGGAAAGATAGTCTCTTCAATAAATGGGGTTGGGAAAATTGGACAGCTACACACACAAAAAAATGAAACTAGATCACCAACTTACACCACACACAAGAATAAACTCAAAATGGATAAAAAAAATCTAAATGAAAGTTGTGAAACCATAAATATCTTAGAAGAAAACAATCTTTAGTCAGCAAAATCTCAGATATCCCTGGTAGCAATATGTTTACTGACACATCTCCTATGGCAAAGGAAACTAAGGAGAAAGTAAACAAATGGAACTACATCAATATAAAAAGCTTCTGCACAGCAAAAGAAACCACCAACAAAATAAAAAGGAAGCCCACTGCATGATAGTATTTATTGGCAATGATACATGTGATAAAGGGTTAATTTCTAAAATATATAAGGAACTCATACAACTTAACAAAAGGAAGTTAAACAATTCAATTTAAAAATGGGTAAAAATACCTAAATAGACACTTTTCCAAAGGGGACATACAGAAGGCCAAGAGACATGTGAAAAAATGGTCAAAATCACTGATCATCAGAGAGATGCAAATTATAAGGACAATCACCTCACACCTGTCAGAATGACTACCATCAACAAATCAACAAATGACAAGTGCTGGTGAGGATGAAGAGAAAGGGGTACCCTAGTAAACTGCTGGTGGAAATGCATATTGGTACAGCCATTGTGGAAAACAGTATGGAGTTTCCTCAAAAAATTAAAAAAATGGAACTCCCATTTAACCCAGTGATTTCACTTCTAGGAATATATCCTAAGAAACCCAAAACACCAATCAGAAAGAATATATGCATCCCTATGTTCATAGCAGGCCAATTTACAAGAGCTAATATTTGGAAACAGCCCAGGTGCCCATCAGCAGATAAGTGGATAAAAAAGCCATGGTGCATCATTTACACAACAGAATACTACATGGCGGAAAAGAAAAAAAAAAAAAAAAAGGAACTCTTGCCATTTGCAACAGCATGGATGGATCTGGAGAGTATTATGCTAAGCGAAATAAGTCAGTCAGAGAAAGATAAGTATCATATGGTCACATATGTGGAATCTAATGAACAAAATAAACTGATGAACAAAATAGATCCAGAGATTTAGAACCCTGACCAGACTGATTACTTTCAGAGGCAAGCTGGAGGGGTGTGGGGGAGGAGAGATTAACCGTGGAACTTGTATGCATATATATATAGCCCATGGACACAGACAATAGTGTGTTGAAGGTTTGGAAGGTGCAGATGTGGAGAGGAGGGTGTCAATGGGGAAAACCCCCCACAAAGCAGACATCTATAATACTTTCAACAATAAAGATAAATGTTAAAAAAAGGAATATATCTGTGAGCTAGTAAGAGAATGTTATAGCCTCATAGATACAGAGAACAGACTGAAGATTGCCAGAGAAGAGAGCCTGTTGGATGACAAAAGTGAAAGGATTAAATATTACAAACTGGTAGGTACAAAATAGTCATAGGCGTGTAAAGTACAGCATGGAGACATAGTCAATATATCCTATCTAATAAAAGAGTAATATGCAAATTGACCGTACCTCTGCTATGCCCACAAGCCACACCCATCAGCCAATCAGGAGCTAGTATGCAAATTAACCCAACCAAGATGGCTGCGGCCATAGAGTGAGCAGGAGGCTTGGGTTTCCCCGGCGATGGAGGAAGCCAAACTTACTGGCTGGCCCTGGCCTCTGCTCAAGGCTACAAAGTTTCAATTATAGAAGATAAATAAATCCCAGATACTAGGGCCTCCACTTGGGTCACTGGGGGGCGTGGCCAGCCTGCAAACCATCACAGGCCCCTTGCCCAGGCCACCCCATGTCCCAAGAGAACCCCCAACCTGGTCCAGGACACCCTTCAGGGCAAGCCAGCCAACCCCCACCGTGCACCAGGCCTCTATCCTATCTAATAAAAGAGTAATATGCAGATTGACCATCACTCCAACACACAAGATGGCTGCCCCCATGTGGTCAAAGATCCTGCCCCCATGTGGACACAAGATGGCCACCACAAGATGGCCAGCAGGGGAGGGCAGTTGGGAGGAGCTAGGTCTGCATGGGAGGGCAGTTGTGGGTGATCAGGCCAGCAGGGGAGGGCAGATGGGAGGGACCAGGCCTGCAAGGGAGGGCAATTGGGGGGTGACCAGGCTGGCAGAGGAGGGAATTGGGGGCGACCAGGCCTGCAGGGAAAGGCAGTTGGGGAAGAGGCCTGCAGGGGGGAGCAGTGTGCGGGGGGGGGACCAGGCCTGCAGGGGAGGGCAGTTAGGGGTGACCAGGCCTGCAGGGGAGGGCAGTTAGGGGGGACCCAGACCTGCAGGGGAGGGCAGTTAGGGGCAATCAGGCTGGCAGGGGAGCAGTTAGTCATCAATCAGGCTGGCAGGGGAGTGGTTAGGGGGTGATCAGGCTGGCAGGTAGAAGCGGTTAGGGCAGCCGTGGGCAAACTACGGCCTGTGGGCCTGATCCGGCCCGTTTGGCTGTTCTATCTGGCCTGCGGAGCCGAAAGAGCGGAGGGTTCTCTTGCTCTCTCCTCTACTCCTTTACTTTGAATTTATATTAGTTCCCACAAACACTCCATCCATGCTTTTGTTCCGGCCCTCTGGTCCAGTTTAAGAACCCATTGTGGCCCTCGAGTCAAAAAGTTTGCCCACCCCTGGGTTAGGGGCAATCAGGAAGGCAGGCAGGTGAGCAGTTGGGAGCCAGCAGTCCTGGATTGTGAGAGGGATGTCCGACTGCCCGTTTAGGCCCGAACGGGCAGTTGGACATCCCTTGAGGGGTCCCAGATTGGAGAGGGTGCAGGCTGGGCTGAGGAAACTCCCCCCCCCCATGCACAAATTTCGTGCACTGGGCTTCTAGTATTGTAATAACTATGTATATTGTCAGGTGGGTACTGAAAATATCAGGGGGGGCACTTTATAAAACATGATTTGTCTAAAGACTATAGTGTATACCACCTGAAACTAATACAGAACAATACTGAACATAACTGTAACTAAAAAATAAAAACACACACAAAAGGAATAAAAGAAAATGGGTGGTAGATTATTATATTAGAGGGTGTCTTTCTAACCCCAACCTGAAAACCAGTAGTTGTGGTAGAAGTAGGCTTAGAGGTGAGTGTGGGCAAAGTAGGACATTGTTGACAGTCTGTTGTTAAATCCCCAGTTCATTATATTGATTTCTGTTCCTTCTCCCAAACCTGTTCTCCTTATCTGCCCACTTTGGGAAACTCTGCTGTGAAACATTGCTTTTGCTTTCTCTACCCTTGTCTCTCTACGGTTCTCTGCATTCTGAATTATCCATCATTATTACTTACTCTTTCTAGACACTAATTTTTGTTCAGCTGCTATCTCCAGGCCATGCCCCCACTTCAACCCTAGTGTGTTTATAAAATTGTTATCCTCTGGACATCTTCAGTGTCATTTAGTGTGTCTGAGGGACAGAGGAAAGGCACTCATGTGGCTTGATCCTCTCCTCAAGGCCGACCACTTTATTTCAGAGATTCCAAAATGACATGGGAACAGCCTGAAACTACAGTGTCAACAGATATGTATACCCAAAGGGCCAGAAGGACTCTCCCACTACCCACCATTCCTAATTTGTAAGCACTATTAATGTTAAAGTATGTTCACCAGCGGGTTTCTTTAAGTTGAGGCAAAATTTCTACTCTGAGAGTAGGCTACTTATTATAAGGAGTACCTATGTCTTATTCAAATAAAAAAAATTAATTATTCCACTGCCCAGAGTAGTACATTTGTGATCATTGGGATGATATTTAGGTAAGTTCTACACATTTTAAATTTAGGAGTATGCTTCAACCTAAAAGTTCACCCACCACTTAAGGAATCACCACAAGTAACTAGAGATAAAGGATTGATGACTCCAAAAATGGAGCAGGCAGGTTCAATTCTGATGTAGTAAAAGAGAAGTAGGAATCATGCCATTTTTGCTTCCCTCATCAGGATGCCTGAAGAAAGAAAGGATGTCCATTTTTAAAGTAAAATGTATGGCTCTGTTTAATCACCACACAAGTGTTTATTTGTGTGGACACAGCCTGATTCATTTCATTTGAACAACTGTTTAATCACACTACAAGAATAGAGCCTTGGCAGGTTAAATGGTGAGTGGAAGGAGCGGGAGGGGGGCGAGTTGTAGCTAATTTCAATGTAAGATGGGCAATTAAATCAAGTATGACTTGGTCAGCAGAATCTCGTGGAGAGTACAGGTGACTTATAGGAGAATTTCAAGATGGAGAAAGTTAAGGACAAAATCTCTTTTCCTGTGACTGCATTCTCAAAGATAATTTGACAAAGGTGACAGGGTCCAAAAATTATGGAAGTAAAAATGTCTAATCTTTACCCCAATGTCTAATTATAATAAGGTATTGCAATATAAAATATTCCAGAATGCAAAACCACACTAAAGAATAAAATTCAGAGAAAATTACTCCAGTTTGGAACCAGATACTAACAAGATCACAGAAGGAATACAACCCAGTTGTTGGAAACTTGTTAAAACAAAGGAGGTTAAAATAAATAAGAGAGGGTAACTTTGAGCCACAGCATGAGTCAAATGAAAGGGGGCCCATCCACATACAAAGGGTTAAAGGTAAAAATCTTGTTTTTAATGAACAGCATCACATTTGGGTCTGGTAGACGTAACAAAGCAGGAAACATAGACTGTGAGGCTAACGGAACATGTTTGAAACCATAGTTTTGGATTCATGATGGCCCTAGAACATCACTTGGACACTGAAGTAAGTCTCTCTATATGAGATACAATGACTATGTAGGTGAATTAAATAGAGCAATGAAAGTTGAAAGCAAGGTATCCAGATGAGTGCTTGAGGCAGTTTATAGTTGCAAAGAAAAAGCCAACAGTTAAACAAGGTTGCTTCTGTCTTTGACACATAATGGGAATATATTCTAACAAAAAATTGTTGGCCACTCTGCAGGGTCCATGTTTGCTAATTAACAGAAAAGAAATAGAGTCTAGGAGGTGATTTTGAGAAGTTTAGTATACACTTTGTTGCATGTCAATTCAGCCTGATGAGCCACTGATGTGATTGGGCCATTTCATGACCAGGTTGTAAGTACCTGGCAGGGGCTAGAGAACAGTAATGAGATAAGACCAGAGCACCATGGGCAGACTCTACTGGGCCTTGTGGGCTACACTGTTCTACAAAACAAAACAATCAATAGATGGAAGAATACTTTTATGGTAGACATTTAATCACCATACTCTTTAAGTAGCTTACAGTGTTATTTGTTAATTATATCTCAATAAAGCTTGGGAAAAACCCCACTAGGCAATCGTCAATGATTAAGTTTCTCAGGACTTGAGATATGCTAAAATGCTTTGTATAGGTATGGAAAACTACAGACCCCATCTGGTCCAATGCTGAGGCCATGTTCGTTTTGCAAACAGCCCTGATAGTGACCATTCTCTTCTCATCCTGAAGAAGAGAATTGTTCACCAAGAGGAGGACTTCCAACTCACTGCTAGTCTTTAAGCAGATTCATTTGTTTCAGCAGGTCCAACCTGAACCTGCTTCTGAGTTCATCCATCCCTGACTACATCACCTACAACCATGCTCTTAGGCACACCTTTTTCTAGTGAAAAGGCTTAGGAGAAAGGAGTATAGCTGTATACTCACACCAATACTTCTTTGTCTTGTGTCAAAAACCTAATAAAACAATTTTTTCAATATTATTCTGTAGGTAGGGATTATGGAGGTCTGTAATCCCTATAAGTGTATCATCCCTTAAGTGCAGAAATTCTGCTACAGATGCAAGATTTTCTAGGGCATTTTCAAGAGCAGCTTGACTAGACATGGGCTCCCATGAGATGGTGGCCAGGCTAAGGGATACATTGGCCATGCTTAATTGAACAGTCATTGGGTTTATAAAAATAGCTACAATGTTTAGTCTGAATGTGAATGTGTTTGAAATCTATAAAATCTATACCTGGCCTATTTTGCATTAGTATTAATATCTAATATCTGTTATCCATCTGTTCTAATCGAAACATCAATACATATCAGGCTGAAATTTGATAAAAAGTATTTACTTGGGCAGTGCTGACCCAAGAGTCACATCCTCTCACAGCTTCTACTGGGAAGGGAAGTGGAGTTAATGCTTTCAGGACAAGAATAGCATCAACTCGATTATCACATCTCACACATTGATTCTTCAGAGCTTTGAACAAAGAACAGAATATTAGTCCCTTCACTACCCAAGGAGGATGTTAACCTCCACCCCTGCAAGAGTGAGGACACTACTGAAGTCACCTTCCCCTGCTGGATGGGCCAACTGCCAACTGTGAACGGGAACTTGGTTAGAGTAAATGATTCTTTGTCAGGAACGTGGAAATTGTGACATTAGGGACTAGCCTAGACTAGAGAATAAAGCTTCAATGAAATTTGCAAGTCCATTTTGGTTTATATACCTGTTGGAGCTGAGACATTAAATACAGAAGGCTTTTTTAATCTAGGTATTTTAAACACTACTTGATACCATGGACTAGTGTCACTCAACAGAGAGTACTTCAAGGGCAGAGCTATCTCTGAACCAGAATAAGACCACAGGAAGGCCGATTCATCCCAGAACATTTGGGACAGGGTTATTTTCTTTTGTTTCAACATTCACTTTTGACAGAACTGGCTTTTCTCTTTCCCCTGCTGGAGAGCTAATAACTTCCTTCATGCTTGCCTTACTCCAGTCCCCCCACACAGGCAAGTGCAGCTGACTCGATATGCAGGAATATTGTGTGCTTTATTTACATTTATTTTTTGTCAGTCATTTGCTGTCAAGATAGAGAGAGAGAGACATCCTCCATAATCAAACACAGAAACAGGTCAGGAAGGTTAGCTTGACAAAAAACATGGAAGAAATAACCATGGAGCACAGCCTATAATTCAGCATTAGAGCAAGTCAATGGCGAGACAAAAATAAGATTATAACCAAACCCTCTCCTGTCTCAGGGCGTGCTATTTGTTCCTGAGATTTCTAAAGATGCATTCAATTCCAGCACCTATCTGAGAGTTCTAAAACAGTGGCTGATATTGAAAATAAATAATCCAATTCAGTTTGGCCATATTAACTGTGAAATCTACTTTACTAGTGAGATAGAATTTACTTTAGGCCATGCAGGTCAATAGTCTTAGAGAGGGAATTCCAAAGATGAAGGCCCATCATAGAAAATGCTCAGCCTTCAGACTTGTGTAGTTCTAAATCAGAGGGCTCAGCACCTCTAAGCCCTCCAGCTGCTGTGAGGGCAAACCCAGGAAAGAAGTGGTCATTGGCTATAGCCCCCTCTCTGCTGCCTCTCCTAAACCCCTGAAACAGGATGCTGTTGAGGTCTGCTACCTTGATTCCCCCGGAATGCAAAGAGGCAACTCATGAGCTATGGAATCCTGGAGGGAACAAAGGCAAGTGTGAACGTGTGTGAACTCATATTTTGGCATGATGAAAAGTAGGTACTCTTCAAAAGGTCCGCTGTGTGGCAGAAGGACTCGTTACTGAGAGCAGAGCTTAACTGCCCACACAAAGGCAAGTGGGGTGGAATGGGCTCAGTGAGGTTAGATACAGACAATATGGAACAAGAGATTGTTGAATCTTAAAATCTGCAGTTAAAGTTATCGGTAAGAGCAAAGAGCAAAGAATATATGTTTTCCTGTTTGCTATCCAAAGGTAGCTTTTGGAAATTCTGGTTGAATAACACTTTTTACCTCTATCAGTCAAAATGAAAATGAGTCTGTGGTAAGCAGAATAATGGGCCCCCAAATATGTCTACATCCTAATCCCAAGAACCTGTGAATACGTTTGGTTACGTGGCAAAAGGAAATTGAGGATGCAAATAAAATTAAGGTTGATAATCAACTATACCTAAAATAGAGAGATTATCCTGGATTATTGTCATGGGCACAATGTGATCACAAGGGTCCTTATAAGTGAAAGAAGGAGGCAGAAGAAAATCAGTGATGTAAGAGGGACTTGACCCATTGTTCTAGCTTTGAAGATGGAGGGAGAAGACCAGGAGCCAAAGATTGTGGGGGGCCTCTACAAGCTGGTACAGGCTAGCAACTGGACTCTCCCCTCATTCCCCCAGGAGAGAAAGCCACCCTGCAGACACCTTGATTTTATTTCACTGAGACCTGTGATGACTAATTCTAAGTAATACAATCGTGTTGTTTTAAGCCACTGAGTTGGTGATAATTTATTAAAGCAACAATGGGAAACTAATACAGAGTTCAACAGTCAGCTTGACATGTAAATGTGTAAGTTTTGCATTAAGCTTTGTCTATGGTGAGGATTGCCAGGAAATCAACATTTAGGGAAAAGAAACTAAATGTGTTGCCTAAGTGTAAGGCATGACACTCTTTCTGCTTGGTTGACTAGCTAGCATCCTCATTCCATCGCCTGTGCTATATGTGGTAGTCTGCTGGAAGGTGCACAACATTTAGCACTTATTATCCCAGGGGAACTCATTTCCAATACATAGTTGAAACCAACCCTAAAGGATGACGTGTTAAGCAATCAGCCATATAGTAAAAGGCTATTTGACCAAAGGATTGTACCGGTCAGCTTGTGTTTTCTGAATACTTGAAGTCCAGCTGTTGCAAAATATTTCTTTCTGTGCTCCCAGGGGGAAAAATATGGTCCTGTTTTACTTTGATATTCAGGATGAGACTGAGGAATGGACAGTACTTGTGCCACATGCAAAGTCATTCAAAACATCAGTAGTATAGTTAGAAAATAAATCCAAGACATGGAAAGTTTGGTTTCTATCACATTCACCTGAGATTTGAAAACTAAATTAACTTCAGGTGGAGAGAAGAGAATGGGGACAGTTAGCTGAAACTAAATACACAGTATGACCCTGCTTTTTAAAAAATATGTTTTTATAGATTTCAGAGAGGAAGGGAGAGAGAGAGAGAGGTAGAAACATCAGTGATTGAAAGAGAATCATTGACTACCTCCTGCATGCCCCCTACTAGGGAACAAGACCATAATCCAGGCATGTGCCCTGACTAGGAATCGAACTATGACCTCCGGGTTCATAGTTGAAGCTCAACCACAGAAACACAACAGCCGGGCAACCCTGCTTCTCTTTTAAATTGAGTGACTGTTCATGTGACATGTACACCAAAAACATTAGGATTTGACATTATGTTTTAAATAATATACTGTTGATGCCAAAACCGGTTTGGCTCAGTGGATAGAGCGTCAGCCTGCGGACTGGAAGGTCCCAGGTTCAATTCTGGTCAAGGGCATGTAACTTGGTTGCGGGCACATCCCCAGTGGGAGGTGTGCAAGAGGCAGCTGATCGATGTTTCTCTCTCATCGATGTTTCTAACTCTCTATCCCTCTTCCTTCCTCTCTGTAAAAAAAATCAATAAAATATATTTAAAAATAAATAAATAAATAAATAAATAAATAAATAATATGGGGGATGGGGTGGGCTGGTGACCAACTGCCTGTGGCCCCTCCCCCTGGCCGGCCCCACCCTTGATGGGCCCCCACCACCCCAATTGGCCTGAGGCCTCTCCCCTCAGCCAACTCCACCCAGCCAATTCCACCCCTGATTGGCCCCCACACTCCGATGAGGGGCAGGGCCAGCTGGCCAACCACCCATCCCCCTTCCCCCAGGCCACTGGCCCCCGATCAGCTTCCAACACCCCAGTTGGGGGCCGGGCTGGCCAGCCCACCACTTACAACCTGTCCCCACAGCCGGCCCCACCCCTGATCAGCCTCCACCACTGCCATTGACCCACGGCCCCTTCCCCAGCCAGCTCTGCCCCTGATCGGCCCCCCCTACACACCAATCAGGGGTGGGGCTGGCCAGCTAACCTCCCACGGCTCCTCCCCCAGCCCCATTTGGGGGCAGGGCTGGCTGGCCCACTTCCCACAGCCCCTCCCCACAGCCAGCCCCATCCCCAGTCACCCCCACCCCAATTGGGGGTGAGGCCCGCTGGCCAATTGCCCACAGCCCCTCCCCACAGCCAGCCTGGCCCTGATTGGGCCCCAATCAGGCAAGCTGGCCAGCCAACCTCCTGCCATCTCCTCCTCCTAACAGGCCTGGCCCCAATCCACCAAGGCGGGCCAGGCTGGCTGGACCCCACCTGTGCACAAATTCGTGCACTGGACCGCTAGTTCTTGGATAAAAAGACTACTAGGGTTATTAGGAAAATGCTGGAGAGACATATTCCTGGCTTGACGAGTGTGGTGTGTTTTGAAGACACATTCTTACTACCTGGTGGCCTCATTATATTTTCAACAACTGGCTAATGTGAATGGACTGGTGCTAACTGAACTTCAGGATTGAAGAGAAGAAATGGGTGAGCCCTGGGGAGTGGTCTCTTCTGAATGAGCAAGCACATTTCCAACACAATTGGCTGCCTAATCGCTTGTTGCAAACTCGGTTGATGTATTTGGATGTGTAAGCAATTAAGTATCCTCTAAAAGCCTTGGTTGATAATGCTTTTGTTCTCCATTTCTTACAACTGAACTAACAGAGGGAAGAAACTGATATGGAAATGATTTTCAATGTGGTTTGGTTTGCTTTTTAACTTTCAAAACATTTTTCAATTAAGCTGGCCTACTGATGCACGGTTTATTATACCTCCTGACACCACATAAAACAGATAGCAAAGAGAAAAAGAGACAGTAGATAATAAAAGTTGTTTTAGCAATAAAACAACTTGTGATGAAAAAAGTCTACTTATTGCATTAAACCACATCATTTAAATGGGATTAATTATATTGAGTACTTCTCTGTACTAGCCACCAAGTTAGTTCTAAGTATTATGAATGAGGAAAACATGTGGTTCCTGACTTCAAGAAACATTTCTTCAAATAGGCCTTTGGCAGATGTTGGCTCAATATCTGATTCTGAAGTTTCATGAGATAAGACACTTCATTTCCACAAGAACAATAACTATAGACCATCGCCTTTGAATACTTTGCTTTCCCATAACCAGTCCTATCAAGCCTCCAATAAGATTTCCATAGAGCACCTAACACATTATGTTGCTAGTTAATTTAAAAAATAATATGCATTGCCTCATTGGGGGCCCTAAAAACAGCAGTCATGCTGTTGCCTCAACCCATTTGGGAAATTAAACAGACCACAAAAAAATAAATTTAAGAACTGCTACCACATCTGTCATGGGAACATGAAATTTAAGTCTGTAGAGCCACTCGTTCCTGGAACCACTTCCTACAGTTATTGCACACAAAGGTTCTGTAGTTCAGGTAGATTTAGTGCTTCAGAATTTCACTTTCAATGAGAATTTACTTAACCTTCCATCCTTAAAATGTATCCATGTGCAAAATCAGACTCACACTTCACATGTAAGCAGCTGTGGGAAAATAGGCGCCCTACATTGAAACCCCAGTTCTTTGCTAACTCTGACATTAGGGATGTCACCATACCTATTTCCAACTCTCAGTTTTCCCATCTGATACATGGGTAAATTTCTCATATTGTAGAATGGTTATTAGCCTCAAATAAGATGACATGTGAGAATTTTCATGGGGCAGTACCTGGGCATAGAGAGAATCTTTTAAGGCCTGCGCCTGAAAGATAATCACTCAAAACATCTAGCTTTGAAAACCCACAGCTACTGGAGTCCTACAGGCTATGGCAAACTGCGATGGCCCTTGCAGGGCTGGTGCTCTGTCTGCAGTCTCATTTGGCCCAAGGCCCCGCGTAGAAGCAGCAGCACCTGGAGGCCTGCTGAGTGTTCTCTGGGAAGAAGGCCAGTGGGCACCATCTTCCTACTATCACTTTGTCTTGCTCCTGCCTGCAGGTGCCACCAGTTTGTGAGTTTTATTTTAACTGTTGGCTTTATTGAAAGAATTGAAATCAGTTCTGATAGTGAAAGTTTAAAGATATATTTGTAAACACTATCAAGGAGATTTTGTGTCTCTTCATAACAGTGGAAGTTTAGTACTAAAGATAATGGAATTCTTTTCTTTTTTCTACATATATTTTTATTGATTTCAGAGAGGAAGGGAGAGGGAGAGAGAGATAGAAATAGCAATGATGAGAGAGAATCAGTGTAGCTGCCTCCTACATGTACCCTACTGGGGATCAAGCCCGCAACCTGGGCATGTGCCCTGGCCAGGAATCGAACCATGATCTTCTGGTTTATGAGTCAATGCTCAACCACTGAGCAACACCAGCCAGGCATTATGATTGTATTTTTAATTCCTCTGGTGTTAGCATTGTAAAATATAGTTTGAGAACTACCTTATTGAGAACTAATGATGTCTTCTTACTTGACTTTGTATGACCATCCTGGCACTTTTTATATATGCATAACGTTGAAGTTTGAATTAATCAAGAAAAGAATAATATAACAGTTAACATTCACTGTCACAATTTGCAAATGAACTCATCCAATGAGCTTAGATATTTTACTTTTTCTGAAATTCTCCTCAGTATAGTCAATCATTGGTCATAAAAATAAACACCAAATTCTTAACCATTACAGTGTTCTTAGTCTCCTGGGAATCACCCATAAATTTTGCCACATATAATCAACAGAGTAAGTGCTCATGTAGATTTATTTCTTACTTCCAATGCCACAAACTGCAGGTAATTCTCTTGGTTGGCCTTCTCATATCATGCTCTTTTCTTTTGAGTCAACATAATGAGAGGTATCATCAGGGCTTGGGCAGAAGCATTGGGTTTTACGGGTAATATCCAGGAGTAAAGGCCCAGTATACACCAGGGACTGACAGGTGACCTCTCCAGTGGCTGGGGATCCGGTTATGGACAGCTACTATGACGCTAGAGGGTAATTTGGAGCCCAGAAGCTCATTTTTAGGGAAAGCAGAGGCAAGACCTCCTCCCACAACCAGAGGCATGGTGGGAAAACCACAGGCAAGGATGAAAACTACCAATAAGGGTTACTGAAGATGTAAGGACAGCCACAATGTGGGGCAAATGCAGGGAACTTCAGAAATAAAGGCAGACTCAACTACTGATGGGGCAATTGCCAGACTGAAATCCAGGCCCTCTGGGGAATTGACTTGATGCAATAGCTAGGGCCTCAGGACCCAGAATTGCAAAGATTGGAATAGCAGGGATTGTATCCAGAGGCTACTGTTCAGACATGGACTCATGTCAAACTGAATTTGCATCCAGATGGAGTCTGAGAAACATGGCCACGTTCCAACTGAGATCTTTCATTAAAGTAGGGCTTCAGGGCTCTTCATGCCTGTAGATCTTCTGTTGTTTGAGCCAGAACTATTTACATTGTGGATTTTGAGAACGATTACAGCTTTATACAAAAGCTCACTTCTATATGGCAAACATAGATTTCAGAGCTTGGTTAGAAATGAGAGAATAAGGAAATTGTTTTGCAGCCCCAAAAGGTCAAATTTCAGCCTTCTTTGAAAGCCTCTCTCATGTGAAACTGAGCATGGATCTCAACTCCCAAGGAATGGGAATCATTTTGGATAGTCCCTGAGTGCCTACTAAGTAGCATGGTTATCAATGTTTAGGGTTTTATGTCTAACAGGAATTTATCAAATGTAATAGTCTCACCAGTTATACTTTCCACTTATCCTGATTTAAAATCAAACACCCTGATTTGAAATTATTCTCAACTCATAGATCCCATCCACTGATAACCCTCCCAGTTTGGGACCACAGTTTGAATACTTCTCAGATCTCATTGCAATTGAGGGACCAAACACAGATTGGAAATCAGCAGACCTCATGTCCTACTCCCTTTCCTGTTCTCATGGCAGAAGTCACTAGTAGATGATGGTACATTTTCTTGTAAAGTGAAGAAATGGCCTTATAATCCATTGTCAGGTATGTATTAAACCTGCACATTGTGCCAGCCACTCCGGTAGCCACTACAAATCAATCAGAGCTGTCAAATTACATGCAGCTATTTTCCATTTCAAGCCCAGAAACTATATTCAGTCCCAGCCCCTTCGACAGGATAAGGGGAAATACCTGCCAGCTGGTTAGCTCCAATCAATGCCTTCTCTTTCTAATGGGTTGGAACTGGAAACCCCTTGCCCTAATAAGGGCTCTATGATAGCTCACTCAGGAAAATTTGGGATTATACAATATCACTAGTGTTTTTCTAAAAGTCAATAGGTAAGTGAATAGTTTTGTGGCCCTATGGAAGAGTACAGCTATTGATGTGATATCCATCTTTTGAATACAGTTAAAGTGATCACTAAATATGAAGTTACTACCTATTATTCTTCCGATGGGTTTCAATATCATTGCTCGCGAGAGATCTGAGATATACACAATAAATTCTCTTTTGTTCAAGCCATCATTTCTGAGTTCTTTGGCACAAAATATAGAAACATTTTTCTCCTGGTTTTGATTAGGTTTCTTAGAAATATACCCTGGTACATCACTTAACTTCTGTCAAGGGGCTTGAATCCTCTTTTTAGATGCTTGATCTCAATGTCTGACTATCTCTCAAATTTTATGCATTATATGTGCTCTTCAAGTGACCCAATAATTTTTCTAAATGATAGAAATAACAATTGTAGTGCCAGAATGTCCCCCTTGGAAAATTAGGATAGTGATGGTTATCTGCTTAAGACTGCTCCTTTAGCAAAATGACAACTACTAATGCATACATTATTCAATAACAGCTTTAAATTTATGCAGAGAAGAAAATTAATGACATTTTTCCATTTTGTGATGGAGGCTACTATAAAATTATTTCTAAGATGGTGAGAAAATTAAATGTGGAATAAATACCATCGAATAACAGGCATAACTGATTATGCATCATAATGAGTATTAAGTCAACATTCCAATGTGCCATATAAGGAGATTGTATATGAGAATCAGGAGTCAGAGACCGGAGACAACCAAAATGTTGGATTATTTTATAAATCTCACACAGCTTATCATGGCTAATGGGAAACTAATTTAATGCATTTGTTTAATTTTTTGAAACCTTATTCTTTTTTACTAACTTTGGCCTAATCTCTATAACCAAAAAGCCAAAACTGTAAATAAATATGTGGCATTGGTTGCAAGCTGTTGATGTTATGACAAGACTTTTAATATCAAAGTCTATTATCTCCAGATGAAACATTTCTATTGAAGTTCTATTGATTTGGTTTCTTGTAGATTAGCTGTCTAAAGCTCTCTCCTCTAAGAAAGGCACTAAATAAAACATGTAAATGTTAGTGTAGAGTTTAATTACAAGGACTCTCAGCTTGGTGCTCACTCAAATTTTTCTAAGTTTTTTTGCTAAAAAGCTTAATTGTTTGGCTAATGGAAGATAGGTGAATGAATACATGATCATAATAAGTCTATACTAGGAGAAATGTCATTTTAAAATTTTATAAGTTTCCCCTGAGACTTGTAATTTTTTTTTAATCAAAGAGGATTGGTAAATTTTAAATGTTGCATTTTCTATAATATCATTTAAATAGATTTAAAGGAGAAACTATATAAATACATTTAAAGGAGAATTAAGCAGGGTAGGTTAGTCAGGTGTCCCCCCCTGCATGTCCAATGCCCCAAAGGCTTTGGGCTGTTTCTCAAGGGATGAAGAGAATGGCTTAGGGGCTTTGCCTCATATCAACATCCCTGAATGGCTTTGGAACCTGCTCTGCACCATCTCCCCAGGGCAATAGCAACTTGTTATTGAACACAAGGGGGATCTACACTGAAAGTGATTGAGAAGAGAATCATATAGTTGAGTTTACATCTTCAGTATTATACTCATGTAGATAATTGACTTTACCTTTTCAGTATTATAAGCATTACCTCTTCAGTATTATAATAATGACATGAAGAATTGAAAAAAAATACATTCATGTCTGGTCATAGCCACACATTTTCTTTAATAACTCCTTTTTTTTTTCTACTTTTTACTCATCTTCTCTCACCTCTGCATGTGTTTATTGTCAAACCTTTTTATCTCAACGATCCTCAAATATGAAGGGAGAGATGATCATTTTTGATATGTAGTTGTCTCTATTTTCCACAGGAGAAGTGGAAACAGAAGAACCATGAATTTAAAAGATAAGATCAGCTTCAACTTTAGAAAATGGATTGGCTGATGTTTATTTCAAAGGCCACCAAGTAAACCTTCACAGCAGAGTGTTAAATCAACAATATATATTTAGGGTTTAAAGGTATGATTTTCTTTTATTTTTGAAGTATGTGTGTTTTGTAAGCTTATGTACAAACACACATATATTGGCTGAAGTTATACATTAGAATCAATGTGTTACCCGAATGGCAAGGTGGAGTTCTTATTCCGGGTTCTTGTTTTATGAAGTTTGAAGAATAAAAATCATGGACTAGAAGATTTTAAGCAAAAGCGTGGAAATTTATTGCAAGCCCATACAAACTCCAGCTTGGGGAAGGGTCCCAAAATAGGTAACCAGTGAAGTCTCTAAGGGTTTATAAATGCTGGCAGCTTCTTGGTCTGTACCTGCTACTTTCTAATTGGATCCTTCCTCATTTTATGTCCCCTCATGTTTTTTTCCTAATTGGCTGATTTCCCCCTTTCCCTCCTGGTATCAGTTTCAGAGTTTGAAAGCCTACCTAGCGCCCTCTGAACCCGCCCCCGCTCCCCCCTTTTCTTGTAACATTCTGCTGCTCTCTGTATTTGTGAGAGAAACATTCTGTTGCTTTGGAGCTGGCTCCGCCTCTTCAAGTACGCATTCCTTTCCCATGAACCCTACCCTAACTGCCTTTCTTATCTCTAAATCCTCTCACATGTAAGATTCAAATTCCCCAGAAAATTGTAAACTTTTTACTTACAACTGCTCATCTTTCCATTTATTCAGGTATCACATGGCTCCGTTTAGTCTGTGTGATGGTGACTGAACACAGAGGAAGAGCTAGTAGAGGAAATGTGTCAAATGATGGGTGAAGCCACACTATTTTCTCAAGTTACACATTCTCATGCAGTAATCTTATACTTTGCCGTTTAAAAGTTTTGTATGCAATTTAAAAACTGATTTGTATGCCATTCAAAAACTGATTAATAGTGAAAAGTTATAGTTTACGTTCTTTTCCTTCATCAGCATTTAAATGACAGAAGTTGTCTGAATCTCATTTTGTGAAATATTTGCAACAGTAGAGTTGCATACTTAGCTTTCATTACTCCTGCCTGAAGAAACGGTTAGAATGTGATTTTCCATCTGTATTTTTATTCTAGCTAGTTAAATTTTAAGTCGCCATCTTGGTTTTAATTTTTTTAAATTTAAAATAATTTAGTAACCAGCTTTTTACAAAGCAGTTGAAACCTTCATTGATCCAACACAATATATCTGAGCAACACAGTACTTTAAACTACAGAGTGACATAAGTTTGACCGTAGGTGTAAGTACAAAACATTTGCCAAATCTCTTACATTGTTAGTTTTAATCTCTAAATTATTCTTCCTATATTAGAGCATAGGAGTATGAGAGGATTGGATTCACATCTTGTTATACAGCCTTTGATAAGTTAACAAAATAAATACACTGGGCGAGGATCAGTTCGCATTCATTTACTTTCAACTAATTAATAGTGAAAAATGAATCTAAGGTCCAAGAAAATTAATTTCATGCTCATGTTTCTTTTAAAATAATTTATTATTCTGTGGAAACCTTTTTAACCAAGGTAGTTTTTCACTAGCGTGACATAAAACTTTAAACTATGCATAGAATAAAAATCGACTCAACATATTCATTTTCCTTTTATTTCTAATCATGACAAATTTTGGAATGTATATTGAAGTTAAAAAGGCAAAGTTTTCTTCTGCGGAGGCCCCATCTGGCCTATTTTGGATACTAATAACGGTCTAGGATTGGTTGGTATAGGCAAAGAAGCATTAACTTAGTTATTTACCTATCCCTGTTCCCTGTACATTCTCCTAAACCCGTGGTCGGCAAACTGCGGCTCATGAGCCACATGCGGCTCTTTGGCCCCTTGAGTGTGGCTCTTCCACAAAATACCATGGCCTGAGCAAGTCTATTTTGAAGAAGTGGTGTTAGAAGAAGTTTAAGTTTAAAAAATTTGGCTCTCAAAAGAAATTTCTATCGTTGTACTATTGATATTTGGCTCTGTTGACTAATGAGTTTGCAGACCACTGTCCTAAACCATAGCAGAATGCCATGGGTGTAACTGATATTTGGAGGCAAAAAAAAAAAAAAAAAAGATAAAAGTCATAAAGTTAGAGTAATCATGTTTTCCCTTGTGTGTGTTTTATTTTAAGATCAGATTTATGATGTCAATTTCTATTAGGATAAAAGCATGAAAACATGAGATGATCATGTGAGCATGCCAATTTTGAACCTGAAAATAATTTCTAATGAAGGGCTGGGGAACGTCCAGCCCATGGGCCCATATAAAGCCAGCAAAATCAGTTGGTCTGGCCCTGCCCAGGCATTAGGGGTGAGTTAATTAAATGTTTGACCAAATATAGCAGGCTAGTTTTTAAGCTGATAATGTTGGATGGCCCATGAATCATGTTATAAATATCCAAATGGCCCTTGGCAGAAAAAAGGTTCCCCACCCTTGTTTTAATGTAAAGTATTTGACAAGCAGCCCCTACTTTTATTGACTTAATGGGAGTATTGGTTTATGAATCCATGATTCCTAAGAAAATGACTTAAACAAATGTGGGACATGTGTACACAAATATATGAGTTGGCTCTGGTAGTGAAGAATGGTGTCTCTGAAAAAATAAAATCCTAGGGGTTATAAATAGGTCAAAACGAATTAGATTTTTATTTATACTTCAGAAATGTAATCAAGTGAATGAAATGATTTCATATACATTTTTACATCCAAGAGCAGTGACACTCTGTTCATACATTAATTCTATAGGAAAATGTACATCCTTCTTCTTTGTTGTTGTTAGGTAAGATCTGCCAAGTGTTCATGGATAAAAAAAAACAAAACAAAAACAACAACCTTTCATTGCAACCTGAACTAGTGAAATTACAAAGGGTCAGCCATGTTCCTTTCAATAGCTTTATGGCATGAATAAAGCCGTTGTCCAAATGCCTGCTAATATTGGCATGTGTCGTATGAAGTCTCACAAATTCTCTAAAATGTGAATGTCCAATTTGAAAACTATTCAATAACCTAATGGATTTTGTGACTGAATCTACCCAGGGACATTAAAGTCCAGGATGGTTTATTTTAAGTGTACTTCTGTAGCTCTGTTTCTAGCTGACTATTCTTCCATTGACTAATCAGAAAGAAATGCATTCTTATGAAGTTAAGCAGCTGTAGGCACAGAATGCTGATGACATTCTCTCTATATCTGAGTTGCCTAAAGAAAACCTAGTTAGCGGTAATTCTACCAAATACTTGTAACGTTCACATACATTTTTAATTGATTTTCAAACAGCATTACTGCGGCCATGAATTTGACCACATAGAGTATAAGCCTTAAGCCCCCTAGGTTTAAGCAATTGTGTCTTTGTAGACTAAAACTATGTAAAATAAAATCTGATAACTCCCTGGTGTTAGAGGTAGACAGTTTTCTTTCAAATCCTAGGTTTGGTCTTTTATTTTATTCAGCAGTGAAAGCCATGAATACAGAACAAATAACACCTCTTACAATTCTCAACCATGACTTCTAACATCAGAGAATTCAAAGTATGAACATAGTACACAGTAATGAAAAGTATCAAAATTAGTTTACCTCAAAAAAGATAAATAAAACAGGTATATTCCACCAATACATAAACAGATGTTTGTGATACAGTTAAAATTTGTTGTATACAAAAGATCATAGTCCCCGTAATCAGTTTGATAGAAGCAAGAATACATGAGTCATTTAAATTGTCAGACATTATGCTTTATAAGGTATGCACAGAAGTTCAAGCAATAAATACATACATTAGTTCAAAGCCTTACAATAGCTACGCAAAGCAGATGCAGAAAAGCAGATTTGCTATTACTAACAAGCAATGATATAAGTAAAAATTCATGAAATGCATTAAAGCAACATTTTTCTTAGAAAAAGTCTGGTCATTTATGGGTCCACCAACATTTTTACATAATATGCACAATTATCAAAATACAGACCAAGCATTTCAGAAAACTCCAAAAAACCTAAAATCTATTTTCAAAGCAATTGCAGTTTTGGAGGTTTTTCTGGTATAATGTGCAAGCAGCTATATTTTTTTATTGTATTCATATAAAACCCATGCAAAACTCTACAGGTATATGCATTCTGTGGCTGAGACTTCCTTTCAAAAGTTTTGTAACTGAGGTATGCATACTTTAGCATTGTAGTCTTAGGCCACCCTTCTGATGGTAGAGCTCTCACAGTTACTTTCAGTCCATCAAAACCTTTGAACATGCACATGAAAGACCCATTTTCCCTTCAGATAATCCTGACACGATCCTAGATGACTGAAACGCATCTTTCACAATACCCATCCTTCTCTGGATACCGCATGGTAAACTTCCCGTTCGTTCATCATGACCCAAAGACAACATAATGAAAAGTAGCAGTTACTGTGACGTTCTCACATTTCATGCAATCTGCCATAATTGTTCTAATTTTTTTCTTTTTTGTCTTTTTTGTCTTTTTCTTTTTTTTTCTTTTTGCAGAGGTAGAAGCTTTCAGAAAGCCATTTGGGTAAGTGGGAAAACCCTTTTGAAAGCCGTTATGTTCTTTTATTTGGTGTGATAGATGACTGGGTGTCTCTCTAACTCTATTTGCTGACTTCAGCAAAGAATAAGTGATGAGCTTAGTTTGCAAGAACCAGCTCCATAACATGGAACTGGAACATATGTTAAGCTCTAGCAGCCACCTTCTGTCAAAACTGTTTGTAAAGCAATAACCATAATCAGGTTATGAGGTCCCTTGGTTGGGGGAAAAAGTATTATCAAGACTTGGCACAGCACATGAAAAGCAACATGTAAAGTTTCTAGGTTTTAAGCAAATATCTGACTATGTTATTTCCAATACATCATAATGCATCATCATAGTTTCGGGGTTTGGAGATGTCAAGAAAACCAGCATTCCAACAATTTGGCCTGTGCAAGTCTTTGAAAGGGAGAATATTGTTAGTGTTAATATCCCGTATAAGCAGAGGCAGAATTATATGTAACTTTGGTTTGACTGAAAATAAATACCATGGACTACAATTGCTATAATCTTTGCTTTCAGTGTAAAAACTCAGCTAGATCCCTTTAAAATCAATATGAAATTAATTTTTGGCTTTACTAGACCTTTAATGTTTGGTTCCTATTTTTTTTCGTTATAACTTAAGTCTATAAAAATAGTACACAACAAAGGTTCAGACCATACAAGACATCTAACAACATGTATTCACCACTGAAAATAAGTGACTGGATTGGGAAAACAAAAGCACAGTGTACTATATATATATAACAATATGCAATCTGCATTTGCATCAAGTACATCATCCTTTTGGTCAGTGATCCACATTTGTTGCTTTCTAGCATATCATAACTTCCACTGTGGATTTTGTCCTCACCTCTGTCTTTAGTGAAAGCAAATCTTCATTGCATCTAGATGGACTTTTGGTCTCAGAAGATTACTCTGTGACTGAATTAGCTTTTTAGTTGTGGTTTTTGTCATATTTAATTCTTTGTTTAGGGCTAAATGAAAAGATCCCAGAGGTCGTCAGAAAACAGCAGGTAGTTCATGGAAAAGGTTCCTTTGTATTAATTGAAGTTACAGAAGGCTGACCAAAGCATGTGGCTGCTTCTGTCCTTGAGCTCTTGGCCATGGTTAGAGTTGGCTTTGGTTTGCAGCTGTAGCCTTTGACTGTGTTTGCAGGTAGACAAAGCTTTATCACAAGGAGGTAAAGAGTACAGTTGTAAGATCTATGCAGATATGCAAATGTTTCTATGGTGCTTGCACAGATAATGTTAGTTTAGGATTGCACTTTACATCTTAACACTAACAGCACAGACTGGAAGCCTAAGGTTTTAGATGGTTGCAACAGTCTAATTACTGCGTTTTGTAATTACTAACTTATGTCATTTACAGTTGGTGGCACCAACATAAAAACTAATGTTCTGTTGTTCAAAATTCAGCTAGATACAAGCAGTGACACTAATTTCTGATACTACTCCTGTGCAAATTAAAAACAATAGCAACAAGTTGAACTTGACCAGCAATTGTTTCTAACATTACAACTACTGAATGCTGGAAAATTCACATTAATGAAACTAACACTATTTTTGGCAGTATATGAGGCGTGTTTGCTTTTTACAAGACATGTATCCTCATATTCAGTCATTTCATGAACCCTTAAGAGCCACATTTTTAAGTGGGCAAAGCCATTATAGAAAGAACAGTTCCTTTTTTTCTAAGAAAAATCAGTTTTTGTCTTTTTTTTTCTAAAAAAAAACAGAGAGAGAGAAAGAGAGAAAGAAAAGAAAACAAGCGATTTGCCTGTTGGTACTGAATCCCAAAGGG